>NW_020837945.1:27452760-27765682 GCF_003676395.1 Aethalodelphis obliquidens | reverse complement strand
ACACACACACACACACACACACACACACACACACACACACACACACATTTTTTTCCCTCCTAAGGTGAAACCCAGTTACATGATTATGAATATAATGCTTGTTTTTCTCAAATAATGATTTTATGCTCTGGTTAAGTTATAAATATTTCTTGCATTTGATGTGAAACATTTCAGATGATACCGTTGTGAGGAGTCAGTTAATTATACATTTGAAAAGACTGGCTGTAAGTTTTATGTTGCAGTATTTAGTGTTTTCATTGGTAGGCTCGAATATCAACAAGACTTTTTTTTTCCCTCCACAGCAAGACGTGAGTGAGTTTACACACAAATTATTAGATTGGTTAGAAGATGCCTTCCAAATGAAAGCTGAAGAGGAGACGTAAGTTATTGTGAAATTTAGTGATGGAGATAAATTAGGAGATCGATAAATAACACTCATTTTTTTTTTCTTATGTATTCAGTGTCAACAGAGAAATAAGAATCTGAGATAAGTGTGTGGAAACCCAAATGTTATCTGTATTTTTGACAAACTCTTTGGAATATATGGCCGCAAATGTTGGGTAGCTTTAGATGTCCAATATAAGGTCAATCTAGTGAGAGATATCTAAGAAGTGATCTCTGAAAAAGCTAACCCCACATCAGTTCTTATTCCATGAAGTCATATTCCATGAAGAAGATGGGTCAGTGGTAGGGAAACATGCCAGGAGTAATAATTCTGATGAAATCTTTTTACATGGAATCGTGAGGACATTCATGATTCCTTCCATGTAAAGTTTCTTCTTAACATTCCCTGGGGCTTTTTATTTTGTGCCCATTTGGTTGAACCACTAAGACTCTGGTCATTTAAAATATATGGGCAGACCTCCTTAAGGGAAGAAGTTCACACACTTTCAGGGTGGTCCTACTCCCACTCTTCTGAGGCCACTCTCCTAACACCAAACATTGGTTCCTTTGTGCATCTTCCTGAAACATTGGTGGACCATTTAGGATTTGCCACCGCAGGTTCTGATATGATTCTACAAGATGCATTATGTAAATTAACACCTAGAATACAGGCAAAAATCCAAGGCTGAAAATTCTTTCCTTCTCTTTTTATCTATTTTTGTTCTTATTTGTTCTTCCAGTTTTATTGAGATATAATTGACATAACAGCACTGTGTAAGTTTGAAGTATACAGCATAATTATTTGACTTACATACATCATAAAATGATTACCACAATAAGTTTAGTGAACATCCATCATCTCATATAGATACAAAATATAAGAAAAAAATATTTATTCCTTATGATGAGAACTCTTAGAATTTATTCTTACAAATTTCACATATAACATACAGCAGTGTTAATTGTATTAATCGTTTCAGTACTTATTTATCTTATGACTGGAAGTTTGTACCTTTTGACCACCTTTATCATACAAAGATATTTGATTATTATTGACTATATTCCCCACGCTGTACATCCCTGTGACTCACTTATTTTGTAACTAAAAGTTTCTACCTCTTAATTTCCCTCACCTACTTCACTCATCCCCCGCCACCATCCACTTTCCTACTGGCAACCATCTGTTTGTTCTCTGTATCTATGACTCTGTTCTGTTTTATGTTTGTTCATTTGTTTTTTAGATTCCATATGTGAGTGAAATGATACAATATTTGTCTTCCTCTGTCTGACTTATTTCACTTAGCATAATACCCTCTAGGTCTATCCATGTTGTCACAAATGGCAAGGTTTCATTCTTTTTTTATGGCTGAATAATATTACATGGAATGAGTATATACACACTCACATACACACACACAGGCACACACATCTATATCCATTTATCTATCAGTGGGCACTTAGGTTGCATCTGTATCTTAGCTATTGTGAATAATGCTGCAGTGAACTTAAGGGTGCATATATCTTTTTGAATTAGTGTTTTTGTTTTCTTTGGATAAGTATCCAGAAGTGGAATTGCTGGATCATATATGGTAGTTCTGTTTTTAACTTTTTGACAGCCTCCATACTGTTTGGCATAGTGACTGCACCAATTTACATTACCACCAAGAATGCATGAGGGTTCCCTTTTCTCCACATTTTCACCAACGCTTGTTGTTTGCTGTCTTTCTTGTTTGTTTAGCCTCCATATGTTTGTGTTTTTTACATTTTTTTCCCTGTAGTTTATTTCTAATCTCATAGTGTTGTGGTCAGAAAAGATGCTTGATATGATTTCAATTTTCTTAAATTTACTGAGGCTTGATTTGTGACCCAACATGTGATCTATCCTGGAGAATGTTCCGTGTGCACTTGAGAAGAAAATGTAATCTGCTGTTTTCAGATGGAATGTCCTATAATATCAATTAAATCTATCTGGTCTATTGTGTCATTTAAGCTTGTGTTTCCTTACTAATTTTCTGTCTGGATGATCTGTGCATTGGTGTAAGTGACGTGTTAAAGTCCCCCACTATTATTGTGTTACTGTCGATTTCCTCTTTTATAGTTCTTAGCATTTGCCTTATGTATTGAGGTGCTCCTATGTTGGGTGCATATATATTTATTAATTGTTATACGTTCTTCTTGGATCGATCCCTTGATCATTATGTAATGTCCTTCCTTGTCTCTTGTAACATTCTTTATTTTAAAGTCTATTTTATCTGATATGAGTATTGCTACTCCAGCTTTCTTTTGATTTCCATTTGCATGGAATATCTTTTTCCATCCCCTCACTTTCAGTCTGTATGTGTCCCTAGGTCTAAAGTGGGTCTTTTGTAGACAGCATATAGATGGGTCTTGTTTTTGTATCCATTCAGCAAGCCTGTGTCTGTTGGTTGGAGCATTTAATCCATTTCCATTTAAGGTAATTATCGATACGTATGTTCCTATTACCATTTTCTTAATTGTTTTGGGTTTGTTTTTGTAGGTCCTTTTCTTGTGTTTCCCACTTAGAGAAGTTCCTTTAGCATTTGTTGTAGAGGTGGTTTGGTGGTGCTGAATTCTCTTAGCTTTTGCTTGTCGGTAAAGCTTTTGATTTCTCCATTGAATCTGAATGAGATCGTTGCTGGGTAGACTAATCTTGGTTGTAGGTTCTTCCCTTTCATCACTTTAAATATGTCCTGCCACTCCCTTCTGGCTTGTAGAGCTTCTGCTGAGAAATGAGCTGTTAACCTTATGGGAGTTCCCTTTTATGTTATTTGTCATTTTTTCCTTGTTGCTTTTAATAACTTTACTTTGTCTTTAATTTTTGTCAATTTGATTACTATGTGTCTCAGCGTGTTTCTCCTTGCGTTTATCCTGCCTGGGACTCTCTGTGCTTCCTGGACTTGGGTGGCTATTTCCTTTCCCATGTTAGGGAAGTTTTCAACTATAATCTCTTCAGATATTTTCTTGGGTCCTTTCTAGGTCTCTTCTCCTTCTGGGACCCCTATAATGCGAATGTTGTTGCATTTAATGTTGTCCCAGAGGTCTCTTAGGCTGTCTTCATTTCTTTTCATTCCTTCTTCTTTATTCTGTTCCGCGGCAGTGAATTCCACCATTCTGTTTTCCACGTCACTTATCCGTTCTTCTGCCTCAGTTGTTCTGCTATTGATTCCTTCTAGTGTATTTTTCATTTCAGTCATTGTGTTCTTCATCTCTGTTTGTTTGTTCTTTAATGCTTCTAGGTCTTTGTTAAACATTTCTTGCATCTTCTCAATCTTTGTCTCCATTCTTTTTCTGAGGTCCTGGATCATCTTCACTATCATTATTCTCTATTCTTTTTCTGGAAGGTTGCCTATCTCCACTTCATTTAGTTGTTTTTCTGAGGTTTTATCTTGTTCCTTCATCTGGTACATAGTCCTCTGCCTTTTCATTTTGTCTGTCTTTCTGTGAATGTGGTTTTCGTTCCACAGGCTGGAAGATTGTAATTCTTCTTGCTTCTGCTGTCTGCCCTCTGGTGGCTGAGGCTATCTAAGAGGCTGTTGCAAGCTTCCTGCTGGGAGGGACTGGTGGTGGGTAGAGCTGGGTGTTGCTTTGTTGTCTTTTTGATAATAGCCATTCTGACAGGTGTGAGGTGATATATCATTGTGGTTTTGATTTGCATTTCCCTGATGATTAGTGATGTTGAGCATCTTTTCATGTGCCTGTTGGCCATCTGTGTGTCTTCTGAGAAAAGTCTCTATTCAGCTCCTATGCCCATTTTCTTAATTAGGATTTTTTTAATTTATATATATTGAATTATATGAGTTCTTTGTATATTTTGTATATTAACCCCTTATCAGACATATCATTTGCAGATATCTTCTCCCATTTAATAGGTTGCCTTTTCATTTTGATAATAGTTTCCTTTACTCTGCAGAAGCTTTTTAGTTTGATGTAGTCCCTTTTGTTTATATTTGCTTTTGTTTCCTTTGTCTGAGGAGACATATCCAAAAAATTGTTGCTAAGATTGAAGCCAAAAAGCCTACTGCCTATGTTTTCTTCTAAGAGTTTCATGGTTTCAGGTAGTCATTAATACATTTTAAGTTTATTTTTGTATATGATGTAAGAAAGTGGTTTGATTTAATTCTTTTGCATGTAGCTGTCCAGTTTTCCCAACACCATTTACTGAAGAGGCTTTCTTTTCCCTATTGTATATTCTTGCCTCCTTTGTTATAGATTAATTGAGCATATAAGTGTGGGCTTATTTCTGGGCTCTCTGTTCTGTTCCATTTATCTACCTGTCTGTTTTTGTGCTGGTACTATACTCTTGATTTCCATAGCTTTGTAGTTGTATAGTTTGAAATGAGGAAGCATCATACCCTTGGTTTTAGCTAACAATTTTTTTACATATATCTATTCTTTTTCAGATTCTTTTCCCACATAGGTTATTACAGAGTATTGGTTAGAGTTCCCTGGGCTAAACAGTAGGTCCTTGTTGATTATCTATTATATGTATAGTAGTGTGTATATGTTAATCACAACCTCCTAATTTATCCCTTCCCCTCCACCTTTCCCCTTTGATAGCCATAAGTTTGTTACCTATTTCTGTGAGCCTGTTTCTGTTTTTTAAAGTTCATTTGTATCATTTTTTTAGATTCTACATATAAGTGATATTGTATGATACTTGTCTTTGTCTGACTGACTTCACTTAGTATGATAATCTCTACTCCATCCATGTTGTTGCAGATGGCATTATTTCAGTATTTTTTTATGGCTGAGTAGTACTCCATTGTATATATGTACCACATGTTCTTTATCCATTCATCTGTCAGTGGATATTTAGGTTGCTTCCATGTCTTGGCTATTGTAAATAGTGCTGCATTGAACACTGGGGCGCATGTATCTTTTTGAAGTATGGTTTTCTCCGGATATATGCCCAGGAATAGGGTTGCTGGATCATATGATAGCTCTATTTTTAGTTTTTTAAGGAACCTTCATACTGTTCTCCATAGTGTCTGTACCACTTTATATTCCCACCAACAACATAGGAGGATTCCCTTTTCTTCATGCCCTCTCCAGCATTTGTTGTTTGTAGACTGTTTGATGATGGCCATTCTGACCAGTGTGAGGTGATACCTCATTGTAGTTTTGACTTACATTTCTCTAATAATTAGCAATGTTGAGCATCTTTTCTTGTGTGTGTTGATCATCTGTATGTTGTCTTTGGAGAAATGTCTATTTAGATCTGCCCATTTTTTTGATGGGGTTATTATTATTAATTTTGATAGTGAGCTGCATGAGCTGTCTCTGTATTTTGGAGATTAATCTCTGGTTGGTTGCATCTTTACAAATATTTTTTTCCATTCTGTTGGTTGTCTTGTCGTTTTGTTTATGGTTTCCTTTGCTATGCAAAGGCTTTTAAATTTAATTAGGTTCCATTTGTTTATTTTTAACTTTCATTACTCTAGGAGATGGATCCAAAAAATATTGCTGTGATTTATGTCAAACGGTGTTCTGCTTATGTTTCCCTCTAAGAGTTTTATAGTATCTGGTCTTACATTTAGGTCTTTAATCCATTTTGAGTTTATTTTTCTGTATGGTGTTAGCAAATGCTCTAATTTCATTCTTTTATATATAGCTGTGCAGTTTTCCCAGCACCACTTATTGAGGAGATGTTTTTTCTCCATTGTATATTCTTGCCTCCTTTGTCATAGATTAATTGACTGTAGGTGCATGGTTTTATTTCTGGGCTTTCTATCCTGTTCCGTTGATCTGCAAGTCACTCTTTGTGCCATTACCATACTGTTTTCATTACTGTAGCTAAAGTCAGGGAGGCTGATTCCTCCAGCTCAGTTTTTCTTTCTCAAAATTGCTTTCGGTATTTGGGGTCTTTTGTTTCCATACAAGTTTTAAGATTTTTTTGTTCTAGATCGGCAAAAAATGCCATTTGTAATTTGGTAGGGATTACATTGAATCTGTAGATTACCTTGGGTAGTATAGTCATTTTGACATTGTTGATTCTTCCAATCCAAGAACATGATATATCTTTCCATCTATTTGTATCATTCATCTTCGATTTCTTTCATCAGCAGCTTATAGTTTTCAGAGTTCAGGTCTTTTGCCTCCTTAGGTAGGTTTATTCCTAGGTAATTTATTCTTTTTGATGAGATGGCAAATGGGATTGTTTCCTTAATTTCTCTTTCAGATCTTTTGTTATTAGTTTATAGAAATGCAACAGATTTTTGTGTATTAATTTTGAATCCTGCAACTTTACCAGATTCATTGATGAGCTCTAGTAGTTTTCTGGTACCATCTTTAGGATCTTCTGTGTATAGTATCATGTCATCTGCAAACAGTGACAGTTTTACTTATATTCCAATTTGGATTCCTTTTATTTCTTTTTCTTCTCTGATTACCATGGCTAGGCCTTCCAAAACTATGCAGAATAAAAGTGGCTAGAGTGGACATCCTAGTCTTATTCCTGATCTTAAAGGAAATGCTTTCAGTTTTTCACCATTGAGTATGATGTTAGCTGTGGGTTTTGTCATACATGGCCTTTATTATGTTGAGGTAGGTTCCCTCTATGCCCACTTTCTGGAGAGTGTTTATCATAAATGGGTGTTGAATTTTGATAAAAGTTTTTTCTGCATCTATTGAGATGATCGTATGGTTTTTAATCTTCAGTTTGTTAATGTGGTGTATCACACTGATTGATTTACAGAGATCTAAAAGTTCTTGCATCTCTGGGATAAATCCCACTTGATCAAGGTGTATAATCCTTTTAATGCGTTTTTGGATTCAGTTTGCTAGTAGTTTGTTGAGGATTTTTACATCATTCATTTTTACATCATGTTCATTAGTGATATCGACCTTTAATTTTCTTTTTTTGTGGTATCTTTGGTATTACTATCAGGGTCATGGTGGCCTAATAGAATGAGTTTGGAGTGTTCCTTCCTCTGCAATTTTTGAAATAGTTTCAGAAGGATACTTGTTAACTAGTCACTAAATGGTTGATAGAATTCACCTGTGAAGCCATCTGGTCCTGGGCTTTTGTTTGGAAGCTTTTATGTAACAGTTTCAATTAGTGCTTGTGATTGGTCTGTTCATATTTCCTATTTCTTCCTGGTTCAGTTTTGTGAGATTGTACCTTTCTAAGAATTTGTCCATTTCTTCTAAGTTGTCCATTTTATTGGTATATAATTGCTTATAGTAGTCTTCTATGCTCCTTTTTATTTCTGTGGTGTCAGTTGTAACTTCTCCTTTTTTTTTTTTTTTCTAATTTTATTGATTAGAGCCATCACCCTCTTTTTCTTCATGAGTCTGGCTAAAGGTTATCAATTTTGTTTGTCTTTTCAAAGAGCTAGGTTTTAGTTTCATTGATCTTTTTTTATTGTTTTTTTCATCTCTATTTAATTTATTTCTGTTCTAATCTTTATGATTTCTTTCCTTCTGCTAGCTTTAAGTTTTGTTTGTTGTTCTTTCTCTAGTTGCTTTAGGTGTAAGGTTAGGTTGTTTAATTGGGATGTTTCTTTTTTCCTGAGGTAAGATTGTATTGCTATAAACTTTGCTCTTAGAACTGCTTTTGCTGTGTACTGTAGGTTTCAGGTCATCATGTTTTCATTTTCATTCACCTCTAGGTATTTTTTGATTTCCTCTTTGACTTCTTCAGTGATCCATTGGTTATTTAGTAGCATATGGTTTAGCCTCCACGTGTTGGTGTTTTTTTAGTTTTTTCTCGTATCTGTTGTCCGATCTCATAGTGTCGTGGTCGGAAAAGATGCTTGATACGATTTCAGTCTCAAATTTATAGAGGCTTGCTTTATGGCTCATGATGTGATCTGTGCTGGAGTATGTTCCATGTTCACTTGAAAAGATCGTGTGTTCTGCTACTTTCAGATGGAATGCTCTATAAATATCAATTAAGTCTATGTGATTTAGTGTGTCATTTAAGGCCTGTGCTTCCTTATTGGCTTTCTGTCTGGATGATCTGTCTATTGATGTAAGTGGGCTGTTAATGTTCTCCACTCTTATTGTTTTACTGTTGATTTCTCCTTTTATGGCTGTTAACATTTGCCTTCTATGTTGAGGTGCTCCTATGTTGGATGCATATGTACTTACAATTGTTTTCTCTTGTATTTTTCCCTTGATTATTATGTAATGTCCTTCTTTGTCTCTTGTAACAGTCTTTATTTTAAAGTCTATTTTGTCTGATATGAATTTTGTGACTCCAGCTTTCTTTTGATTTCCATTTGTATGAAATACCTTTGTCCATCCCCTCACTTTCAGTCTGTATGTGTCCCTAGATCTGAAGTGGGTCTCTTGTAGACAGCATACATAAGGTTCTTGTTTTTGCTTTTGGTTGGAG
The DNA here is from genome assembly GCF_003676395.1 of Aethalodelphis obliquidens. Lineage (NCBI taxonomy): Eukaryota > Metazoa > Chordata > Mammalia > Artiodactyla > Delphinidae > Aethalodelphis > Aethalodelphis obliquidens. Next base: position 27,756,939 of record NW_020837945.1, on the reverse strand, counting down.
CATTTAATCCATTTATGTTTAAGATCATTACTGATACATACTTACTGCCATTTTGTTAATTGTTTTGGGTTTGTTTTTGCAGGTCTTTTTTCTTCCCTTCCTATATTTTTCTCTTCTCTTGTGATTTGATGACTGTCTTTAGTGTTGTGTTTATATTGCTTTTTCTTTTTTGTGTGTGTATCTATTATAGATTTTTGGTTTGTGGTTACCGTGAAGTTTTGATATAGCAGTCCATATGTATATACAAGATTGTTTTAAGTTTCTGGTCTCTTAATTTCAAATGCATTTCCAGTATTCTATATTTGTACTCACCTCTTCTCACAGTTGCTGGTTTTGATACCATATTTATGTATGTATATTTTCCTGCCTTTACTGGTGAGCTTTCCCATTTGTAATTTTCTTGTTTCTAGTTGTGGCCTTTTCTTTTCTGCCTAGAGAAATCCCTTTAGCATTTGTTGTAAAGTAGGTTTGGTGTTGCTGAATTCTCTTAGCTTTTGCTGGTCTGTAAAGCTTTTGATTTCTCTTTTGAATCTGAACGAGAGCTTTGCTGGGTAGAGTATAAGAATATACTTGTAGGTTTTTTTCCCTTCATCACTTTAGATATATGTGTTAGTCCATTCTGGCCTGCAGAGTTTCTGCTAAAAAATCAACTGATAACCTTATAGGGATTCCCTTGTATGTTATTTGTTGCTTTTCCCTTGATGCTTTTAATATTTTCTCTTTGTCTTTAACTTTTGTCAATTTGATTAATATGTGTCTTGGTGTGTTCCTCCTTGGGTTTATCCTGTATGGCATTCTCTGTGCTTCCTGGACTTGGGTAACTGTTTCCTTTCCCATGTTAGGTAAGTTTTCAGCTATTATCTTTTCAAATGTTTTCTCAGGCCCTTTCCTCTCCTTATGGGACCTCTATAATACGAATGTTCGTGCATTTAATGTTGTCCCAGAGATCTCTTAAACTGTCCTCATTTCTTTTATTCTTTTTTCATTATTCTGTTCCACAGCAGTGATTTTCACCATTCTGTCTTCCAGTTCACTTATCCATCCTTCTGCCTCATTTATTCTGCTATTGATTTATTCTAGTGTGTTTTTCATTGCAGATACTGTATTGTTGAACTCTGTTTGTTCTTTAAATCTTCTAGCTCCTTGTTAAACATTCCCTATATCTTCTTGGTCTGTGCCTCCGTTCTTTTTCCAAGATCTTGGATCATCTTTACTATTACTCTGAATTCTTTTTCAGTTAGATTGCCTGTCTGCACTTCACTTAGTTGTTCTTCTGGGGTTTTATCTTGTTACTTCATCTGGAACATGTTCCTCTGCTGTCTCATTTTATCTAACTTTGTATTTGCAGTGTCACAGGCTGCAGGATTGTAGTTCCTCTTGCTTCTGGTGTCTGACCCCTGGTAGGTGAGGCTGGTCTAAGAGGCTTGTGTAGGCTTCCAGGTGGGAGGGACTGATACCTGCCCACTGGTGGGTGGAGCTGGGTCTTGTCTCTGTGGTGAGCAGGGCTCTGTCAAGCAGTGTGTTCAGAAGCAGCTGTGGGCTCAGGAAAACTTAAAGCAGCCTGTCTGCTGGTGGGTGGGACTGTGTTCCTACCCTGTTGGTTGTTTGGCCTGCGGCATCCCAGCACTGGAGCCTAAGGGCTCTTGGGTGGGACCAGGTCTTTGCATCAAAATGGTGGCCTCCAGGACAGCTCATGCCAATGAGTAGTACTCACCAGTACCTCTGCCACCAGTGTCCTTGTTCCTGCAGTGAGCCAGAGCCGCCCCCTGCCTCTCCCAGAGACCTTCCAAGACCAGCAGGTAGGTCTGTCCCAGCCTCCTGTGAAGTCACTGCTTTTTCCCCTGGGTCCCGGTGTGCACAAGACCTTGTGTTCACCCTCCAAGAGTGGCATTTCTGTTTCCCCTAGTCCTGTGGAGTTCCTGTGATCAAGCCCTGCTGGCCTTCAAAGCAAATGCTCTGGGGGCTCCTCCTCCTAATGCCAGATGCCCAGACTGGGTAGCCTGATGTGGGGCTCAGAACTCTCTTTCCTGTGGGAGAACCTCTGCAGTATAATTATTTTCTAGTTTGTGGGTTCCCCACCCAGCACGTATGGGATTTGATCACGAATACGCCCCTCCTACCTTCTCATTGTGGCTTCTTCCTTGTCTTTGGAACTAGAGTATCCTTTTTTGGTTGGTTTCAGTCATTTTTTGTCAATGGTTGTTCAGCAGGTAGTTGTGATTTTGGTGTTTGTGTGAGAGACGGCTAGCTCAGGTCCTTCTTCTCGGCCATCTTGTCTGCTCCTAGATAGCTTAAAGAGCACTGACTTTGATGACAAAAACCAAGTCCTAGCCAATCTGCCAACTAGCTGTGTAAACTTAGACAAGTTGTGCCTTTCTGAGCAATAATTTTCTCATTCCGAGAAAGGAGTTGCACTTACATGTGCTTTCCCACCAGGCACTTAAAACCAAACTCACCAGGCCCTGCGCCACCTCAGACCGGTTCCAGCTGGGTTACTAGGGGCAGCTTGATACTTTTGGTTTTGCTCTTTTTTCTCAAGATTGTTTTGTGTATTCAGGGTCTTTTGTGTTTCCATACAAATTTTAGAATTATTTGTTCTAGTGTTGTGAAAACTGCCTTTGGTATTTTTATAGAGATACATTGAATCTGTAGATTGTTTTGGGTAGTATGATCATTTTAACAATACTAATTCTTTCAATCCATGAGCACCATATATATTTCCATTTGTTTATGTCTGCAGTTTCTTTCATCAGTTTCCTAGTTTTCTGAGTACAGGTCTTTTAGTTTCTTAGTTAGATGTATCATTTCTTTTTCTATTTTAAAATTATGGCCAGGCTTATTGTCCAAAAAAGGCATAATAACGTAGTCTGCAATGAGATTGAATTAAAGTAAAAATATTCTAATTATATATTGTTAGCAACTAGGAAATGCTTCTAAAATTTTATATAGCCCTCCTCATTTGTTCTCAAATTCTCAGGGGAAAAATAAGTTTCCAAATTATATCTACTTGATCTTTTAAGGAAAAATCCAAACAAATTATACTTGAAAGTCAGATTCTTTTGCCCTTTCGTTGCAGTCTAACAAAAAAGAAATCATTTTTGACTTTCTGAGTTTGTTCAGCCTTTATACTACAGGCCTGAATTGAGTTGAATTCCGTGCCTGAATTGAGTTGAGGTTCTTCAGGTGAAGCCTGTATTCTCTTTCACTTGTATGTGTGTAGTTCTTTCAGTCCTTCAAATGTTGAATTTCATATACTCTAATTTTAGATTTTGAAGGATTATTAGGACACATGATTAACATTGATCTCTTACTTTTGAAATTTTGAAACAAAACACAACTTCAGCCCTTTAACTTTCAGTCCAGCTATAATATTCCTAGATCTTAGTACAATCCAGACTCAAGTTATTGTTGCTAAAGACTGTAGCAGAAAATCTGGATAATGTCATAAATGGAGGCAATCATCATGGTTTTAGTTCTGCCAAGATGCCTGTCATTAAGGGCCAATTGGTCTTAGACAACTACTTATAAACTTACGTTGGAAGAAATCTCTCGAGATTATGGTGCTAAATCTACAGTATCTGAGGGAAAAAATTCTACTGTTGGAAACTGTCTTGAGAATGTGGCATTGAACAAAGCCGCTTCCTTCTTGACATATTTAGAAGTTTATGATGCTAACAGCTCTGGTCAGGTGCCCTTCTTTTCTGTCCACCAAAACTCTTAAGTTACATTTTTCTTAACGAGCTTCAGTTTTCTGGCCCTCAGTGCTGCATTGAATGTAAGCTCTTTCTAATAACATATTTCTGTGCCAGTGGTTGTTGCCATTGCATTGGTATGGGATTGTTTAGGCCTGTAAAACATGCTTTCTAGGTAGTTTCTTTCTTCTCTTCATGTTAGCTTCATTTGTAAATCTCCCTATCAGATTGCTGAACTGACTCTGCTGTTGATGCTTCTGAAACCTGAGTTCCAGCATCCAGTGAAGATCATCATCTCTATGATATGCTCTTTCCTCAGCTTTTGAAAGTTCTAGGACTTGACTCTATTTCTTTCTGCTACTTTTTTTTTTCTGGGCGGGATAGCCCTTTAAGGTTCAGTTACATAGACGTTTTTTTCATTCTTCTTTAAGGAAGGCTTGGCTGAATTTTTAATAGTTTAACCTGCTTCTTAGCTTCTACCTCATTCAGGACCAGCTGTGTTTCGTGGACGAGTATCTTCTCTTTTTCTTCTTTTGACTTTGTATTCTGACCTATAAATTTGTTTTTGTCTAACATGTTCCTCTGTATTTTCTTGATAGGGCCCTCATAATGAGAGCTAGTGAAATATGAGTTAGGAGTATGCCCAAGTAATTTATTGTTCAAACATGCATTGTCCACCTTCACCTCTTTTGTGTTGCAGAATTCCACCAGGGTTCTGTCCTGTCAGACCAGCAGACAGCCCATGTGTGGACTTGATCTATGATTGTCCACCCTGGCTCCTCTTTAGTAAAACTCACGTTCCTTGTACTTTTCCTTAGAGTTCCAACACCCAACATTTATTGAGCTTGTTTCCTCAGAATGTGAACAATATCTATATCCTCATCAATGATTACTGAGTCTCTTTGAAGTTCTCTCAGTAATTCTTTGAACGTTTTACCGTGAAATCCCTAGTTCCTCCTCAAATCTATCCAGATTTTCTATAAGCAGCTCATATAGTAAACTATCTGCAACACAACTCCCTGATTACTTTTTATCTCTAGCCTTAGAAGACTGCCACTTGACTGTTTCCTGAATCCTGGTTATTTCTGAAAGGATCATTCTTTTCTGATTTTGGAGATCTTTCCTTATTACTCATTTACTTTTGAAAAATTTCTTTGGGTCCCAGTGTCAACTTTTCTGATCTATTAACTAACAAGTTCTCTCCCCGTTTCCTAAAACTGTTTTAAAAGAAGCTAGAACTTTCCCATTTCATCTAAAATTGTCTTATTTGAAATATGTCCTTCTCCTCATTCATTTCTCAGTAGTTTTGTTTTTTCTTTACTGTTTATGGAGCTAAAATTTTTTTTTTTTTTTTTTTTTTTTTTGCGGTACGTGGGCCTCTCACCGTTGTGGCCTCTCCCGCCGCGGAGCACAGGCCCCGGACGCACATGCTCAGCGGCCATGGCTCACGGGCCCAGCCGCTCCGCGGCATGTGGGATCCTCCCGGACCGGGGCACGAACCCATGTCCCCTGCATCGGCAGGTGGACTCTCAACCACTGCGCCACCAGGGAAGCCCCAAGCTAAAACTTTTTGAACCACTATGCTCTGCCTATCTAGAACAGAGCTTTCCAGTTGTTGTGCCATGGTAAGCCAGATTATAGGTATGTGGAGGTATTGATCCTGTTTCTGTGATCATGAGAAAACATGTGGTTTTATTCCAGAGTTCTCTGCATATATTATCTGTGTGCCAGTGACATTAAAAAGATTGGGAAGCACTGAGTAAGTTACTCTATCAGTTGCCCTAGATCTCTGAACTCTTTCTGTGTTGACCTAATTCCCAAGGCTAAAGTGTCCCTGATACAGGTTTTCTTTAGTGATTTCTTTTGCCCTTTGCTATTTGTGTCAATCTAGCTTTTCTTCATGCAAGTGGTGGGTATATCATTTTTGTTATATCAATAGAAGTCTCACGTCTTTTAAATTGCTCTTCACTTGGGTTCCTTACATATCTGTTGATAACCACAGTGTTAGTCCCTGATGTTCAAAGCTTAAATGCACAGTAAAGAGTAAGACCTCTGAGAGGTTGCAAAGAAGGACAGGGTAAACAATTTCTAGAAGATTGGTCTGTCTGACTCCTTAGGGAAGGTCAGTGTGCATACCACAAGTCAGTGGAGAGCAGACCAAAATTCAGATACGAAGATTTGGAAAGAGAATTCAGAATTAGTCGAGCAGCTCTTACCCAGTTTCTTCGGCCAAAGTCACCAACCTGGTATGTCACTGCTCTTTCTATGCAGTATGTATGTGACAGTAAGGAGAGAAACCAGGAATGTTGCTTTTCTACATGGAAATATGACCTGTGGAAATGGATATACTAATATTTATGTCTAAAGATTCATAGACTTTTACATTAAGAGAGACAATCTTTGGATTCTTCCTCTCCCCCATATCAGTCTCAAGTCACAGTGTAAAAAATAAGGTGTGAAATAAACTATTTTCATAGAGTTAAAATGCCCAGAGATTAAGTGTGCATAGTGGGAAGATTCATAGGTTTTAGAGGCAGACTTGAGTTTGCTTTTCAGTTTGAGCACTTACTAGTTGTGTGAATTTGGGCAAGTGACTTAGCGTAGTCTACAGTTTTATTACCAGTGCAATAGAGGTAAGAGTGCCACCTGCTGCCATTTAGAGTGGGCTAGATAATCCTGTGGCAACATCCCCCAAACTTCAGAGGTTTATGTCATAGCCTTAGCTATGCCCAATGAGTGTGAGCAACGGGCTCTGCACATCCATTGACAGGGCCTTACACTGACAGAGGCTTCATCTCATCACAGGATTCTGGGATCACCACATCAGTGGAAAGTATATTGGCTCTCAAAGTTACAGCCCAGAAATGGCACACATTACTTCCACTCACATTTTGTTGTGCAGAGCAAGTCATGTGGTTTACTTAACTTCAAAGTTAATGGGAACACCTCATACCCATTAGGATGGCTGCTATCAAAAAAACAAAAACCAAAAAAACCTCACCAAACCAAAACCAAAACAAAACAGAAAATAACATGTGTTGATGAAGATGTGAAAAAATTGAAACTTTTGTGCACTGTTGATGGGAATGTAAAACGGTGCAGCTGCTGTGGAAAACATGGTGGTTCCTCAAAAAATTAATACTAATATAATTATTTGATGGAGGGAATCCTTTCACAGTGTATACATATGCCAGATCTTCACATTGTACTTTAAATACCTTACAGTTTTGTTGGTCAATTGTATCTATAAAGATGAAAAAAACAAGAATTAACCACATGATCCAGCAATTCTACTGCTGACTTTATATCCAAAAGAATTGATAGCAGGGTGAAAGCAACTGATGTGTCCATGGATGAATGGAAATACAAATGTGTTATACACATACAATGGAATATCCTTAACAAGTAAGGAAACTGATACATACTACAACATGGATGAACCTTGAAGACATGATGCTAAGTGAAATTAGCCAGTCACAAAAAGACAAACACTGTATGTCACTTATATGATGTGTCGATAGTTGTCAAACTCAAAGAAACAGAAAGTTAGGATGGTGGTTGCCAGGGCCTGGTGGGAGGGAGGAATGTGGAGTTGTTTAATCAGTTTCTCAAGATGAAAAATAGTTCTGGAAGTTGGTTGTACAACAGTGTGAATATACTTAACACTGCCGAACTGTAAACTTAAAAATGGTTAAGATGGTAAATTTTATATTGTGTGTATTTTATCACAGTTCAGATTTTTTTCAAATTTCAATAAAAAGTAAATGGGAAAGTGCTTCTTACTATGTACCTAAAAGTAGAGGGACAGAAATCTCTTTGAATAGCACTGATGACCACCACACTACCTCATAGGATTGTTCCAGAGATTAAGTGAAGTACTTCCCACCAATTATTTTATGGTTTAAATGAGGGTGAATGTAACACATATATCAAGAGACAGATAGTGTCCTTCTCTCTTTTTTAAAATAAATCAGTTTTACTAATTTAAACACAAAATTTATGAAGAAAAAGTCTCTCTGCAGTTGTGGACACAACATACTTTTATATAGCAAGGCCAAAATAAACTTTGTGTTTTTAGACCACACGGTACAAAGCGTTAAAAAAAAGTTTAAAATTGACAGTTTCTATTTGCTTCAAGCAAAAAAGAAAAACAACAAATTTATATGTTAAAGAATTTGGAAAATTCACAGATGACTAATTTTACCAGCAACATGAAACTTTATGGAGTTTCTCTTTAGCTACCTGGGTTGAAGCTGGTGTTTTTCTCCTTCACTGCTGATGGCTAGTGTTCATTCTTCTAGGTAAATGTGGGAAATGACTTATTGAAATTTTATAGAAATTTATTTTGATTAAAAGTGGCTTTCCCTCCTTCCCAACAAGTCCAGATAAGCATGTATTGTACAGACTAAAAGTTCAAGGTCGAAATGATAATGGAAGGATCAGGCACTTCCTGAATACAGACTCTACTCAGGTCTTCTTATAAGAGGTCCCACATAGTAATTCATTTTAACCCTTACAACAACCTTGTGAGTTCCATTACTATTACTATCCTCAGTTGACAGGTGAAGAAACGGAAAATAAATTTAAGTACCTTGGCCCAACACTAAGTCGCAGCGCCAAACACATGATAACCACATAAATGTTATTGTCTTGGCATATATCATTGTTCTTTTAATGTTTTCTCTATTATTTACAGTTCTAAAAATTAAGAATTATAACCACATTTATATTTTTAATGTGATTTTTAGGGATGAAGAGAAGCCAAAGAACCCCATGGTAGAGTTGTTCTATGGAAGATTCCTAGCCGTGGGAGTGCTTGAAGGTATAGTTACACATGTTTACTTTTTTATTACAATTGAGATATTATTAGCTTTTAGCTCCTTTGTCATGATAGTGACTTTATTTGTGGAATGGTTTTTAATTTTAATTTGACTTTCTCTGTCTAGTAGTTTCTGCTGCATTGCTACTGCTAATCATTTATATAAAAAGCAAAGAATTGAGTGCCTGTAAAGGAAAGTACAGAGTATATTGTCATATGCTACTTGGTACTTAGTTAATGTTGTCCTGATGTTCTTTGCCTGGGACGGGTTCTGTGATACTGTGAATTGTTAGGATACAGGGATTAATGGGGCAATTGGTGGATCTTTTAAAAATAATATTGGAGTTTAATACTGGGCTTGGTATGATGTATGATGGTCACTGTTTTTGAGGGTTTCAAGTCTATGCATGTTGAAAGCTGTACTTAGCAATTTAGCATAGGGTATTGCAGGGTTTCCATTTTGGGGGTGATTATAAAATTCTTCAGAATATAGTTTTCAAGAAAGAGTTGTACTCTGTCTTCTGAAAAATCAGTTGAGTGATACTATTCCTGTTATGTAAAATCCAGGCCTCACCAGTTACTCTTTGGTTTTCCTAACAAGGGCAGTGAACTGACTCATAATATATACTTCAAGTAATAATATTACTAAGTCCCAAAGCATACATTTTTGAAAAATTGTTATTCCCAAATGACCCTATACATCAACTTTTGAAAGTTCACCCAAATCACCCAAAGTATAAAATTTGGGAAATTAATTTTTCTTCAGGATCTTAAGTGATGGAGTCCCATGAAGTTTTGTTTGAATGTAGTTTTATATTTGAGATTTGGAAAAAGGGAGACACTAACTCAGGATTTAATCAGACATCCTAAAGGTTATATTGAGGTGTTAGTACATTTTGTTTGCCTCAAATGCTAAATATTCATTATATAAATAGTGGAATATTTTATATAGTGCATTGTATTCCAATTGGGGATGTCCACACTATCATACCAGTTTTTATCTGAAGTAGAACACTGTATATAGCAGAAGAGGAGCTCTAATCAGGTTGTGACTGGGCACTATTTGTAATACTTCTCATGAGCACTTCTACCTATATTATCTGGATTCTTAAAAGTGATTATTAAAATTTCTCAGTCAGTGAAGTCTTTGTACTTGGTTTTGGTGAGTTGTTTAAAGGCTACTGTGCTGCATAAATGTGCTTTTAATACATTTCCAAGTGAACTATGTGTGTGCTTTGTTAACAATTTATTTTAGGACACTTTATTATTTTTACATATATCTTCTTAATGCCTTTTTTTAGACTAGTGACTCTCAATTAGGGGTGATTTTCAGTTTGTTTACTAAAGTACTCTATTGCAAAACTTCTTCAACTCTTCTAGAATTTCTAGGCCATTGACCCCTCCATTCTGTTCTTCTCAGTCTTTGCTTTACTTCCTTCCTTGTCCATTATGATCATCCTTATACATTTCTAAAACTCTTTCCCCTCATTCCCTTCTGGCACCGCCTCTCTGGCTACTCTCTGACCCTCATGGAACTATTATTCCTCTTCTCTCTGCATGTACTGAGAAGCTGACCATTGCTAGGAGAAAGTCACTCAAATGAGCTAACTGTAATGGATCATAAAGTTGTAGTGACTCTAAGCTTTACTGGTCCCAAGCCTGTAATCCTACCTGGCAGTCATCTTTGTTTTGTTTAATCACTGTCTTCTTTCCCATTTTCTGCAATAACTATTTCCAGTTTTTCTACCTCTAATCTAATTTCTTTGTCTCTTCATTTTCTGAGAAAGATCTTAACTCAAATTTCATGGATTTACCATGAAGTTAATGAAGCCTAACTATGGGTCCTCGCTAAGGCTCTGAATCTAATTTTTTGCTTACAACTTTTTTATCATAGTTCTTAAAAGTGAGTTCCTCATATATATGAGCTTCAGGCTTCCCAACTTGGATCCATTCCAACCTCTACCACATTCTTTTATTTGTCCCTCCAGGTAATAGAGGAATTATTTAGTCTAATATCAATGGCTATTCATTACATGTGCTCAGAATCTCATCCTTTCATGTTTTCACTCAGGCCTTATTCTGTCCATTATCTTGCTTTTTTTCTGTATCTTTAGCTTCTTCCTTTCACTGTGTCTTTCTCATCAATATTTAGATGTGCTCTGGTGTTTCACATCTTTAAAATTAAAAAAAAATCTCCCTTCACATGCTCTTTTTCAGTCAATCTTATTCAGAAATAAGCTCCTTTAAAGTGAGGAGTTTGTTTTCACCTGCTATCTCTCCAATTATTCTCCCTGTCCCACTTTCATTTTCTGTCCCCAGACCTCTTCTCAAAGGGGCTTTTTAAGGTTATTGATTTCTTACATGTGTGTTAGTCCATCGGATCCCTCTCAGTTCTTATTGAATTCTTATCAACTATTAATGCTGTTGACTCCACTCTCTCCTTCTCCCCCTTTTCCCCACTCTTTCCTTAAAAACACTTCTCTATCACACCATATTATCTTGGCTTTCTCATGCCTCTGTGGGTACTTCTTATGAGTTATATTTATAGTTCTTCCTGTATCTAAAGGTAGGAGATCCTTGGGAATCAGCTTAGGTCCTCTTCCTCTTCCTGTCAGATAATTCCTTGGGCAGTGTCATTCACTTTCTTGATTTCCTGCTATCAATAAGCTAGCAATTCTCCAATTTATAGCTTCACACCAGTCTTAGTTACAGACTTATTTATGTCCACCTCTTTTCAACTTGAAATCTTATGGGCCATTTGAAACCAATGATTTTCCCTGCTGCCTTAAAACAAAAGTAAAAAAAAAAAAAAAAAATCCTCTACTCTTCCTTCACTGGTGCCCCTTTCAGTACATAAAAATCAATTCAGTTGTTCATGCTAAAAATCTGAGTATCATTCTTGATACCTTCCTTTCTCTTCTGTTCCCCATCCTGCCTATGAGCCATTCAGTCAAGTCCTATCGGTGCTCCCTTTTGTATATATTTATAAATGTGTGTATGTCATTTCATCTGTTTTTATACACTTTTACTAACACCCTATTCAATGCTACCTTTATTTTTAGATAGATTCTATAATAGTCTCCTGACAGTCTATCACTCACTTAACACAGAAACCATAAGGATGTTTCAGAGATATAAATCTGAGCCTCTTATTCCTAGATTTAATTATTCAGTAACTTTCCATTATATTCAGAATATACTGGAAAAAAATTCTCAACAAGGGCTACTAGACTTCGTTAAGAATTTGATTTTGATCCCTCACCTGACTCTTCATTGTCATCTCCGTCTTGCTCCCTTAAGCTGTACTTTCCTTCCCTTAATTCGTTAAAACATGCCAAGTTCTTTGCAGCCTGAAAGTCTTTGCGTGTGCTGTTGCTTGGCCAAGAATACTCTGGCTCACCGACGTTCTGGCCTGGCCAACTCCCATTCACCTTTACAGTCTCAGCATAAATGTCATTTTGCTATGGAAGTTTTCCCTGCTTCACCCTCCAGCCCTAAAGACTAGGTTTGTTCCCCGTTTTTATACCTTCTCACAGCACTCTGTCTCACCACCCCTTTTATAATATCTGTAATTATAAACAATTGTTTGTTCATAATTATATGTACAATTAATGTGTATAATGTCTTTTTCCAGAAGAGGATAGGAGTTTCCTCGGCTCAGAGACCATATCTCTTTTGTGCACTGCTATATATATTCTCAATGTTAGCACACTCTCTTACCCTTAGAAGGTACTTTTTTAAAGAATAAACATATATATATATATATATATATATATATATATATATATATATAAAAAAAATATGTATGTTTATATACATATATACATAATATGTACTTACATATGCATGTATATAATTACATACACACATAGGGGTGTGTAATATCTATAGCATAGCTGGATGTGAATATACATATGTACAGGTACAAACCAATAGGAAAATTATACCAACTACTACTGTCTGGAGCATAAACAGTTATAGTTTTCAGGTTCAGGAGATAATTACTGTATATATCTATTTACTTTTAGTAGCTAAAAGGCCATATTGAGGAATATTAATTTCCCCCCTCTTATAGGTAAAAAATTTGAAAATACTGAAATGTTTGGTCAGTACCCACTTCAGGTCAATGGATTCAAAGATCTACATGAGTGCCTAGAAGCTGCCATGATTGAAGGAGAAATTGAGTCTTTACATTCGGAAAATTCAGGGAAGTCCGGCCAAGAGGTGAGTTTAGCATCTTTATTCCCCTTTCCTTCAGGTCTTTCTTAAAATGTTGTGAAGTGCAATTTAAAGCTCTAAGGATATAGCTACTAATAATTGAGAGAATACTCAGAAAATGTATTTGGATTTAATTATGATAATTTATGCATATTTGGGAAACCTGCAGAGTCAATATACTCTATAATCTAAGTTAAATTTTCATTTAAAATTTTTCTCAAAATTTGATGTTAAAATCCTCCTTTAGGACACTGTTCAGTCTTTTAAGACTTTTCAGTCATGGTGCTGGCCATTACAGCATGCTAGTCCTGGAAGTAAGGAAGAAAAACACTGATGTTAGAGTGGAATTTTATATAGACATATGTTACTTACCTCAAATATTGTTGGAATATGTCCACACCCAAGTAGGCAACACCACACTCCTTTTCTTGTAAAATTACTGTGTGATTGCCTGAAGAGCAGATGAAAAAACTTGCTTTCTCAAGAAAGAAAGAATTAAAAAAATATATTACAAACCTATTTATCTGTCTCCACTGGTCTCTGTCTAATAACCTATCTCCATCTCTCAATTCATCTCTCTAGCTCCATCTGTATATCCTTCCATCCATATATTCTTCTAGAATAATAGAGTAAACGATAAAGGACAGATTATGTGCGCCAAAATCAGTCATCATTAAGCAATTGCTGATAGCTGTCTAGATGTAAACTCCGTGCATGAGGGTGGGGGTCTTCATCTGTGCCATTCACTACTGTATCCGTAGGGCAGTGTGGTGACTGCAGATAAAATTACATAATACATATTGACTGACTGAATGAAATGTCTCAGTCATATTAAAAAAGTTGCCAAGGTCTTTATTCTGAATAGGTACTTAATAAATATTAAGTGATGGCATCTCTGTTTATCTAAAAAGGGACTAGGTTCTTGTATTTTTCAGAATAAATTGCTTTTATTTGAGTTGTATGCTTTTTTAAAAAGATATAATTCTATCGCCATCCTCATTTCCTTTTCTTCCCTCACTCAAACAAAAAAGGAAATAAATAATATTTACTATGTTTTGCCTGTTTTTAGAGAGAGAGAAAATATTTGAAATAGTTTTTCTCTCTACATCATAGAGCATCTATTTCAGTGATTCTCAACAGATATCTACACCTCACTTCAAAGCTATCGAATCAGAATCTAGGGTAGGGGTATGGTATGTGGCCACCAGAGCTCCACAGATGACTCTGATATAGACCTTTAATTAAGAATACTTAAATCAAGCATATTTATTTTATTGATTGGGAAACAAATCTGTAAAGATTGAGACTTTCCAAGGATCCCAAAATGGAACAGGTTTGCAGAGCCCCATGAAGTGCAATCTGTTTCCTATTAAACAAAAGAATGATGGGTTTGGGCAGGGAAAAAAGGGATGGCATTTTCCTCACATTGTCAAAGTAGCTTATAAATGAAACACACTATGGTTTATTGGTAAATAATTTAATAATTGGTAAATAATCTTTCTCACATATTCCTAGCTTTTAAAAATGTTTTTCTTACATTGACTCTGATTGTCATTATTTATTTTTTAAAAAATCTAGTTTGTCCTCTGTCTTTGGCTTCATACTCTGAATGCCCTATACCACAATATATAATTTCTGCCTAGGTTTTCCCATCTAACCTAAGATACACAGTGGTTTGTTGTCATCTCTGAATTCAGTTTCTAAGCAGTCTCAATAATAGCAAATTTTTTTTTTTTTAACATCTTTATTGGGGTACAATTGCTTTACAATGGTGTGTTAGTTTCTGCTTTATAACAAAGTGAATCAGTTATACATATACATATGTTCCCATATCTCTTCCCTCTTGCATCTCCCTCCCTCCCACCCTCCCTATCCCACCCCTCCAGGCTGTCACAAAGCACCGAGCCAATATCCCTGTGCCATGCGGCTGCTTCCCACTAGCTATCTACCTTACTACGTTTGTTAGTGTGTATATGTCCATGACTCTCTCTCGCCCTGTCACGGCTCACCCTTCCCCCTCCCCATAACCTCAAGTCCGTTCTCTAGGAGGTCTGCATCTTTATTCCTGCCTTACCCCTAGGTTCTTCATGACATTTTTTTTTTCTTAAATTCCATATATATGTGTTAGCATACGGTATTTGTCTTTTTCTTTCTGACTTACTTCACTCTGTATGACAGACTCTAGGTCTATCCACCTCATTACAAATAGCTCAATTTCGTTTCTTTTTATGGCTGAGTAATATTCCATTGTATATATGTGCCACATCTTCTTTATCCATTCATCCGATGATGGGCACTTAGGTTGTTTCCATCTCCGGGCTATTGTAAATAGAGCTGCAATGAACATTTTGGTACATGACTCTTTTTGAATTTCGGTTTTCTCAGGGTATATGCCCAGTAGTGGGATTGCTGGGTCATATGGTAGTTCTATTTGTAGTTTTTTAAGGAACCTCCATACTGTTCTCCATAGTGGCTGAACCAATTCACATTCCCACCAGCAGTGCAAGAGTGTTCCCTTTTCTCCACACCCTCTCCAGCATTTATTGTTTCCAGATTTTTTGATGATGGCCATTCTGACTGGTGTGAGATGATATCTCATTGTAGTTTTGATTTGCATTTCTCTAATGATTAATGATGTTGAGCATTCTTTCATGTGTTTGTTGGCAGTCTGTATATCTTCTTTGGAGAAATGTCTATTTAGGTCTTCTGCCCATTTTTGGATTGGGTTGTTTGTTTTCTTGTTATTGAGCTGCATGAGCTGCTTGTAAATTTTGGAGATTAATCCTTTGTCAGTTGCTTCCTTTGCAAATATTTTCTCCCATTCTGAGGGTTGTCTTTTGGTCTTGTTTATGGTTTCCTTTGCTGTGCAAAAGCTTTGAAGTTTCATTAGGTTCCATTTGTTTATTTTTGTTTTTATTTCCATTACTCTAGGAGGTGGGTCAGAAAGGATCTTGCTGTGATTTATGTCATAGAGTGTTCTGCCTATGTTTTCCTATAAGAGTTTGATAGTTTCTGGCCTTACATTTAGGTCTTTAATCCATTTTGAGCTTATTTTTGTGTATGGTGTTAGGGAGTGATCTAATCTCATACTTTTACATGTACCTGTCCAGTTTTCCCAGCACCACTTATTGAAGAGGCTGTCCTTTCTCCACTGTACATTACTGCCACCTTTATCAAAGATAAGGTGTCCATATGTGCATGGGTTTATCTCTGGGCTTTCTATCCTGTTCCATTGATCTATCTTTCTGTTTTTGTGCCAGTACCATACCGTCTTGATAACTGTAGCTTTGTAGTATAGTCTGAAGTCAGGGAGCCTGATTCCTCCAGCTCCTTCTTTCGTTCTCAAGATTGCTTTGGCTATTCGGGGTCTTTTGTGTTTCCATACAAATTGCAAAATTTTTTGTTCTAGTTCTGTGAAAAATGCCAGTGATAGTTTGATAGGGATTGCATTGAATCTATAGATTGCTTTGGGTAGTAGAGTCATTTTCACAATGTTGATTCTTCCAATCCAAGAACATGGTATATCTCTCCATCTATTTGTATCATCTTTAATTTCTTTCATCAGTGTCTTATAATTTTCTGCATACAGGTCTTTTGTCTCCTTAGGTAGGTTTATTCCTAGATATTTTATTCATTTTGTTGCAATGGTAAATGGGAGTGTTTTCTTGATTTCACTTTCAGATTTTTCATCATTAGTATATAGGAATGCCAGAGATTTCTGTGCATTAATTTTGTATCCTGCATTGATTAGCTCTAGTAGTATTCTGGTAGCATCTTTAGGGTTCTCTATGTATAGGATCATGTCATCTGCAAACAGTGACAGCTTTACTTCTTCTTTTCCGATTTGGATTCCTTTTATTTCCTTTTCTTCTCTGATTGCTGTGGCTAAAACTTCCAAAACTGTGTTGAATAAGAATGGTGAGAGTGGGCTACCTTGTCTTGTTCCTGATCTTAGTGGAAATGCTTTCAGTTTTTCACCACTGAGGATGATGTTTGCTGTGGGCTTGTCATATATGGCCTTTATTATGTTGAGGAAAGTTCCCTCTATGCCTACTTTCTGCAGGGTTTTTATCATAAATGGGTGTTGAATTTTGTCAAAAGCTTTCTTTGCATCTATTGTGATGATCATATGGTTTTTCTCCTTCAGTTTGTTAATATGGTTTATCACATTGACAGATTTGCGTATATTGAAGAATCCTTGCATTCCTGGAATAAACCCCACTTGATCATGGTGTATGATCCTTTTAATGTGCTGTTGGATTCTGTTTGCTAGTATTTTGTTGAGGATTTTTGCATCTGTGTTCATCAGTGATATTGGCCTGTAGTTTTCTTTCTTTGTGACATCCTTGTCTGGTTTTGGTATCAAGGTGATGGTGGCCTCGTAGAAGGAGTTTGGGAGTGTTCCTCCCTCTGCTATATTTTGGAAGAGTTTGAGAAGGATAGGTGTTAGCTCTTCTCTAAATGTTTGATAGAATTCGCCTGTGAAGCCATCTGGTCCTGGGCTTTTCTTTGTTGGAAGATTTTTAATCACAGTTTCAATTTCAGTGCTTGTGATTGGTCTGTTCATATTTTCTATTTCTTCCTGATTCAGTCTTGGCAGGTTGTACATTTCTAAGAATTTGTCCATTTCTTCCAGATTGTCCATTTTATTAGCATAGAGTTGCTTGTAGTAATCTCTCATGATCTCTTTTATTTCTGCAGTGTCAGTTGTTACCTCTCCTTTTTCATTTCTAATTCTATTGATTTGAGTCTTCTCCCTTTTTTTCTTGATGAGTCTGGCTAGTGGTTTATCTATTTTGTTTATCTTCTCAAAGAACCAGCTTTTAGTTTTATTGATCTTTGCTATTGTTTCCTTCATTTCTTTTTCATTTATTTCTGATCTGATTTTTATGATTTCTTTCCTTCTGCTAGCTTTGGGGTTTTTTTGTTCTTCTTTCTCTAATTGCTTGAGGTGCAAGGTTAGGTTGTTTATTCGAGATGTTTCCTGCTTCTTAAGGTGGGCTTGTAGTGCTATAAACTTCCCCCTTAGAACTGCTTTTGCTGCATCCCACAGGTTTTGGGTCGTTGTGTCTCCATTGTCATTTGTTTCTAGGTATTTTTTGATTTCCTCTTTGATTTCTTCAGTGATCACTTCATTATTAAGTAGTGTATTGTTTAGCCTCCATGTGTTTGTATTTTTTACAGATGTTTTCCTGTAATTGATATCTAGTCTCATGGCGTTGTGGTCAGAAAAGATACTTGACACAATTTCAATTTTCTTAAATTTACCAAGGCTTGATTTGTGACCTAAGATATGATCTATCCTGGAGAATGTTCCATGAGCACTTGAGAAAAATATGTATTCTGTTGTTTTTGGATGGAGTGTCCTATAAATATCAATTAAGTCCATCTTGTTTAATGTATCATTTAAAGCTTGTGTTTCCTTATTTATTTTCATTTTGGATGATCTGTCCATGGGTGAAAGTGGGGTGTTTAAGTCCCCTACTATGAATGTGTTACTGTCGATTTCCCCTTTTATGGCTGTTAGTATTTGCCTTATGTATTGAGGTGCTCCTATGTTGGGTGCATAAATATTTACAATTGTTATATCTTCTTCTTGGATCGATCCCTTGATCATTATGTAGTGTCCTTCTTTGTCTCTTTTAATAGTCCTTATTTTAAAGTCTATTTTGTCTGATATGAGAATTGCTACTCCAGCTTTCTTTTGGTTTCCATTTGCATGGAATATCTTTTTCCATCCCCTTACTTTCAGTCTGTATGTGTCTCTAGGTCTGAAGTGGGTCTCTTGTAGACAGCATATATAAGGGTCTTGTTTTTGTATCCATTCAGCTAATCTGTGTGTTTTGGTGGGAGCATTTAGTCCATTTACATTTAAGGTAATTATCGATATGTATGTTCCTATTCCCATTTTCTAAATTGTTTTGGATTCGTTATTATAGGTCTTTTCCTTCTCTTGTGTTTCTTGCCTAGAGAAGATCCTTTAGCATTTGTTGTAAAGCTGGTTTGGTGGTGCTGAACTCTCTCAGCTTTTGCTTGTCTGTAAAGGTTTTAATTTCTCCATCAAATCTGAATGAGATCCTTGCTGGGTAGTGTAGTCTTGGCTGCAGGTTTTTCTCCTTCATCACTTTCAGTATGTCCTGCCACTCCCTTCTGGCTTGTAGGGTTTCTGCTGAGAGATCAGCTGTTAACCTTATGGGGATTCCCTTGTGTGTTATTTGTTGTTTTTCCCTTGCTGCTTTTAATATGCTTTCTTTGTATTTAATTTTTGACAGTTTGATTAATATGTGTCTTGGCGTATTTCTCCTTGGATTTATCCTGTATGGGACTCTCTGTGCTTCCTGGACTTCATTAACTATTTCCTTTCCCATATTAGGGAAGTTTTCAACTATAATATTCTTCAAATATTTTCTCAGTCCCTTTCTTTTTCTCTTCTTCTTCTGGAACCCCTATAATTCGAATGTTGGTGCATTTAATGTTGTCCCAGAGGTCTCTGAGACTGTCCTCAGTTCTTTTCATTCTTTTTTCTTTATTCTGCTCTGCAGTAGTTATTTCCACTATTTTATCTTCCAGGTCACTTATCCGTTCTTCTGCCTCAGTTATTCTGCTATTGATCCCATCTAGAGTACTTTTAATTTCATTTATTGTGTTGTTCATCGTTGCTTGTTTCATCTTTAGTTCTTCTAGGTCCTTGTTAACTGATTCTTGCATTTTGTCCATTCTATTGTCCATTCTATCTCCAAGATTTCGGATCAACCTTACTATCATTATTCTGAATTCTTTTTCAGGTAGACTGCCTATTTCCTCTTCATTTGTTAGGTCTGGTGCATTTTTATCTTGCTCCTTTATCTGCTGTGTGTTTTTCTGTCTTCTCATTTTGCTTATCTTACTGTGTTTGGGGTCTTCTTTTTGCAGGCTGCAGGTTCGTAGTTCCTCCTGTTTTTGATGTCTGTCTCCAGTGGCTAAGGTTGGTTCAGTGGGTTGTGTAGGCTTCCTGGTGGAGGGGACTAGTGCCTGTGTTGTGGTGGTTGAGGCTGGATCTTGTCTCTCTAGTGGGCAGGTTCACGTCTGGTGGTGTGTTTTGGGGTATCTGTGGCCTTATTATGATTTTAGGCAGCCTCTCTGCTAATGGGTGGGGTTGTGTTCCTGTTTTGCTAGTTGTTTGGCATAGGTTTTCCAGCACTGTGGCTTGCTGGTCGTTGAGTGAAGCTGGGTGCTGGTGTTAAGATGGAGGTCTCTGGGAGATTTTCGCCGTTTGATATTATGTGGAGCTGGGAGGTCTCTTGTTGACCAGTGTCCTGAAGTTGGCTCTCCTACCTCAGAGGCAGAGCCCTGCCTCCTGGCTGGAGCACCAAGAGCTTTTCATCCACACGGCTCAGGATAAAAGGGAGAAAAAGTAGAGGGAATTAGTAGAAGTATGAGGAAAGAAAGAAGGAAAGGAGGGTAGGAAGGAAGAAAGAAAGAAAGAAGCAAAGAAGGAAAGAAAGGAGGGAGGGAGGGAGGAAGGAAGGAAGGAAGGAGGGAAAGAAGGAAAAAAGAAAGAAAGAAGATACAGTAAAAATAAAATAAAGTATAATAAAGTTATTGAATTCAAAAATTCTTATTTAGAAAAAAAAAAAAGGGACGGATAGAACCTTAGGACAAATGTTGGAAGCAAAGCTGTACTGACAAAATCTTACACAGAAGCATACACATACACCCTCACTAAAAGAGGTAAATGGGGAAAAAATCATAAATCTTCCTGTCAGAGACCACCTCCTCAATTTGGGATGATTCTTTGTCTAAAGGAGGGAAGGAAGGAAAGAAAGAAAGAAAGAAAGAAAGAAAGAAAGAAAGAAAGAACGAAGGTAAAGTATAATAACGTTATTAAAATTAATTATTAAGAAAAAAATTAAAAAAAAAAAAACATGGACGGATAGAACCCTAGGACAAATGGTGGAAGCAAGACTATACAGACAAGATCTCACACAGAAGCATACACATACACATTCACAAAAAGAGGAAAAGGGAAAAAATCATAGATCTTGCTCCTAAAGTCCACTTCCTTAATTTGGGATGATTGGTTGTCTATTCAGGTATTCCACAGATGCAGGGTATATCAAGTTGATTGTGGAGCTTTAATCCGCTGCTTCTGAGGCTGCTGGGAGAGATTTCCCTTTCTCTTCTTTGTTCTCACAGCTCCCAGGGCTCAGCTTTGGATTTGGCCCTGCCACTGCGTGTAGGTCGCTGGAGGGCGTCTGTTTTTTGCTCAGACAGGATGGGGTTAAAAGAGCCGCTGATTCGGGGGCTCTGGCGCACTCAGGCCGGCGGGGAGGGAGGGGCACGGAGTGCGGGGCGGGCCTGCGGTGGCAAAGGCCGGCGTGACTTTGCACCAGCCTGAGGCGCGCTGTGCGTTCTCCCAGGGAAGTTGTCCCTGGATCCCGGGAACCTGGCAGTGGCGGGCTGCACAGGCTCCGCGGAAGAGGGGTGTGGAGAGTGACCTGTGCTCGCACACAGGCTCCTTGGTGGCGGCAGCAGCAGCCTTAACGTCTCCCGCCCGCCTCTGGGGTCCGCGCTTTTAGCCGCGGTTTGCGCCCGTCTCTGGATTCCGCGCTTTCAGCCGCGGCTCGCGCCCGTCTCTGGGGTTCGCGCTTTTAGCCGCGGTAGCGCCCGTCTCTGGAGTTCCTTTAAGCACCGTTCTTAAACCCCTCTCCTCACGCCCCAGGAAACAAAGAGGGAAGGAAAAGTCTCCTGCCTCTTCGGCAGGTGCAGACTTTTCCCCGGACTCCCTCCCGGCTAGCTGTGGTGCACTAACACCTTCAGGCTATGTTCAAGCCGCCAACCCCAGTCCTCTCCCTGCGCTCCGTCCGAAACCCGAGCCTCAGAGCCTCAGCTCGCAGCCCCGCCCGCCCCGGCGGGTGAGCAGACAAGCCTCTCGGGCTGTTGAGTGCCGGTCGGCACCCATCCTCTGTGCGGGAATCTCCCTGCTTTGCCCTCCGCACCCGTTGCTGTGCACTCCTCCGCGGCTTCGAAGCTACCCCCTCCGCCTCCCGCAGTCTCCGCCCGCGAAGGGGCTTCCTAGTGTGTGGAAACTTTTCCTCCTTCACAGCTCCCTCCCACTGGTGCAGGTGCCGTCCCTATTATTTTGTCTCCGTTTTTTCTTTTTTTCTTTTGCCCTACCCAGGTGTGTGGGGAGTTTCTTGCCTTTTGGGAGGTCTGAGGTCTTCTGCCAGCCTTCAGTAGGTGTTCTGTAGGAGCTGTTCCGCGTGTAGATGTATTTCTGGTGTATCTGTGGGGAGGAAGGTGATCTCCGCGTCTTACTCTTCCGCCATCTTCCGCCTTCCTATCAATAATAGCAAATTTGATTACCTGTGATTCCTAGTACCAGTTGCCTAGATTTGCTGAACACAGTAGTTTCAATAATAATTCAGCCTGGTTTAAGTGACTCTCACCGACTAGAGCAGAATATCTTAAAAGTGTTTAGTAGCACCCTTAAATTATAGTCTTATTATGTGCTTCAGAAAAGCTATTTTGTTTCTCTATAAAGACCAATGAGTAGCATTTTAGGCTTGTTTCTAAACAAAATTGGCATAATCCCCGATGTTAATACCTTTTATCTCTTACACTATTATTTAATAAAAATTATTGATTTTACTTCGATACAGAAAACATCTGTTTTTTTTTTTTATTTTCTGAAATAGCTGGGGCCAACTAATATAGGAAGATCTCTAGTCTCCAGAATTGCTTATGTTAAAACATCCAGTGGGCTGTAAGAGTTTACATTTCTGTAATAACTACCAAGAGGCAACTGAATAAATTAAAAATGATTATATGTAAGATATTTTTCTAAATCATAAATTTTAATTAAATGGTGTGCCAATTGTAAATGAGTTATACTCTCCAAGAAACCTGGAGCTATTTTTTGATTGCCTGTTGGAGAGAAAGAATTTCAAAGAGTAAACACCTCACTTCTGGTGTGGGTATTCACTACTAATAGTGTGATGTACATCCTTTTAGACGATTGCTATGCACATATAAATATTGTATTTGTCTGTTCATACTGTCCTGAGACTTGCATTTTTTTACTTAGCAGTATATTGTGAGCATCCTTCCATGTCAGTATATAGCTTTACATCATTCTATTTAGAACCTGCATAGTATCACTGTAGCCCGTATTTATAAAATTAAATTGTTGTAATTCTTCTGTGAGACAGTAGTTGGACAAAGAATTATTTCAAAGAATGTCTTCCTGTAAATACCCTTGAGCACTTAGGAATGAAGGATAGTTAGAAGTAGAATCTTTAGGTCACAGGGCATACTCATTTAAAAATGTAAGTACTGCCAAATTTCCCTTCACAAAGTTGTACCAAGTTATAATCAAAGTGCTGAGAGAAATTTTATAGAGCTTTAATTAAAAAACTAAGTTATAGAAATAATACCTATGTGTACTATATTAGATATATGGAGATATTATATAGGAAATACATAGGGCAAAGGAGTGAAGGCAATTAAATGACTGAAACTAATTTTTGAATTGGAATTGCAAGTTTTCTCTTCTCGTGCTTAGTTTATATCCTAGCTTTGTTTGGTGTTCTGTGGGGAATTTGCAATGATAGGTCTGTTTTTTCTTGTTCCTCCCCCCCCCCACCCCCCATATTCATGTAATCTTCCAAAAGCAAGGTAGTTAAAACATATTAATAGAAAAATCAGCTATTTACTCATAAAAATGGCCACATTCTCTCTAGAAAATATTTTAACAGGTCAGATTTATATTTACAGTAAATTCAGGAGTACTGCTGTTGCCATTGCTGATCATCTAAGTTCTTTTTTCATTAACTGCAGAAATCTATTACCCCTGTCAGTTCATTTTATAATGTAGTAATAATAATAGTAATCATAATGATATGTGTTTTGAGATATGGAGAATACAAGCATCATTTTTACCTTTAATGACCAGTGTCTCACAGCATGGCATACTGGTTAGATTAGGGATAAAGTATAGAGTTTTACTGAATGGAAAAATATTTTGAAAGAAAAAAGTCTCATTGGTTTATATTATTTGAAATTCTACTTATGTACTGCTGTACTTATGATCTAAAAATCACAGAGCTAGACATACCCATAGTATTTTTGTAAATGAATTTAGGGAATGGTGTGGCTATCTCTCGTCCTGATCAGCATGATAATGAAAAAGTGAAATCCTTCCACTCCTGTAGTAGGAAAAAACTGTCACTGCTGTTGGAGGAAACAGATCCATACAGAGACATATTACATAATATATTATGAACATTCTTTCATAAGATATGGAACCTATTTCCTGGACTATTTATGGTTTACAGAGAAGCATACCACCAATTTGGGTCATTTCATTTCTGCTGGCCATTGTAGGTTCCCGTGAATTAAAGTATGTTAACTATTTAAAGTTAATACTTAGATTTAATTTTAAATAGTAACATTTAAAGCATTGCAAAAAAATGAAGGTAATAGTACTTGAAATCTACTTGTTTGAGTATTATAAAATGGAATAGAGAATATCATCCTAAGGCATCAGACGTTTTCCTTGTGATATGTGTGGGGTATATTTTAATTCTTAATAGTAATTTTAGGTGTGGATTAAAGCTAACTAAAAAAAATTCTTTCCAGTGCCATGGGAGAACAAAGCAAATAAGCAAACTTTGCTCAAGAAATTTTAAAACTTAAGAGATGTTTCTAATATTAGATCTTCCATAACTTTCCCTAGTCAGTTTCAGGTAATATCCATAAAGCAAATTCCTTAAACTTCAACTTTTAGTAAAAGGTAAACCAAATCCAACTCAGGAAATATCAATTCAGGTAATCATTAGCATTTTGGGAGGGAGAAATAGTTTTTAATAACCATTTATTTTTATTGATTTTATTTACAGAAAAGTAGCAACTTTCAAGATCATATTCAGTTTGCCACATGTGCAGTTTCTGCTTTTCTTTTTCTTGAATGTTTGAATTTAAATTAGCATACTCTTAACTTATTGACATTTATGTGGTGACCTTTTGTGGCACTTGAAAATACCATACACAATATAGTATGCAAGTTTCTTTTTACAGAAGTACATTGCATGGCTTAAAATAAGCACTTCAGAAATACTTGTTACATTAATTTATACTTCTGTATTTGTTAATTCACAAGTTTTTTCCTTTTTCTTTCTCTTTAAATAAATAAGGTTTATGTAAAGCTTGAATCTGTTTATTGAAATAATTTTGAAGTTTTGTTGCATTTCACGCTTAACTGAACAGTTGCCAAAGTGTGTGGAGGAAGTGCCTCATAGCAGTGAGGCATTCAATTCTTTAAGCACTAGTCATTTTTTAAAATATTAAATGTAGTTATCATCAGTATAAACTCTGTTTCCTAGTGATAAATCTTTTTCTGAAATTTGTCAAAATTCCAGTGGGAACATTAAATTTAAAACAGGAAAGTATCAGTTTCTAGTTTTAGCATGAGAATTGTGATCATTTATGCTATAAAATATTTTTTTTCTTTAGTGTACTACCTCTTACATGTTACTTTGTCACAGGTGTTTGACCGTGTGGTTGATTGTATTAAGTATATGTGCCATTCCTGGTAGTAATTGTGATATAATATTGAAGAAGCCAGAAAACTTGAGATACTAAGCCATGCTTTTATTCAGTGTCTTTCTCTTTGGGTTAGAAACTCTAATGTAAAGAATTAATCATTGAAGAAGGAGAGTCATTAGAAGATTTTTCTCTTTCCTGGTTGTGTGTTACCCCATTGGAATTTTCAAAAGGTGTGAAAAACTTTTAGGAGGAAGTTGAGTTTTAACTAAATTGCATACCCAATCAATTATTTGTCATGTTAGCATTATTATGATGCATATAAAAATGCCACTGCTAACTAACATCCTGTGCCTAAAATTGCAATGGAGAAAACAGAAAGGTGATATTAAGGGGTTTTGTTACTGTTTTCTTTCAGCATTGGTTTACTGAACTACCACCTGTGTTAACGTTTGAATTGTCAAGATTTGAATTTAATCAGGCATTGGGAAGACCAGAAAAAATTCACAACAAATTGGAATTTCCTCAAGTTTTATATCTGGACAGGTATGGTTTGGTATACAGCATGACTTAGTTTTGAAACAGTTCAGTATCCAGTGAAGACTTATTGTGCTTAGAGAAAATTTTGCTTAATTTCCTTAAAATAATTTTTACTTTTTGCGTAACGTATCTAATACTGTTTGTCAAGGAAAATGGAGTTCCCTTTTTATTTAGAAAAGGATAGTTACTGGGAATAATGTTATAAGGAAAACTACTAATTTATATTGTCTGTATGATGTTTTATTATAAAATTTTGGAAGAGTTGATCTTCTGTGATGATGGCTAGACTTAATATTGTGTCTACTTCTGTATTTGCAAATACTGATAATTGCTGTATTTCTTTTTCCTGATAAGATACATGCATAGAAACAGAGAAATAACAAGAATTAAGAGGGAAGAGATCAAGAGACTAAAAGATTACCTCACAGTATTACAACAGAGACTTGAAAGGTATTGAAACTTCAGTGAAATTATGAGCTAACTATAGGAAGTCATATTTTTAGTGACTGTCTAGAGCTTTAATTTAAAATTTGCTTTGAATGATTTGTGATTCTAGGAGTAAATAATCATTCTGGATTGATATTTTTCTTGAATAGTTTAGGCTTGAGTTTCGTTAGAGACTAAATAATTCATAGTTGGCATTAGAAGATGATTTTATTGTTTAAAATTAAATATTCCTACCATAAAGATGTAATACGCATGGTACTAAAAATAGATGTAAAGTTAAACTAATCTATGATTGAGATGTCTTCTTGTCTGAGACTAAATATTACTCTTGAGATTTCCCTCAAAACTAACGGTAACTGAGTGTTTCTCCTTAACACAGAAGATACAAACTCAGATGCCTACGAGAGGCTCATGGAGGCTTTATAAAGAAGGGAAGCAAGTCAAGCGTGAGCTGGTGGGCAAAGGGAGTCAGAGAGCACATCCCTGTGGAGAGAGGGTGGCTGCTATCCGCACTAGTAGGCGGTGCCACGTGTGAACATCATCTTCCTATTGTCTGTAGCTTCGCATTGTTTCCAGAAGAAGCCAGAATCTAGAGTATGAAATATTCTGTAGTTGAGACAAAAGTCTACAGGCTGAAATGTGGTCTGAAAGATCCCAGTTTGCAACCTCTGATCTAATCTGTATTCCCTTGTTTTAGTATTAATTTGAAAGTTAATAGCCTAAAACTTTTTATACAAAATAATATGTTATTTTTCAATAGTTTTAATTCTTAAAAGGTATGAGTAATCATATTGAAAAATAGTCAGACATAAACGGTGGGAGGATAATGTTAGTCACCATCTTGAGACCAGATAACAGATCTAAAAATAAAAGTCTCAGGAGATGGAAATGTCAGTTTTCATTTTACTGTTGGGTTACAACTTAGAGCAGCATCTAAAATTTATAACAGTGTATACACACATTCAGTCTTAATCAGCTTTGGTTTTGTGTTCCTTTGGAGAACATTTAATTTATTTCTTGAGTGTATATTTAGTTTTACCATCTTCATTTGAAAGCAAAATTAATTTCATTGTTGAGGAATATTTATTGAAGTGTTTTTATTATGTTTTATAACAATTATTGGAAAAAAAAACAAATGTGCTTTATACACAAATGAAAGCATTCATACATTTTATGGTTAACAGGTATTTAAGCTATGGTTCGGGTCCCAAACGATTCCCCTTGGTGGATGTTCTGCAGTATGCGTTGGAATTTGCCTCAAGTAAACCTGTTTGCACTTCTCCTGTTGATGATATTGATGCTAGTTCCCCATCTAGTGGTTTTGTACCATCACAGACATTACCAAGGTAAAAAGTTTTCTTGATAGAAGAGACAGCTGTGTTACTGTATTACGTAATAACATAATTGATGCCTTTAAAGACGGTTTTATAAAATGCATGTTGTGATTTATTTTAGTGAACTCTAAAAAGATGACATTCACTTAGAAGGTTGTATGCTTCTGGGGGCTTTCTTATTTCATTGTTTCAATGGATTTTATGGTTGTGGATTGAAATTTTCATCATACTTTTTTCCATTCAGAATTATACTTCAGGTTGTATGTTATATGTATCAACCTTTCATCCATGAAAATACTACTGTTAAATTAGAAAATTTTCTGTAATGTGAGCTGCTAAGTATTAGCAAGGGAAGGTTTTATAATTCTGGTATATGTAAGCTTTGTATAAATAAATATGATTAAGCCATTTCTACTATAAAGCCCCAATTTTATAGTAATGTAGTTCCATATATTAAGAATCTCATTAGGTTATTAGATTAATCCACATATTTCTGGGGTTTTTTTTAAGAAAACTTTTTCTTTTTGAAATTATAAGCCAATTTAATGCTGTTTGTTTGGCACATAATCATTGTCCAGAGCTTCAACTTGAAAAGTTTAATAATGAATATTCTGTACTTTAAAAATACAGCACAACAGACCAGCAGGGAGCTCCTTCTTCAGAACTGCCAAGCACATCACCCGCATCAATAGTTGCCATTTCGTCGAGATCAGTAATACACAAACCATTCACTCAGTCTCGGATACCTCCAGATTTGCCCATGCATCCAGCACCAAGGCACATAACAGAAGAGGAACTCTCTGTGCTAGAAAGCTGTTTACATCGCTGGAGGACAGAAATAGAAAATGACACCAGAGGTAAGAAGTTTCTCATAGCTACTCTACCTCAGATGGACATGATTAATGTTAGAATTGAGAAGGGAAGTCACCTATGGATTATGGGTTTCATGTGTAAATATTATTAAAGGTTTTTTTCCCCTACAAAGTGTTTTCTATAAGATAAACTAGTTTGGCTTCCTTTTTTATGATCTTAATATCAGGTTTAGAGAGACCAAAAGATTTTCCCTGTATTACTTAGCTAATTAATGACCTAACAGATGGTCTGATTTTCTGGTTTAGTGCTCTAAATTTATATCAAACTGGTATTCACAGGTACTCCATTGGTGAAACATCATACAGCATCAGATTTTGTACTTAATCAGTTATGTACCTCCCTTGATGTTTGTGCAGTGAGTTCAAATGATACAATATTTTCTTTAGGTTGAAGAATTAGAAATGTGAATTTTAATATTCAGTCTTCTCTAGTAGGTTTCCAAATATGATCTATTAGCTCAGTGCCAGTCTATAACGAGTTTTAACTGGATGTAGTAAAATCAAAAAAATAAGGACAGTGCTCTGTGGTGTGTGTGTGTGTGTTAGTGTTAAGTTGCCATCTGTCCATGCTTGGAAGGAACTCTCCTTTATTCTGAAGTTATCTCCTTTACTTTTATCCTACTTTACTGTTGTTAAAATCTCCTTTTTCTTAAAATGAAGTGATATTAATATTTTATGGTAGTTTTATCATAATTTTTCTTGCATGTCAAAATATAATAACCTATTACTGCTCCCTAATTTTATCCTAATTTTATTGATCTATGAAAAAAACATCTAGGAGTTACTCTTTTTATACCAAAAGGTTGGACTTGTACTAAACAATATCACTTGTTAGATTTTAAATGCCCAACTAGATGCTTTATAGACAATATGGAAATAAAGAGCAGTCTGTATTTAATAGGGAGTAAATAGGGTGTGGTGGTAACTAACAGTTAGCATTAGTAACTAAAGATTTTCCTTAGTATTTTTCATATATAAGGAAATTTTTTGTATTTGAAATCATTAGTAAACATTCATTAAGCACATAGTTTTTCCTGAATACTGTGCTAGGTGCTGGATAATTTTCTAGTGGACTTGGCAGATTGTGTTTGTTTTCATAAGATTACATTCAGAAGGCTGAAAGCTAAGAACTTTTGACACCAAGGTCGTAGCATTGAGGGAGGAAAGAAATGAATTTGGTATATTCTTTGATGTGGGTCATTGACAAGAGGGAAGGGGGGGGAGGATCAGGGATGATTCCCTTAGTTGTTCATAGTGATATGTATAACTACATAGATGGAATGCACTTTGGAAATGAGCAAACTGGTGGGGAGCAGGCCCTCACCTTGGGGGAGGAAGTAGGAATATGATGAGTCCACTTCTGGCCATTTTAAGTTAGAGGAACTTGAGAGACATAAGGTTTTGGACCTATAATACTATGCATCAGGTATTAAAGATTTTCCTTGGAATATTTGTTTTCTCTCTTTTATCCCTGATGATATTTGCTGTTAGCATTATTTTTTAAACTATTACGTAGTATTCCAGTATATGAATATGATATAATTTATTCAATTTCTATGTTGTTACTAACTACCAATAAAGCTGGCCTTCCGCATACATATTAGCATACTTTGTGAGTTGAGTATATTAAAAATGCCATTTCTGATCCAAAGTGTATATACTTAACATTTTGACTATTTAAAAATTTCCCTCCCAAAACAATGAGGCAGTTTACATTCCCAATAATTTTGTGTGAGAGAACCTGTTTCCCAGTACTCTCCCTAGCTCTGGGCACTTTTTAATTTGTGGTAGTCTGATAGTTGAAATGAAAATGGTATTTCAGTGTCTTGATTTGCATTTCATTAATTATGAGTGAAATTCTATTTTTCTCTAAATTGGTGACCTTTGCCCATTTTTTATATTGAACTATTTGTCTTTCTCTTACTGCTTAATAGAAACTTTAATGTTATGGGTGTTAACCTGTTGCCTGTAGTGTATGCTGCAGATAATATTTTTCCAGTTTGTCATTTGATTTTCTTTATGTTGGCTTTTGTTTTCTTTCTATAATAATAGATTTTCTTAAATTGGGGGAGGGAGTCTTTTCATTTATGGTTACTGGATTTTCTCGCAAGCTGTAAAAGGCTTTTCCCTAGTCTAAAGTTCCTAATTTTCTTTTGTAGTCTTTGGTGTTTTTTTCCTGATTCTGTTTAACAGCTTCATAGTATAGTGTGGTTATACTATAATTTAACCATTTCCCTATTGACAAATATTTAGGTTGTCTCCACTTTTTAAAAAACAATTATAGGCAATATAACTGTGAAACATCCCTACCTCTAAATAATTTTGTAGGATAGATTTCTACTGGAAGTAGAAATAATGAGTAATGGGAGTCTCATAACTTTATTTCAGTTGGTGATTAAAGTGGATTTTTATTCAGTTACTTCTGTACATATACATATATGTATGTGTGTGTGTGTGATGTGTGGTGAAGTTATTTTATTTCACTCTAAAGGTTTTCGTATAGGTTATAGCTCCCCTTTTCAACTTATGTGCCCTAATATCCTCTGGCTCCAAAGTTACATATTTTGACACAGGGGGAACTTCATCAAGATAAAGAACTTTATTCTTGATTTAGGGCAATAAAAGAATAAACTACAGGAAAAAAATAAAGTTTTTCCTGTTTTATACAAATATGTAGGGGGGGTTAGTTTTAATTTTCATTGGAAACTTCCTTTATAAATTTGAACAAAGTTCAGTTTTATTGGCTCTGCACATTTTTAAAATAAACCATATTTGTTTTCATTTTTCCTTTGTGCTATATCTTTTATAAAGAACTAAATTTCATTTTATACAAATTCTGAATAGTAAGTTTTAGAACAGTTTTAGAAACTTTTTCTTATTCCTCTAACATATTGGTAGGAAAACCCTTATTCCCTACCTTATAAGTCTCAGTAGAAACATACTTGATGTTAATCATTAAATGGCATCTTCTATCCTTAGATTTGCAGGAAAGCATATCTAGAATCCATCGCACAATTGAACTAATGTACTCTGACAAATCTATGATACAAGTAAGTTGAATTTTGAGCTAGTAAGCATTATCAAAATTATTTACATATTTTAATTTATCTTTATGTTATTTATCATAATTCTCATACTTTTTGTTATAAAATTGTTGAACTTTAAGATTTTTATATTAATATTTTCCTCATTCAGTTGTATTCTCATACTGTATTTATTAGCCTACCTTTTTATTCTTTTATAATAAAATTTATCAAAAATTTCTAAAAGGGCTTAGCATTTAAAAAAAAATTCTATGGGAAAATTACATGGTTGTTTAACGATATTAAGATTATGGGAGTGGGGCTTCCCTGGTGGCGCAGTGGTTATGAATCCACCTGCCAATGCAGGGGACACGGGTTCAAGCCCTGGGCCGGGAAGATCCTACATGCTGTGGAGCAACTAAGCCCGTGCGCCACAACTGCTGAGCCTGCGCTCTAGAGTCCGTGAGCCACAACTACTGAAGCCCGCGCACCTAGAACCCGTGCTCTGCAACAAGAGAAGCCACCGCAATGAGAAGCCCACGCACCACCATGAAGAGTAGTCCCCCACTCACCACAACTAGAGAAAGCCCGTGTGCAGCAACAAAGACCCCGCGCAGCCAAAAATAAATAAATAAACAAACAACTAACTAAATAAAAGATTATGGGAGAAGGTAAAGGGCTCAGTTACATTTTAACTTCTGAGGCTCATATAATGACTTATTATATAAGCCATTTTGCTGAACTCATCCATCAATTTATAACTGTGAAGATTTAAACAAATCATGTGCTGTATATAAAAATGTTCATCATAAGTTCTTTATTCGAAAGAAATAAATAGATCAACAAATATACTTCCAAAGTTTTGAAAATCATCTTATTTACATACCTGTCTGTTTTACATGTCTTTAGTTTGCTTATCCTCTCCGCCCCCTGCCTTCTTTTATTTCATAGTTTAATTTTTTCAAAACTTTAATTCCAGCCAATTTACTCTTGTTAAAAAACATATGCTCCTATGGGATCCTCCAGTCAGATGGTTTGTGGGTTTCATGGGATGTGGTGTAATAGACTACATAACTACAGTTTAACTCTTCTTTTTCATATTTAGGTTCCTTATCGCTTACATGCTGTTTTAGTTCATGAAGGCCAAGCTAATGCCGGGCACTACTGGGCATACATTTTTGATCATCATGAAAACAGGTGGATGAAGTACAATGATATTGCTGTAACAAAATCATCATGGGAAGAGCTAGTGAGGGACTCTTTTGGTGGTTATAGAAATGCCAGTGCATACTGTTTAATGTACATAAATGATAAGCCACAATTCTTAATACAAGGTAAGAATATGAAATATATAGGGTGGTATATATTTTTAAATAAGTAACCCTTTTATGTGACTCTGGTCTCTGGTGTGATTAGTTAAGTGTAGTTTACTAAAGAGTGTGATGAATATGATTAGGAAATGCTGCTGGGTTATTGTAGGTGAGAAAACTGGAATTGAAAAGTAATGTGACCAGGGCTGAAAACTGGAATATATTTTGTATTCAAAGTTAACTATTTAGTAACTATTATAAAATGTAAATCAGACTTTTTTCTCCTTGTTAAAATCCCTTTAATGACTATGTCACACATTGACTCATATTCAAGCTCCTTAACCTGACATAAAAAGCCTCCATTTTCTGGCCTCTAATTGTCTCTCCAGCTTCATTTATAACCATTGTCCATTTCAAACTTTATGTACTTCACTAATATTTGAACTTCTTTGGCTCACACCAAATCATTTCACACATTTATATCTATATGTTCTTATGTTTTCTGTTTTTATTTTTTGCCAGTAATGATCTTATTTCTTTCTTCTTTTGCCTAATTCTTTCTCATCTCTCAGGATTCAATTCAGATGTCATCTGCTCTGCCAGGTTTTCCTTGACCTGCCACAAAGTATCCCTCCTTGTGTTCTCATAGCATACCTCTATTGGGCACTTATTGTGTGTTGGAATTGTATGTTGACTTGTCTTTCGCACTTCACTCTGGTCTGCTCAAAGCCAGGGAGCATTTCATACTGTGTCTTAATCTTTTTATTTCTCATATTCTAATATAGGCTTTGCATATAAAAAGCACTTAATAAAGGTTTGTTGAGACTGATAAAAATAAACTTTCCTTTTGTATTTAACCATTTAGCAAAACTAGTTAGGCAGTTCATTTATGACTGAAAGCTAAAATTTATTTTGTGTGTGTGTGGTAGAGGTTGAGTAACGCTTTTAAGTACTACTTATGTGATGTTGAAAGAAATCTTGCTATATTGATTGATTAGTTTTCAAATTGCATATAAGTATATTGCTATACTTAACTGCTTCAGATGAAAAAGAATTTTAGTTCTATTTTGAGCTTTCGAGGTTATGAGTTATTTCTTCTCATTTTGTGGTTTTACTTCGTGAATAATCAAACGTCTGGTATTTTATAATAGAAAAAGTAGCACTATGTCAGTGTTTGAAAAGTAGCAAACAATTTTGGCCTTATGTCTTGTTCCATTTTTTTACTCTTCAGCCTAAAAGTAAAAGCTGAGAACATTACCTATAATGGATTATCAAATATTTGCATCATTGTTTTTCTGAGCATTTGTTTGGGTTTTCTTTTAATATATAGGTAATATTGATTCGCCAAGTGGTAATAATTTGTACTTTAAATACATTTGAAACACCTTCTATTTTGAGCTTTGCATTTTTCCTTTAATCCTTAATTTTATAATAGTTTTTGAAATATGATTTGCAGAGGAGTTTAATAAAGAAACTGGGCAGGCCCTTGTTGGAATAGAAACACTACCACCAGACTTAAGAGATTTTGTTGAGGAAGACAACCAGCGATTTGAGAAAGAACTAGAAGAATGGGATGCACAGCTTGCCCAGAAAGCTTTGCAGGAAAAACTTTTAGCATCTCAGAAATTGAGAGAGTCAGAGTCTTCTGTGACAACAGGTTAGTCCGCTTTTATTGCATTTTATTATCAATATCATGTTTATTATTGATATTTTATTATAAAAATAAGATATGCTCATTGAAAAAGCAAAAACAACATAAAACTTTAGTTATCCTAAAATATGAAGACTCCAGTAAAAATCATCTGAAATTCCATCACTCAGAGATAATAAAAGGCAACAATTTAGTTTACTCCTTTGCCAGATAACACTGTATGTACATATATATCATTTTCAAGTTAAATGAGATGATTCTGCTAACTCTCCCACTACCTATTCTGCCTACTTTGATTGACTTTTTTTGGCAAGATGCTTAGAAAAACTGTGAAACCGCAGGTAACCCAAGCCAATTCACTAAAGCTATCAAAGGAATGAACTCTAATAATTTCATATTTGAGCAAAATAACACTACTGGTAGATAGTATTAATTCATATAGAGTATTTATTTGATTTTTTTTCAGAATTCTTAAAGTTAAAAACAAAATTAGCAGGAACTAAATATTTAATATATTCCAAGCAAAAATCTGTATAGATCTGTAAAACAAATGAGAAGATAAGTATATAAAAATATAAATATTAAACATTCTACAATTATTAGGTGATAAAATCAATAAAATATTAAGAATAACACTGTACAAAAGTATCTTCTAGCAAAGCTGAAAATACAATGTCTAATGTTTTTTTTAAGATTAATTTCATCACTAAGTTGTCAAAATATTTTAGGATGACATTTTGTACTGTAGGAAAGGTCCTCTTTCTGTTTAGTGGCTGGGGAAATGAGAAGAGATAAATTAAACAGATATTTTCCTTAACCCCATTTGTCTCTTTCTCTCTTTTTATTTTTAAATAACTCTGAGTGGATCATTTTGAATCACCCTTTTTTGGTAAGATCTGTGTGTTTTGTTTTTATTTTTGAAGAAAGCATTTTAGGTGTTTGTTTAATTTCATCTTTTATAGACAGATTCCCATGCAGCTTTACCTAGGTAGTTTTCAGCATTATCATCTGAACTTTAGAAGGAATTATTCTTTCAGTGAGAGATTTGTAATACCACAATATGGTGTGGTGACTGATGTAGGCATGCACAGATCTTTCAGACTTGGAACTTGTTCTCATATGAATTGAATAGTTGAGTCCTTGATCTTGATTTTAGGTGACATCGATTCAGAATTTTTAAAAGACCAAGATAATGGTATTATACCAACAAAGATACCAACATATTGATACAGAAATGCAGTGCAGTATATCTGAATACCACCATTGTAGTCTCTGGTGAGCTCTACCAGACGAGGACTGTACTTTCTTCCTGTACATCAAGGGCCACTGTGTAGAACAGGTGAAACTCTATAGTTTCACAACAGTGCAGTTTCATTATAGTAACTTTGTCCATATTAGTAGGAAGTAAAATAGCTTAGTAGATATCAAGAGGTTTCTGAGTTCAAATCACAGTGTAGTAACTATGTTACAGTTCCTTTCATTTTTGAGTCAGTTCCATCTCTTTGTGATTTCATCCCTTGTCTTCTGTACATATCCTTTCCAAATTACTCCCTAGAACTTGCCCCAAGATGGAGCTACTCTGTTATTCTTTGCTTAACTTTTAAGTGCTCCAGTTGCACATGGCTCTTCTTATCTTATTAGTGGGAGGACAGGGCTACACAATTGGCGTGATAGTGGCACCTAAGCACTCAGATGAAGGTGAGTGCTCCAGTCATTGGTTAAGCTCCAACCCTATTATTCTTGGCTCAGTTATATTTTGTAACATCAAAATATTAAATTCTATACAGTCTCTTTTCCATCTTTTCTGTTTCTTACAAGACTATCTAAATTTACAGACTTGACACATTTTATTTTTACTAAATCAGACTAATACATATTCCCCACTAATATTCCTGTCTGACAGGACTAGCCAACTTTTCCCCATTATTTACATTTGTCATCTTATATTCCCTCGCTATGAAAAGGCCACATGTGTGTATGCTCCACACCCTTTTTATCCTGGTCAATACTTCCTATTGTACACTTTATATGGTGTTTCGTAAGTTTTAAAAAATTCAGCAGTAGGTATTGGGCATATATGTTCATGTCCCTCTTTAGTATTTTAAAAAAAAAAAATTGAAGAGAAGTACAGATGTATTTCTGAAAGGAGCCAGAATAACTAAAAAATAAAGAGATGGAAAGGTCAATTCATATGTAATTACTATGATAGTTATCTTCCAGACTGGGTTTTTAGAAAGCAGTGACAATACTGCCTCAGTAGAAAACATTGTGTCCTGTATAGGATTGCTAGAGATATGCATTTTGAGTTAGTAGAAATAGAATGTTCTAAATCTATAAATTTGGGGGTGAGATTATTGTTTAAAAGATTGGTTTCTATTACTGTATTGTCTTACATATCATATTAAGAAATCCATCTTCTGTTACAGGGGAATTTAACATACCACAGTTGAATAAGGGAATCTATTATAGTGTTCATTGGAATCACTTAACATCCTATCATAAGTAGAGAAATTTTACTTTAATGCCTATGCCATCTTTTTCCTGTTTCTCCTCACAGTTTTCAAAGTAATTTGTTTAATTTGGTGTAATACTTTCAGACTATGAAAGAGAACCTGTGTTTAAATCTCTCAGGTGTGCATTAGGATTATGAGTGACTAGTGGAAGTAATACAAGGAAATCCTGTTTATAAAATCCATCAGTGATTTTTTTTCTCTCCCTGCAAATCTTTTCAGTAAAGCTGTAACCTAAGAACCATTAAAATCCAATTTCTTAAGGGTGATATTCCAAATAAGAATATTAATTTATATAGTATTAATTAAATGAGTATTTGTTCCTCTTCTTTAACAGGTGACGAAGAAATCCATAGGCATCACTTCTCCCACACAATTCATTGTCTTACTGAAACTAAATAATAAATGATAGAAAAGTATTCTTTAGTCCATCTCACACTACCTCCCTAACCTGCCTAGTGCAAAAGAAAACTTACCTTAACACTTATGTTTAGAGATTTAGCCAACGGTTCTTTACCACGGTATATATCGATACATCAGAATTACCTGGGGGACTTTTTCTGAGTATAAACAGGACATACCACCTAAGATTTACTGGGCTCAGAATCAGTGGAGGAAGGGTCCAGAATATATATTTTTAAAAAGATGTTCAGATAATTCTGAGGTGTACCTGTGGTTAAGCAGCATGGCTCTAGGCTGTATGTATAAAACAAATTATTCTGAAGGAGAGAGAGCTTTGCCTGTTTTGCTTGTGTTACCCATATCTTACTCAAAAACTATTTGAAGTCCTTACAATATATATAACATACTCAGATTTTAAAAGCAGAAAGAAAGGAGCTGAAACCAAAAAATGACCTCATTTTTGACAAAAATAAGCTGATATTCCAGGAAAGTACAGCTGGTTCCTGAGAGTCAGACCTGGTAGAATGAACAATATCCTCAATATTTTCAAGTTCCTTTAAAACGGACCAGGTGATGTTCTTATTTAAATCTCCAGAATCTCGCATAATAAATGACAAATGGTTGATGCCCCTTGAATATTTTCTGATTTGATTTCATTCCCTATGGAAATTGCAATAATGAGTCTCCTAGGGGTGATCCTCAGTGTATGGGAATGCAACCGTTTAAAAAGGAATGTAAAATTACACTTAAAAAGGAGTGTAAAATAGATAGCTAGTGGGAAGCTGCTGCATAGCACTGGGAGATCAGCTTGGTGCTTTGTGACCACCTAGAGGCGTGGGATTGGGAGGGAGGCTTAAGAGGGAGGGGATATGGGGATATATGTATGCGTATAGCTGATTCACTTTGTTGTACAGCAGAAACTAACACAACATTGTAAAGCAGTTATACTCCAGTAAAGGTGTATATGTAAAAAAAAAAAAAGGATAGCCAAAATAACTATACATTAGGGAAGAAGGCTAAAAGTATGTTGTGCAGATATAGCTCTATCCTGGATAATTTTTAGGTTTAACTTTGGTTCCTAAGCCTCTACTCCCCACATTGCTGAGAATTCTGTTTGTGGTGCCACCTAGGAATCTGAAGTCTTAAAATTGTTTCTGTGATGATTCTATGCAGCCAGCTTAGCATGGCTCTTTATAGGCTGCTTTTGGGGAATCATTGATTTTAAATACATTTCTGTAAGAAAAATGGACTGCTATTCTTTGATGCAGTACTCTTTAAATATTGTTCTAAATGTGCATGTAATAAGTATGACTCATTAGTAAGTTAAGGTATAAAATACTTCTGAAAGATATGAGTTGTTGTTCTTTTTTTAAATAGTTGATTAGAGAGCAGATCCTTATGCTTTAACAGAAAGTCAATTGCTTGTCAAGTTGACTCTTAAAATGCTAAAGGCCACAACCAGGAAACAGGCATAGAACACCCCCAAGGTCCTCCCAACCCCTTACTTCAACATGAAGGTGGACTAAAGGAGCAAGTTCTGAGTACTCTCAGAATGTTGGATTTTATATAACAGCCAAATAGGTGAATGAATAAGTTCTATTATCAACATAGAACATGGCTGGAAAATATCTTATGTGGAGGATAGCCATCCAAAAATCTCAGTGAAGCATCCATAAACTAAATAAATGATTAGAAAGATACTCCGGGTACAGGGACATTTTATACCTCTACAGAGAACTGGTCATTCACGGTGAAATGAGTGTGTTTAGGAGTTTGTAGCTGCAGGTAGGTAACTAAAGAAAACTTCCCAGGAATTAAGAGTAACAAATGTCACATAAGTAATCACCAGCTGTATTTCAAGCTGAAGCCTGAACAATAACACTTTAATAACTGTGGGACCAGTTAGTACATAAAATGCCAGTTAGTGCATAAAGGAAACAGCGTGGTCTCTGTTTATTGAGCTCTTACCATTTATATAGGCTAGCAGGGATGAGACTTCTATAGGGATACAGGATGAACAAAAACTGTTGCGTGAGACTTCTATAGGGTTACAGGATGAACAAAAACTATTGTGCGTGCAAAAAGCATAAAAGAGCCAGATGTTTTGTCCTAATGTTGTTTTTAACAAAGAAATGGAAATTGCCTAAATGTATGGTAAAATATTAGTTGTATGAGCCCTTTATACAGAAGAACACGGTATAACCAGTAAAAATTGTATCGACAGGAAGAATGTTTGTTATATTAAGTTAAAAACAGTATATTCAGAATAACTTTTTGTTTAAAAAAATTTGGGTAGGTAAAATCTGGAATATATAATACTAAAAATATTAATAGTGCTTATGTCTAGGTAGTGGAAAGAGCCTTTTATTTTCCTCCTTTGGTTATTTGTTCTAGTGAACATGTTTTTTACTCTTCTGGTTTGACAAAATGAAGCTAAAACCTCTTTCCTTTTTTATGAAGACCCTCTATTATAATCTGACTCCCTTGTAATTCTTTCAAGACTACTATTCTATGTTTCATCTAAGCCAGGGTATTCCCCATTATTCTTGCTTGTAGGTTATTTTCCTGTCATTAAGGCTTTGCTCATGAAGTATCCTTCATTTGGAAAATGTCCTCTTATCCTCACTATTCTTGAAATTTTATCCATTTTAAGACTTTCCTCATATCCCCAAATCTTTATGAATCCCCCTAATTACCCCTGTAGCAATTATTACCTTTTTTCCTCTATTCTAGTCCCAATCTATTCTCACTACCAAATTTATGTTATATTTCATCTTGATTACCAGTGTAAAGGCTCATTAATAGCAAGGATTTTATTAATCTTTTATCTGTCCTTACAGTGCCTTTGCATATGCTATTCCTTCTGCCTGGAATCATCTTGTTTCTCATCAAGATAATTTTCTCTACAAATCCTTCAAGACTCAGCTCAGTTGACATTCCTCCTTTCTTAGCATGCAGCATCATTCCAAGTGTGTGTATTAGGTCCACAATGTTTCTGTAGGACGTTGTGCATAAGTCTGTTATTGCATTCAGTACTTCGTGTTGTAATGGAGTATACATTTATCTGATTTTGTTGAGAGTTCCTTAAAGTGAGTAAATTTTCTGTCTTTTTTTTTTTTTTTTTTTTTAAACCATTGTTAATACCTAGCTCGGTACTAAAAATGGCATATGCTCAACAAACATGTTGGGAATGAAGTTTGGGTTTTTGTTTCCAAACTCCCAGAACCGAATATTTATAGGTTTACCTACTGTGATTACAGTACCACTCAAATAAGTTCCCTGGAAGATATTTACACAGGGAAAGTTCTAGAGGAAATAGTTTTATATGACATTGAGGCAGAATCATTCAGCATCACATAAGGTTTTTGGACTCAAATCCCTATGTGGAAGGAAACCTTGACGCTGGGGACCTAAGGTGTATTTGACTGTGTCGATCAGATAAAATTACTTTTTCTCTTAAGGACTTAATTTACATACATTGTCCAGGTTTCCCTGGCTTAGACCAGTGTCACGCCAGATGGATTTCTTGGCCCTCATTGCATTACGCTCACATCCTATTATCAACTACTGATGTTTTATCTATTACAGTGAGAAGAGACAAAGAGGGAAAACACAAGTAATGAAAGCTTTATCAACAAGAAGTCTCTCTCTGTTAATCCCTAGAGCAGCTGACTTAATTCACTTACGAAAGCTTCCAGAAGCAGAAGATTTGCTAAGCTGGAGTTGTAGTGGTTAAGATTTTCTTAACCTTGTCTATCATACAGGGACACTGAAAGAACATTGCAGTCCAAAGTCAGGAAATACAGAAATGAAGACATTTAACTTTTTTAAACTTCTTTACCTATCACACACATTGTAAGCATTTCTTCCTTTAGTTTTCCTTGTCATAGTGTATTTCACTCCCATTATCCTAATCACTCATACCCAAAATTTAAGTCATCTTCACATCAGTCTCCAAACCTTTATGTCTAAAATGCATCTTGAATCTAACCAATTCTCTCTTTCTTGCTGTCTCTGTTATCCAAAAGAATAGTCGTTTCTTGCTCGTATTGCTGTAGTACCTTTTAGTACTTTCATTGACTTCTAGTTTTACTTTCCTCTCTAATCTGTTCTTTGCAGTGTGGTCAGAATAATGTTCTTTAAACTTGACATGTTGCCATTGTATTTAAAATGTTTATTCACTTGCTTTGCCCTTCAAAACTTCTGTGACTCAAAGGCCTCCGTTTTGTCCCTATCTGCATCATCTCTTGCCACCTCTCCCCTCTTGTTATACTATAGTCCAGCCACACTAGATGCCTTTTGGACTGAGCTTATGCTCATTTCATGGGCTGTTCATTCTTCCATTTTCAAACCTAATCCATTTAACTTCAGCTAAGAAGTCAGTTTATCTTATATCCCATAACCTAAATTACCCTTGCCCCATTTTATTCCTATAATGTATTATTATGATATTGTCACAATTCATATGCGTGATTCTTTGGTTAGTAACTTTCTCCATAGTTGACTATAAATTCCATGGGGGTAGGGACTGGCTGCTTTGTTCACACTCAGAGTCCCAGTGCCTAGCCTACAGCCAGGCACATAGTTAGACACTTAATTAGAATTCATTGGATAAATGAATGCTCGTGCATCTATGTTGAAATTACATTATTTCTTTTTGAATAATATTTCACTTTGAGAAAAGTTTTAAATTAGTAAAATATTGGAAAGGTTGACAGTAATCCTGTCGTGTCCCACCAATTGATTGAGCAAGGACTCATCCTATCCCAGTAACGCTGTAGAATATTTTAGTGTACTTTCTTATTTCTTTTTATCCATTCATTAGCTTATTAATTCATTTGTTCCATTAAGTTATTGTGTGCTTATTATATGCTAGGTATTGAAGAAATAGCAATACAAAAGGGAGATAGCATCACTGCTCTTTGGATTCTTACAGTCTAGCAGGGGATATGGGCTTGAAACAAATACTTAACAAAAATAATGAAGTTATAATTGTGTGGTAAGTGCTATTAAAAAGAAAGTATACGTTTACTCTAGAGCAGTTATTCTCACCTGAGAGTGATTTTGTCCCTCAGACGGCGTTTGACAACACTGGAGACATTTCTGGTTGTCACACCTGCGGAGACAGTACAACTGGCATCTAGTGGGTAGATGCCTGGGTACACAGGACAATCCTCCACACCAAAGAATCATCTGAACCAAAATGTCAGTAGTGTTGAGGAGGAGCAACCCGGCTTTAGAAATGGGGTTATCAGGAATACTTCCATAAGGAAGTGATATTCAAACAAAAGGATATATAGAAGTTATTAGATGGTGGGGGGGGATGAGAATTGGTGAACACACAGGCAAAGGGAAGAAAATGAGGAAAGATACAAAAGTTGGAAGGTAAACCTCTTCTCTGATGTATTAGATAAGCTGAAAAAAGTCTGGTATGTGTTCCTTTTTGAGTAAAGGGCAAAGGACACCTGGCGATGTTGGAGAGATAGGCAGAGACCCATTTATATAACGCCTTGTAGGTCGTATAAGGATTTTGGGGTAGTCTGTTAAATACCCAGTGGACATTCAGAGTACATTGTTGCATCTGTGGGTTTCGAACTCAGAACATAGGCAGTAGATATAACTTTAGGAGTTCTTCACAGAAGTAGTATTTGAAGTCTTGAATTTATATTGGTACCAGTTTGGCAAGTTTTAATTGTTTTTCTCTGACAACACTCAGCTACCAGGAACAGGTTCAGAAAAGATAGAAGGTTGGGTTCGTTCAGGGTTAGGATTTTGTTAGGTAAGTATGAAAAAGGATACTGT
The DNA here is from genome assembly GCF_003676395.1 of Aethalodelphis obliquidens. Classification (NCBI taxonomy): domain Eukaryota; kingdom Metazoa; phylum Chordata; class Mammalia; order Artiodactyla; family Delphinidae; genus Aethalodelphis; species Aethalodelphis obliquidens. Next base: position 27,713,797 of record NW_020837945.1, on the reverse strand, counting down.
GTCCAGAAAAACAGCTACTGTGCTGTCTACAGAAACTCAGACCAGGATTGTTGTACAAACCACCCCCCCCACCTCTTTTTTTTTTCTTTTTTTTTTTGGTAGAATGCTCATGATTTTCCAAAGTTAGACTTTGATACTTATCATGACAAAGAAATTTACTATGAATTTCTTAGCATAAACTATAATGAGTGCTTTCTTCAGTAATTATTTGACTACTCTGAGATCTGATTCTTTCTTTTGGTAAATTCTGGGGGAAGTGCTGTATACTGAAGCATGTATTACTTTAAATTGAGTAAGTAAAGTAAAATTAATTATTGTATAACTTCAAATGAGAAATAAATTACAGATATATCTTAGTATAGACTCACTGATTTATATTAGATATACAATTGATTCTTTTCTCATGAAGCACAAGCAGGAGAACCAGAATATCTAGAGCAGCCATCAAGAAGTGATTTCTCAAAGCACTTGAAAGAAGAAACTATTCGAATAATTACCAAGGCATCACATGAGCATGAAGATAAAAGTCCTGAAACAGTTTTACAGTCGGTAAGAATTTTTCTTTTAGCTCTCTGAACATACCCATCAATGTTCACGAGGTTTCCTAGCAGTATAAGGAGAATGACCTGTCTGGGAGTCAGGAGAGACCAGGCCAAAGGACGGCTTCGCTTGAACATGATGAATGATTGTAGGTGTCACCTAACTGCCAGGCTGTAATTTCCTCAGCTGTAATTTTTAAAATGCTTCTTTTTAAAAAAAAAAGTTTCTATCTTCCTGTTAGAGAATTATGAAAAATTATAATCATAGACTAAACTAGTCATTTGATTTGGAACTTAAAAAAGAGAAGTACAAAATTTAGCATTATTTTTCTTTTCTTTCAACCCCTCCTCCCATCTTTAGTCTTACTACATTGGAATAGTTGGTAATATAAGGTATAAATTTCATTGTTTCATGGACTGTGTTTAACAAAATACTAGATAGTCTAGGTTAGAGTATTATTAGTAGAATAAATATGATATTATAAAACACTTTATGCATATTTCGTGTCCTGTATAAAATTGTCATTATAAGCCTCCTTTATTGTTAATTTTCAAGTATTCAAGTGTGTCTTTTTATAACAGTAAGTTGAGCACATTGGTATTGCATTACGTTTCAATGAATATGATATTCTGAGAGATGTTGTTTCAAGAGTTTCATACTACAAAACTATTCAGTTGCTATAGTCATTTATTTTTTATTTTATTAGTGAGCACAAGCAACTCTAATACAAGTTTCGTGATAGCTAATTTTAGGATTTGAAGATTCCACTCCTAGAGTGCTAAAGCGAACAGGGCATGTAATTTTTCAACACATAATTTTCCACTGAGTGAACTTAATCTCAACAATAGCCTGCTAATTACAGTGATGTCTTTAATATGATAAGATCTTGATTAACCAAAATGTTCAATTAATAGAGTATTCTGTTAATTATGTTTTGATGAACAAAGTAATCAGAAATTATTTTTTAATTTAATTTCCTTTTTGAAAAAGTTTGATTATATATCATCTTACCATTAAAAAACGTATTAATATAGATTTTTTTTTGATCATTTCGAATTTTGCAAATGTCCCTGGAGACTAAAAAACTTGAGATGAGGAACTGCTAACTCTAAAGCACTTCCTGAAAAATGCTTCTTTTAATAGATCTGGGATTTCTACTTCTTGGGGGATGGTAGAAGAAACCCTAGGGAGGGAGAAAAAACACAGGAGTAGGTAACAAGGGAGAAACATTTTTGCCTGATATAAAAAAAATAATTTGCCAGGGCTTTTGCTAATTAAGATTTTTATTTGTTAGAGCCTACATTATGGTTAATAAGTATCATTCTTTTAACTGGTATCAGAAAGCTGGAAGCATTAATTAGCTTAATGTAGAATCATGATTTTTTTTTTTTTTTTAGTTCGGCTAATCGTGTAATTTAAATTTGTAGAAATCAGCACTTAAATTTTGATTGATTAGTTTATTCATATGGATATCATCTTATACGCTAGCAATCTGCTGCTTCACCTTTACTTGAAAAAAGATGGCATTGAGGGAATATGATAGCTAGCATAAATATTTTTCTATCTGGCATATCTTCTGGAGTAGCACCAATAGTTGGCCACATTGTCTGTATAAATTCTGCAGCATATCTGAGAATATATTAATCATGACTGTCTGACCAGTGGTTCCTGGTCTCATGGTCAGTTGCTTAGGATCATGGTAACCACCTACTGGGTTTTCTCATTTAAAGGTATACATTAGAAACTAAATTTCAGAGTCTTTAGATTTGGGGATTAAATAGTCCTGGGTTTTTGAATATTAATTTTACTTCTTGCTAGCTATGCAAACTGGAATAAGTTGCTTAATTTTTCTAAACCTTAGTTTTCTTTTATATAGAATGGAGGTGATTGTCGGATGAATTAAGATCATTTTTTTAAGTGCCTAGCATGTAGTGTAGGCCCTAAGTCTCTCTTTATTTCCTTCTGTTACTTAAATCCTAAACATTTCACAAATACACAATAAAGTTCCAACCTTAGTAGAAGAAGAATTTCCTGGAAAGCTTAGAATCACAGAAACCATAGAGAGATACTCTCCAGATGTTTAGACAGCTTGCTTTTTAGAAGAATGTCTTTCATTTTAAGTGAAATATTTTAGAAAATTTAAAAATTCAAAAAAGTAGACTCTAAGAAAGAATCATGCATATTTCCACTACCCAAAGTTAATCACTTAATGAGTTGGTATGTTTTCTTTCATTCTTATATACAGATTTGGGATTTATTTTTGTAATTGAGTTACTACTGTATATAAAATTTTATATCTTAACTTTTCTTCTTTTAATCACTGAACATAACCGTTTCCCCATGTTACAAACTAAAAAACATTTAATGGTTGAATAGTATTCCATTAAGTGATTAAATTCTTACTTACTCATTCCCCCTTATATATTGATTTCTACTTTTACATTATTATAAATAGGCTGTTAAAAATGAAACTTTTTCCATATTTCTGGTTATTTCTTTAGACTAGATTCCCCATAAGTTAGTAGGTTAAAATGGTATGAGCATATTAAGGGAGCCAAAGGGGTTGAAGATATATAGCTTTCTAATCACCCTTTTATGGGACCACTTTTTTAAAAAATCATGTATTTAATAGATTCAGGCAATTAATAAAAATCTTTGTGTTCTAATTATTTTTACAACTTATTAACTGAGGAACTTATCTTTAATCTCTTTCAAGTTCAGCCTTTGTTAAGGTGTTCATATGGGACCTGACAGTAAAAGGAAAAGATAAATGTACTTCAGTGAACCCTAAAATTCTTTATATGAAAATTTTTTATTACTTTAGGATATCTAAACTTGATGAACACAAAATAACTACATACGCCCAAAATTTCTTCCCTTTTTCAACTTTCACCCAAATAATTAATTAGTGTTATTGCTGTTGAAACTCTTCTGTGGCAACTGGAAAGGATTATAGAACATTTATTTTTCCTAAGTGCAGTTATTTTTCAAAGGAAACATGTCATTTTTTAAGGATAAGTATTCTAAGGAATACATTTTCTGGTTGCTACTTGCCTTAAATTTGTATTTTTTCTTCTTAATATAGTATTGTTTTGGGTTGGTTTGCTTATGAGAAATTTTTCACCAAAAGTTAAGACAAATTTCTTAGTTTACCTGCTTATATTTCACTCTTGTGAATGGAGACGTAGGACAATTCTTCCTCTCTCAAATGCTGGAAGGATTAAAAATCCTTAATTAAATGTCATAGACCAAGCTTATCTCTGTAAGTAGTAATATTGGGTTAGGATTATTCCGGTATAAGCAATTTCAAGAAGCATAATAGTATAATATTTGTAATACCTATCATTTATAGAACAACAATTAATGTGTCAGGTTTTGGGTTAGCTGAATATTAGCTCTCAAGATCATGACAACCATGCAGGTTGGTTGGTTCCTATTGAAAAATTGAGGACTCAAGCAGAACGAGGAAAGCTTTTCTGAAAATGTTATGGTTAAAAATAACATTTCTTTTAAAGGAAGCAATGCCGGTCTTGGCCATTATTCTTGTTTTATTGTTCAGTTAAACTTCTTCTGCATATGTACTTCGGAATATTCAGAAAATCTTCACATCACTAAAATTTACCTGTATTTTAAACTGCAGTAAAACCACTCTGTTTTTATTAAAATTTTCTGTTTATTTGATGTCAAAAGTAAAGTTCATCTTTGCTTAGGGAAATTTTTATGGTGCAATTTTTTTTTTTTTTTTTTTTTTTTTTGCGGTACGCGGGCCTCTCACTGTTGTGGCCTCTTCCGGTGCGGAGCACAGGCTCTGGACGCGCAGGCTCAGCGGCCGTGGCTCACGGGCCCAGCCGCTCCGCGGCACGTGGGATCCTCCCAGACCGGGGCACGAACCCGCGTCCCCTGCATCGGCAGGCGGACTCTCAACCACTGCGCCACCAGGGAAGCCCTGTGGTGCAATTGAAATTACTTAAGCAAGCTGCTTTCAGGCACCTTAAGTACTTCTGAAATTTGTTTGTAGGTGAATAGTGAATATGCTAGTTATAAATCCATTCAGTAAAGTAAGATCCTTGTGAAATCTGAACAGTGTTTTGAATGAACCATATTAGTGTCTTTTTTTTGCAGTACGCAGGCCTCTCACTGTTGTGGCCCCTCCCGTTGAGGAGCACAGGCTCCAGACACGCAGGCTCAGAGGCCATGGCTCACAGGCCCAGCCGCTCCGTGGCATGTGGGATCTTCCCAGACCAGGACATGAACCCGTGTGCCCTGCATCGGCGGGCGGACTCTCAACCACTGCACCACCAGGGAAGCCCCATATTAGTGTCTTTGAGTGGACTTTCTGGATTTCACACTGGCTTCCACTCCATTAGTTTGGGTTAGTGAAATTCTTAGAATTTGTTAACAAAGAAAAGAAGAAGAATCTGAGTTTTTAAAAATGGATATCACTTTCTAGCAGCTTTCCCCAAAACAAGAATTCACTGGACACTCATGATGTAAATATATTGTACTAGGTCTCATAGGCTGCGACCGAGTGGGTTTAAACACAGTAGAGTGTGGATATTAAGTAGCTATACAATCGATTATTAGAAAGGATAGAAAGGTAAAATCATAAGAAAGAAAACTTACAGACTCTCCTGGATTCAGAGGAGGTCATATCTTATTTTGATGGAGATCTCTAGAAAGGCTTTGTGGAGTTATTAGAATTTTAAAAAGTAAATAAGGGCTTCCCTGGTGGCGCAGTGGTTGAGAGTCCACCTGCCAATGCAGGGGACACGGGTTCATGTCCCGGTCCGGGAAGATCCCACATGCCGCGGAGCGGCTGGGCCCGTGAGCCATGGCCGCTGAGCTGCGCGTCCGGAGCCTGTGCTCCACAACGGGAGAGGCCACAAAAGTGAGAGGCCCGCGTACAGGAAAAAAAATAATATTAAAAAATAAAAAAGTAAATAAAACTTTCACCTGTAGAGACAGCAGTAGGAAATACAACTTCAGTATTAACTATTTTTAAGAATTTGAAGATGCTTTGTGGGAAAAAAAATTAAAATTTAATTTAGTGTTTGAGATGCAAAGTGAAAGCTGGAAATCTTGTATTATTACCTGATTAATGCATTTGCTTTAGTGTTCAGTTTTAGATGTTTTCATTTCATGCTAAAAAAAATGCAGGTATTTTTGAAAGGATCAAGAGTCTATGCACTTAAACTGAGTGCTTCCATTGTGCTCTTTTCTAATGTTCACACTAATGATTTTCTTCTGCAGAAACCTGAAAATACCACAAGCCAACCACCTTCTAACCAGCAAGTTGTAGAGGTGGCGATTCCTCATGTAGGGAAATTTATGATTGAGTCAAAGGAGGGGGGTTATGATGACGAGGTACCTTTATTATAGCCCTCTGCACTGTTTCCACTTGTTTTTTGCTATTTAATGCAAGCACTTTGGGCATGCCTGCACCCTTACATTGTCTGTTGCTGCATAACATACAGCTTTGCCACCCACAGTCTGAAATTACCTTACCAATTGCTGACAGTACTTCGAATTTCAAATGAAGATTTAAGTAGAAAGCTTATGGATTTGTCAAAAGAATAATTTTATGTTGCTAGAGTTAATTCTTTTGTGCAGACATAGGATTTGTTTACTCTAGGGTTGATAGGTTTTGATAAGGTTTGTTTAAATAGCAGAAATTTTGAGCACTTAAAAATATTTTCCTTTCCTACTTTCCTTGAATTATGGATTATAATACTTTGCCACTATTTCCTACCAGAAGATCCTACAATCTGAATAGATATAGATTAGATACAGATTAGTGTATAGATAACTGTTTTGTTCTTTTTTCTTCTGCACCCTCTGTGTGACTGAATTGAATGATTCATCAACATAGTCGAATGCCTACCAGTGTTGTATACAGTGGGCACCTCCATCTTATCTCTTCTTACTGCCCCACTGTTAATTCTCATCTACTTAGTTTTCTAACAGTATGGAGGCATTTTTGTTTCCCATGATATGGTTCTTGGGAATCCAGATGAAAATTGCTGTTGTCCTGATCCCATCAGATATTTTTTCCCCTTTACCACGTTTTTCTTTACACTGTTCAGTTTTGATCTTTTCTGTATTTGAGAGGGGGCCAGTAAAGCTGTTTCTGAATAGTAACAACAGAAAAGACAGACCCTGGATTCTATCATTTGTTAGTTTTTACTGGCATGGATGAGAATTGAATGTATATTGAATAGTTTTTTCCAAGTAATGTTTTTTTTCAGACTTACTTCAAGGTTATGATTAAACTCTTATATGAGTTAATCAGCAAAATCAGACGTGTCATAAAGACATTACTATTACTGTGCTACTGTAAGAAAGCATGGGCCGTAAAGAGAATAAGAAGCAGGTTTGTGAGTCAGGAACTGGCCAGAAGGATTTTCTGAAGCAGTTAATGTTAGGTATATTGCAACTGTCAGTGTGTACTCCAAAATAAATACTATGGGTAATAGGTTCAGTGCATCAGAGGTAATGGATGCAGTCTCTTTATTGCTCTAATATGATAGCTTCTTAGTGTCTTGAGTTGTTTCACTTTGCAGATATTTTAAAATACAAACATTTAAGAATACAGTCATCCCTTGGTATCCGCGGTGGATTGGTTCCAGTACCCTCCCTGTCCCCAGCAGATAAGAAAGTCCACAGTTGCCCAAGTCCATTATACAAAATGGCATAGTACATAATAAACTATTATGAAGACAAAGAAATATTTAAATATTTAGTACTTAATAGCAGTACGTTTTTCTGTTTAACTGTTACCATGTTGGTGCTTGCAGATTATGGAAACTGGCATGTTTTTAGTAAAAATGTTAATTTGTTGATCAAGCATCTTAGTGCTTGTTTTAGGGTGAGCCTTCTGGCATTTAAAAAAGTAGAATTGTGATTAATCATTTAACACTACCTTTTGTGCAAGTGCTTATGCTCTTGGCAGAGTTTTTTTTGTGTTTTGTGTATATGTTTTTTTTTTAATTCGTTGGAGTGATAGTTTAACAGTGCATGTGCCTTGTAACTTTTAAAAAGAAGTCATATGGGTACAGGGCTGCTGCTTAGATATTTAGACTGTATGGTTGTGCAGGCAGGGGTGCCAGGCCAACCGGCAGAAGTGGAGTTGGAATTGAGCTAATGCTCAGTTCCCCGAGCCTTAAAGAAGAGGCATCTTTTTTAATAAAAAAAGTGTTGCTTTTTCTAAATGGTTCTCTTAGAGAGCAGCACATTTTTCTAAATTGTCTGTCAAGAAGGGGGTGCCTTTTAAAAAAATTCTTCAGTTCAGACAGTATGCCTTTTTGCACTTCGCACAAAGGCACGATGTCAGCTAACTGTGGCCCTGTATGGAAGATTTCGAGATACTTATATGCATATCAGATCACATTTGCTACAAAAAAGTGCAACGTTTGATTTATAAATAGTGAAAAACAAAGGACTTTTAACATGCATGTAAAAACAAAGGACTTTTAACTTGCATGTAAAGGAATTATTTTGGTTTTTTGATTTTTTTTTGTGATAACCATTCAAAAGTTCTTACTTTAAATCCCTTGTGGCAGATCATGATGACACCGAACATGCAAGGTATTATCATGGCGATAGGTAAATCCCGGAATGTATATGACAGGTGTGGCCCTGAAGCAGGGTTCTTTAAGGTACAATGAACGTTTTCATTTTATTTATTTATTTTTTAAATAAACTTCTTAAAACGTTTTATTTCCTTGAATTAAATTTGTTTTCCTGTATACCTTCTCTCTTCCTATCCATGGCTAATCATGGCCACATAATGTTCTAGGGGTTTCTTTTATGCATGAATCTAAGACTGATTATTCTTTTTAAAGTCAGATAATTAAACAAAAACAAAGCAATTTACCTGAGCTATCCTAATAGTACACCTCTGATTTGTTAGCAGAAATTTATTGTATTTGAAGCAAATAAAGGGTATTGATGGGCAAAAATAGGAACTGAGTAAATACTTCTGGCAATAGTTTATTTTCTCCTCTGGTAATATTGTTAGTCAAAATTATAATATTTTTCTTTACTTTTATTATCATTTCATACTAAATTGATTTCTTCATTTAGTTGTTTCTAAAATGATTCATTCATTTATTATCTTATATTTCTTGTTTTCTCCATAATTAATTTTAATATCCTTGTCATTTCAAGACTTGAGGCCATCAAGCTGATGCATTATTCCATGACTAAATCTTTATTCCCTCTAATACCAGATGTAATGTTTTGATTACATTATTATTTGTTCTTATATATTTGAAAGATGAAAACACTGTGTTTCGTTTGTCACTTTCTTTAGGTTAACCAAAGCCAATTCAGGCCCCTTTTAGTGTTTGTTATTTAAAAAAAAAAAAAAACAGCTTTATTGAGGTATAGTTCACTTCAACAAAGCTACATGTTCCCTTTCTTGACATTTAAAATCTAAAATTTTCCCTTAATGTTCTATACCACCATTCACTGCAGTCTTTAAGAAACTGCTTATTTTCAGTGTTCCTTTTGGTATATAGTATAAACAAAGGCCTTGTGATTAGTAGCCTTATATCAATAAACACTTTTGAACTGGTTAGAATTAGAGTGACCAATCATCCTGGTATGCCTGGGACTGAAGGGTTTCCTGGGATATAGGACTTAGGTGCTAAACTGTTGAAGTTCTGGCAGGCTGGTCCCAAGATGAGTTGTTCACTCTGTTAAGATCCCATGAGAGAGGTTGAAAACTACTCTTATCAAAAAAAAAGAAAGAAAGAAAAGAAAAACAACTTTTATGTTTAAAAATTAATCCTTATTCCCAGGCAGTCTACATTTCTTTTCTTAGAAAACACTAAATATGTGTGTTCAAAAGTTTTCTTCTGTTTCTTATGGAAGAGTTATCTGTCATTGATAGTACCATTGTCATCTTTGTCAAGTTGGGTACCTTTATCTATTTTCCAGTTGAACTGGAAACTTAACTTTTATTAAATTAATACCTGCATATATTTTAAAGAGCCAACTAATTGTACATACTACAAACAACAGTAGTCACATCATAGCCCTCCCACCCCCAGCTCTGGTAACAGCTTTCAGTTATTTCATCAAATCCTTTTGGCATTAATTCTATATCTTTATGTAGAGTGCTTGTGATTTTGTGATTCTTAGTTTACACATTTCCTGTTGAATTCCCTACCATGGGACGTGAATGATGAGCCCTCTTTATTCTCCTGCCCCATATACACGCACCAGCACATACAGTTTTCATCCCTCCATCAACATACACACACACACGCAATATGTGTATAAGAATCTTGTCATTTGATTAATTCAGAATTCTCAGCTTGTATTATTATTTCTTGTGTGCTACTCAGGGTTGAACTAAGTCATACATATTATTACTTTTACTTCTTTTCCCTCATCTTTCGTTTTCCTTGGAATTGGTTGTTTTGTTTTTTATTTGCTTAGTTTTTTGCTCTGTTCTTTGTCAGCTTTATTTTCTTGTGGAATTCTATTCTGGAGCTTTATGACCTGCTCCAGTTTGCATTGGTTTTCCTTTATTCCTGGTATATAACTGATGTCTTGAGATCTCCTTTCATCATCACTTTGGGGATGCCCTTTGCATCTTATCCTTTGTGTATTTTCTATATCTCATATATTTGTCTTTTTAAATATACCCTCTGATTTTGAAGCAGCACAAAATCTCTGAAGTTTATATTTGTGTATATTTTCATCTATCTGTAATTGAGGAATACGTAGGTGAACATTATCAGTTTATAATTAATGTATACTTTTGGTATAGGTAAATGATTAGCATTTGGAAAGTTCTAGCTGATAATATAAAATTTGAGAAAATTTGTCATATAAATAACAAAAATAACGTATACAAATGCAATCATTCAGTAATATAGAGGTGTCTTAAGTAAAACTAATAACAGTCTGCTTCTGCCCTGTTGTAACCACTTCTAACATTTGTATAACCTTTCTGGTTTTTTCCTTTTGTTTTTAAAAACATGCATATATAGAGAAATTTTTTAACTTTTACTCTTCATATTTTTTGTAACTTATATCACTCAGAAATATATTGTGGGTATTCTTAAAGTTAAGACAATATATCTACCACATTATCTACACCACCTGCATTTAGTATTCTGTGGTATAGATGTACATATTACTCTCTCTGTGGATGTACGTCCTATATTTTTTCCCAGTCTGCCATTTCTGTTTGAATTTAGTTTATGGTACCTTTTTCCATAAAGAAGTTTTAAAAATACTGTGATATCTATACTGTCTTTCTTCTCCTTTCTGGATTCTGGAGTTTCACTGCTATACAAAAAGTCTTCTTCAACCTAAGGTATTATAAATTTTCTGGAATATTTTCTTAAAACACTTTTCTTAATAAATTTTTATTTCATGAATTTAAAAATACCCTATTTACATTTAACTCAGTAGCATTTTATTTGGGCTTTCTGCATTCTATATTAATAAAAAAATTGCTGTAAGTTTTTATTTGGGGACTGTCTTCCTCAGGTTTGATGTCATGCTTATTAAGTTCATTTACTAAATTCATTTAGTAAATGGATTTGAGCTCTCCTGTTTTTCTTTAACTCTAGTGTAGTTTACATAGGAGTTAACTGTTCCATAAGAGTAAACTAGAACTCACTCGTAAAACCATATGAGCTTAGCCCCTTTTTTGGTTATAGGTCTTTTGACAGACTTTTGGTTCCTTTTACAGCAGTTGACCTTTTGATTGTTCCATATGTTCTTGGCAATTGACTCTAATCATTATCGACGTTCAGTATTTAAATCACAAAATATATACATAGCACAGAATCTAACATATGATTCCTTTTGTCTTCCTATGTTCCCTAAATCAGATATAATATAGTTTTAATTTTCTTCCTTTTTAATGCTTAGTTTATTAAAAGTTGAGGGAAAGAGTTTTGTTTTTTTTTTCTTCTATCCTGTCACATTACCCAAAAAAACTTTGTTGGGTTTATTTTATATTAGCTTTTTGGCTGTGAGAAGTTTTTCAACTCTGCATGTTTAAGTACTTCTGTATATGGATTTCCTTATGCATTATTATCAGAACAATTTTTAAAATGTTATGTATGTTTGCTAGTAGTAAAACCATGTGATGAAAATGTTCTCTTTGTTACTGATAAAAAGATAAGTTGGGAAATGAAACTTACATCTAGCTGGGTAAGTGGATTTGCTAAGAATTAACTTTTAAATTAGGAAGGGTTACCAACCCAGTCAGTCACAGTTCCTATTTCAACCACAGGCCCTCCCACATGGGAGTCTGCCCCTGTACACAGAATATTAAAGAGTTAATAGGCAGGCAGATCTGGAAAAACAAATGAGAAAAGACATTTACCTAAGTCCTTTTCCCAAGTTGTGACTCTATTTATTAAGATTAGTTTTCACTGTTAACAGAAAGTCCCCAAATCATAGTGGCTTAAAGGCAGAAGTTTCTGTCATGTAAAAACAAAATCCAGGGAAAGTCAGTACAAGGCTACTGTGATGAGCAAAAAATAAAAGCCAGAAGGAAACAAAGGAATAATATTCTCAAAGTACTAGTTGCCTGTATGTATATGTACAGGGGTGGGAGTGGGAGGGTCACATCATAATTATAATCATGGGATTAGTATAACTTTTTTCATTTACTTTCAAAGACATTAAAATTTCTTTTTTGTACTTTTCTTTTTTTTTTTTGTCTGTACCTATTAAAGTGCCCTTAGGATTTTAATGAAGCAGTAACACTTCTATATTATGAAACTTTTTTTTCCTTACTGGTTATTTCATTGCTTCATAACAATTGTTCCCAGTTGACATAACTTTATTAGTTTGTTTTTTACTTTAAAAATGCCTATTATCATTACCCCTCTGTTTATTCAGTAGTTATAAAAATATTTTTATTAAGATGTAAAACATGCTGAAAAGAACACAGTTCTTGAGTTTACAGCTCTGTGAATTATCACAGAGTGCACATATTCATGTAACTATCAACCAGGCCAAGAAATAGAACATTATAGTATTCCAGAAATTACCTTAGTTTCTTCTTTCTATGAACTACACTTTCCCCCTATCCAAAAGTAGATGTTATCTGAACTTCTAACAATGTAAGTTTTCTTGTTGAACTTTATATACCTAGAATCTTTTACTATAGGTACTTTTGTGTCTGGCTGCTTTTACTGAGGAACATGTTTGGAGCTTCATATATATTATTGGATATAGTTAGAATTTGTTCATTCTCTTATGGTATTCTGTTGTATGACTACACTATTTTTTTTCCATTCTGCTGATGGGCATATTCAAAAGGTATTACCTGCTTATATCAAGGTACTGTACTAAATCCAATGAATATAGCTGGGGAAATGATGGACTGAGTTCCTGCCTTAATGAAACTTATTTTCTAGGGGGAAGCAAACACTAATTAGAGTCATAATTAGTATGTTAAAGGAGCAGTTTGTGGAAAGAGACCTTATAATGGAAAAACAGAGCTGTTATCTAGAGGGCTTCTTAGAGAAAGCGATGTTTAAACTAATAAAATATACATATACCAAAACATAGAATGAAAACATTTCTCTCTCACTTTTTAATTTTCACTCCACAGTTAGCTTCTATTGATTATTTCTTGTATATGCTCTTAGGTAGATAAATGAGACTGATATTCAGTACTCATCTATACATTATAATTTAAATAAAAATAGAAGTATGCTCTATCTTTTCTTTTTCTAGTTTTTTTTTTTTCATGTAATGTGGTGGATGATTATTCATGTCATGATTTGTAGATTTATTGTTTTTCATAAGTACATTTTATTTCCTGTTGAGCTTACCAAAATTTATTTAAACATTTTTTTAGAGCAGGGCATTCCAGTTTTTTCCTTGTTATGACAAACATGGATGGATCTAGTGATGGATCTGGCCACCATAAAGGCTGATGGGATTAGTATCTCAGAATTCTTACAGCTTATTCGTGGCCTAGGTTAGAAAGTTCTGTCCCAGGCGAGCTGTTACTAGCAAAGGCTCTATGTTCAGATGCCTGGGTTTAAATTCTAGCTTTATCACTTAATAATTGTGTGATCTTAGGCAATTTACTGACATTATCATGGCCATTGTTTTTTATTTATAAATGAGAAGTTATCTTGAGAATTAAATGAGATAATCCATGTAGACATCATTGGACAGTGTCTATCACATAAAGTGTCAGTGTCACATAAAGAACACTCACAAATTGTAACTTTTATTAAATTCATCATTACCATTTTTGTTGCTGGTTTAGGTCATTTCCAGTATTTTTGTGAACATTCTTGTACATATATCATTTGAAAACTCTTGTGAACATAGCGTAGTAGAATTTCCAATGTACTGTCATTGATGCTTAGCTGACAAAATGATATAAAAAAGGTAATCCCATTATTTTATGTATCTTTGATCTTTAGTTAGGCTAAGTGTCTTTCTGTAAATTTTTTGGCAGTTGGTATTTCTTATGTTAACTGCCTGTCCATTTTTTGCACACTTTTTTTGTTTTTTTCTTTTTTTTAACTTAAATGAGCATCTGATCTGCTAAGAATTTTGATTCATCTATAATTTGAAAATTGTATTTTGTGGTTTGTCATTTATCTTTAAATTTGTTTTTGGTGTCTTAACTGTACATGATGTTTTTAATCTTATAAAATATAGCAATATTTCCTTAATGGATTTGAGACTATATGATCACTTCTAAAATTATGCAAATCTTTAATTGTTACTTTAATGATTTTTATTGTTTGATTCCCAGATACGAGATTTCAGTTTTCTCCAAATAGAGAAATATCCAAAAAGTCCAAACGTATCATGACTAATAACACTTTGACTAATGCATTCTTTGCACACTGACTTAAAATACTGTATTGTATATTAAATCCCATTTATAAATGGATCTCTTTGGGTCTCTCTGTTCCATTGATCATTTTTCTGTTTTTGAACATTACACTTATTTACATTATGAACCATTTATTTGTAATATATTTTGTAGTAGAAACACCTCTTAATTTTTTTTCTTTTATAAATGGAAAGTTTGGCAAGTTTCATTTTTTCTTTTTTGATAATTTTTAACCAACTGCAACTTGTCTCCTTAAATCCTTTCAGAATTTGATGGTACTTGCATTATATTAAGTTACAGTGAGGTGGATAATTATATTTTTCAGTATTTTTAGTCTTCTCAGAAAGGAACATGATATGAATCTTCAGTTTTTTGGTCCTCTCTTCTGTCCTTAAGTAAGGTTTTATAATTTTACTTCATAATGGTCTTATACCTTCCTTTTTAATCTAATCTTAGATATATAAAAATTATTTCTGTGAATTGAGTTGTTTATCCTCACTTTTAATACCAAATTATTGGTAGGGTAGGTAGTGGAAAAACTAATTACTTTTATGTATTTATATTGTATCCATTATTTTATTGAACCCTTTGTATTTTCTAATAATTTTTTGGTTGATTCTTTTGATTATTTCAGTAAACTGCCTCCCAATAACTATCTCATTATTGGGATAATTTCCATTATACTTATTTCTTATTTCTGGTTTTATTATGTTGACCAGCCTTTTCAGAATATAAATAACAAAATAATGGTAGTAAACTCCTTTGTTTAGTTCCTGAGTGTAATGTGAATGTTTCTAGTGTTTTATTATTAAATAGAATGTGTAGTATTGGTTTTTTACAGATCCTCTCATAAATTTAAAAGCACTTTCTTAAATTTACAGTTAAGAGTTGTCTTTTAAACTGGCTGGTATTGGAATTTAGATAATTTTTTAATGCATGTATTTGAGATGCTGAACAGATTTCTCCTTAATCCTTGCAAAGTAAGGATCTTAGCATTCGTCTGTCTTTTTTTTTAATCATTGTAAACACTATCTGTTCCTATATATTCTTTATGTACACAAGCTCCCCTAAGATGTGGGTCTTGGCATCTATGTTTACTGACAAAATTGATCTATACTTCCTTTTTTAAAAAATATTTGTCAATTTTTGATATCAGATTATACTAGTTTTATATAATCATTAAGGAGGCTTTCCCCTTTTTCAGGTTCAGAGCAGTTTAGATACAGGAATCATCTTGTCTTTGAAGATCTGACATGACAGCACAGCTCTGAAACAGAATGGGCCTAATTTCTTTATTGGGCATAGATCTTAGGCAGCCTTTTCAGTTATCTATATTTTTTCTGCATCTCTTCAGTTTTTCTGCCTCTTAAAGTAATTCTGATAACTTAGAGTTTCCTAGATGATCATCTGTTTAATGAAGATATTATAGTTTATTGGTATAAAGTTATGTATTATTATTTTATAGATTTTAAAACTTTTTCCTGTATTTTTGGTATTATCACCTTCCTTATTTCTGGTGTTGATTTCTCCATTTTTTGGTCTTCCATTCAGCTTTTTGGAAAGAAAAAGCCTTTGGTGGTCTTTATCTAATTGCCACATTATTTTATTTCTTCTACTTTATTTTGGTTTATTTTCTTTTTCTAGCTTCTTGAAGTAAATGCTATTCTGTATTGCTTAAGCTGGAATTTTCCTTTACCAATCTGGCTGTGTCCTTTAGGCTTTGAGATCTCATATTCCCAGTATTAATATAATTTTGATTCCTTTGGTCCAAGAATAATTTAGAACAGTATTTTAAAATTCCTAAGTGTTTAGTTTGGGAATTATCTTTATTTTTAATTCCTATTTATATTACATTGTGCTCAAAGAATATAACCTATATGATTCTGACCCTCTGGAATGTGAAGTAGTTTTTCTTCATCTCGTAGTACACTATCAGTTTTTAAAATAAACAATTTTAAAAATAAAATGATATACCTAGCTTTCTGAATTTTACTCCAGCTGATTTTCCCTTAGATCTTACTGCCTCCAGAGTATACTGTATGTTTGTATTTTTGACATTTTCTAGTGTATACATATACTTACATCAAAATAGTCTGTAAGAAGTTATAAATTTAGAATATGTTTTATTGTATGATTTAGAAAAGTAGAAAAAAGTCTAAGTAGAAATCGTTTGGAAGAAGATTTCAAAAGAGAGAGACTTTAACTAGTCTCATTGAATGAGTCATGTGTGGCTAGATGGGGAATGATCAAGGACATCATGCATGTAGAGAACTTAAGGAGCAAAGACGTGTGCATTTGTGGGGAGTCGAACCTGATCTGGGTAGAAGAGTAACAGGAAATAAAGCTAAATAGGTTAGCACTGAGCCTGATTAGTAGGACCATGTTAAATGTTAACGGTAGATTGTGTACAGCTCTCCTAAATATACCAGTGTGGAACACCTTGTTGAAAATCTGAAGGAATATGTATGGTTGCAGTATACTGTAGAAGTCAGAAAACTTCTTGTGAAGGAAGTTCATTAAAAAAAAAAAATAGTTGATAAATTAATTTATGCTGATAAAATGTGGTATTTTGTGGTTGAAAAATTGCTCCTAGATATTTAGAAGTACCTTTCTACCTCTACTGGTTTAATAAAACACCTATAGATTATAACTTTGGCATTTACTCATTAAAATTGGGAGAATCTTAAATAGAGAAAAATCAAGAGATAAACATAATCGTAGAGTTAAAGGCGATGTATATTCTAGCTCTAATAGAAATCTATTTACTATTTATAAAAAACATCACAACCTGTGTTTTGAAGGTGGCGGGGGGGAATGGATAATCATTTAGTGTTGTAATTCCTTATGTCTAAACCTATAATATTATTTAAGAGACAAATTTATTTTATTCTGGTCATACTAATTTCGGCCAAAAGGATGACATCTGAAATATTTAAATATCCAAAAACCTTCTAATAGCCTATGGCAATCATTGTCTAAGGGCCATAATAAGGAAGAACAGTTATTTATTGTTTTTCTTTTATACTTATTCTCAAATTCCGTATAGTTCAGTTATTAAATGATCATGTGCCTTTGTTTCAAATTGGAAAAATTTTTAATCTCAAATTGGGAAGATTAAAGAGTTTATAAGCAAAACATGCAGTAAAGTGAGCCATGATAGTCTTACATGAGTAAATATAGTTAATTTTCATGGCTGTTTTTAACCACAGCAGTAACACTTTAGAATGACATGTATATTGAAAATAAAATTGGAATAATTTATTTTAGCCATAGAGTAATTATCTTACTCTATTTATAATGCTAAGCTATATATCAATAGAAAGGACTTATTAGCTCCCCTAAGAATATATAACTAGAATATTTCATTTACTGTTTTTCAGTTATGTTTTCTCAATTCTATAAAATACAGCCCAATAGGTGGTAGTTTCTGGATGGCCAAGAATTGCTTAAGAAAGGCATGCATTTAAAAGAAAAGAGAAAAACCCTTTCCAGTAGAATGGACTTTTTGTAAAATATATTTTGCATATAGCCCCAAATGTTTTATGGTTAGCAGAGTTAGAATTTAGATGTGTCTAATATAAATGAATATTTTTAAAGTGTTATGTTTGACTATATGGGCTTCTTATTTATAGTAGTATTTTATATATAACTGTACACATATTTCTTTGTGAGCAGATATTTTTCAAATCATTTGCTTATGTGTGGGAACATGCATTAGTATTTATTGTTTCCCATTATAATATGAATTCTAAGGTGTTTGTAAAGAAAAAGTAAGCTCACGTATCAAGGTAGTAATAGTGATATTATGCATTAATTATCATTACACTGATAAAATTCAAATATTTGTGAAACAATGAAAAATTTATTTTATGGTAAATAAAAAACTTGCTTTTCATCCCTTATTTGTCAGCTCTGCAGTTGAAGTTAATTGTGGTGATGTTATGCATTTAAGAGCCAGCCATTTTCTTTCAGATATGGGTATTCTAGGGAACTGCAGTTCAGCCCTAGAATTTGAAACATTAGAGGGTTACATCAAACTGAGCGTAGGTTAGGTGATATACCTAGTATCTCTGTCTTATGCCTCTGAATAGACTTTGACCAGGCTCTGATAAGTTTTACGAAGTTACTCACCTGGTAAGCTTAGATGTATTTAAACTATGGAACATGGGACAATATTCTTAGATGTACTACCTCCTTATTTGTAATATTTTAAAAGGAAAAAAGCATATTTCACTGTAAGGATAATTAAGTTATAATATTGAAAGATTTTAATTATTATAATTAACCAAGATTGACATTGTCTTGTATTTTCTAGGCAATTAAGTTGGAATATTCAAGGTTGGTTAAATTGGCCCAAGAAGATACCCCACCAGAAACAGACTATCGATTACATCATGTAGTAGTCTACTTTATCCAGAATCAGGCTCCAAAGAAAATCATTGAGAAAACATTGCTAGAACAATTTGGAGATAGAAATTTGAGTTTTGATGAAAGGTAATTTGAAAATGTTTAATATCTTATTCATATGCTCAAATTGTCCTTGTCTTTTTTATAGTTCCCAGTGCAATTTTTGAATGTTTATTTTACACATACACAGACATATTTCAATAAATGCAGTACAAAGTTTGACTTCACTTAATGTGAACAATTGCTTTGTAATTTATTTGAGATTTATAATCATGACCTTTAAAAGTTTGAAGTAAAAATAATTTAGATCGCTTTAGTACATTTTAATTGTGAACTAAGGTACTGAGCTAGGCAATGTAAAGATACACAGAAGAGTATAATATAATTATCACTGCCCTTTGGGGACTTAATATTTGAATTTCTCAACCTCTCCACTATGGATATTTGGGGCCAAATAATTTTTTGTTTTTGAGGGGGCTGTCCTGTAATTTGTAGGATATTTAGTAATATTCCTGGCCTCTACCCACTAAATGCCAGTAGTACTCTCCAACTGGTGACAACCCATACGGTCTCCAAATACTGCCAGATATCCCCTGAGGGAGCAAAATCACCCTTGTGTGAGAACCACTGGAGAAAAGTAATTATATGTACAAATAAAGTAATTAAACATCTCCTGACATAAAGAGAAGGCTTAGAATGGTTAAATTAATTTTGGTTTACCAAAAACTGTTTTCTCTTAGAAACTCCTATAAAACTATTTACTAATGTTAAAAATTTAAATTTAATCTAATTAGAATGAATACTATTTAAAACAATTTAGGCCTTAGGTAAAGATCCAAAGTACTGAAAAGTTATTTTAGAATACAGAAACATTTATACTATCTTGGAGTTCATTGTAAACACATTTAAATTCTGAAGTAAATGATTATCCTTTCATGAATGTCTCAAAAATAGTGAATTAAAAATATGTGAGTAGAGAAGAGTATGAGGGAAAACAAAGCATCCAGGTTTAATTTCTGCCTCACCATGTGTCTGCTGTGAAATTTAGGATTAAGTGAAATAATACAGGTGAATGGTTTTGAGCATTATCTGGTAGACAGTAAATGCTCAGTGAGTATTGGCTATTAATATTTTTATTAGTAGTAAGGTTGGCATCACTTATTTTGTTACATATAACTGTGAAGAGCTCAGAAGCTATAACCCTCATTATCTGGACTGTCAGTATACTATGTTCCAATGAGTATATGCTATTGAATTTGGGGAAGATACTTATGGAGTACTCACGTTGATTTTTCAGTCTTTTGCAGTTATTTGCCCTGGCAACTAAAAATAGTTTGTTTTAAGAAATCTGATTTCTCTTGTGCTTGAAGTCCAGAGTAAAATGTGTGTGATAACGAAATATATTTTGGGCGGATTTCTTTAGCAATGGTTCTGATCATAAAATCTATTGAAATGTTTCCATTCCTACCTGAAATGATAGGCACATTTTGGATTCCTTTTTACTATTTATGAATAATACCATTTGGAGGAAAATAAGATTTCATGTCTCTGGAGCTTACTTAATAATACATTATAAATTTTTAAATTTTTTTTACATATTCCATCTTTATTAATAGAATATAATTTAAAAGCCATATGTATCAATAAATATAACATGGTAAATTTGAATTAGAATTATTGCTTCTGTCTTCTTTATATATTTTGTAACTATCTGGTATTGTCCAAAAAACACATTTTTCACTTAAGTATTTGAAAGTTGTTTCCTCAAAAAAATATTACTCAGTGATAGTGGATTTCATTTTCATATGTGTTGGGTAGTCTAGTTTTATATAACACATGTTTTTCAGTCTTTATGGAGTTTGCTTTTGATTTAGAAATACATTTCTTTTATTTGAAGGTGTCACAACATAATGAAAGTTGCTCAAGCCAAAATTGAAATGATAAAACCTGAAGAAGTAAACTTGGAGGAGTATGAGGTAATGTGCCTTTTGAGAGGTTGAACTGTAGATTGAGGAATTGTTTAATTCAGTAATCTTTCATTTCAGTACAGCTAAGCACGTGAGAAAATTTGACATAGAGTGTTGAAGTAACTTGCCTAAAGTTCTCATAGCTTCACGTCACAACTTTGTTAACAGAACCTATGTTCTTAAATACTGTACTACAGTGAAGCCATGCTATATTTTTTCTTTGCTTCATCAGATATTTTGGGGGGAAGTTAGAAATTCGTTTTAATCATTGTATGCCATATATATTTGTCATTATTGGACAGTGTTGTGTGAGAGATCTCGAGCACACACATGAGTAGTCGTATCATGCCTGTGGTAATTTTTGTGCAAAATATTCTCTTTGTGTTAAGTTTGGCTTTAAAACTAATATTTTTTTAAGTTACCAATTCAAACACCTAGTATTTTTTCAAGCTTTTAAATTTAACTTTATACATTGTCTTTTCAAAAACTTATAAACTTGGTAAATTTTAACTTGCTTTCATGAGTGCCTTTGATTAATGACTGCTCTCATTTACAAACTTAATTACTTTATATTCCCTTAAACAATTAGTGTAATTCACTACATTAACAGATACAAGGAAGGATACAGAAAAGTTATTTTTTTTATAATATAATCGTCGTTTATTTTTCTCCACTTATTTTTTGTTTTGTGTTGTATTTTTTTAATATTTTTATTGGAGTATAATTGCTTTACAATGTTGTGTTAGTTTCTGCTATTCACAAAGTGAATCAGCTATATGTATACATATATCCCCATATCTCCTTCCTCTTGTGTCTCCCTCCCACCTTCCCTATCCCACCCCACTAGGTGGACACAAAGCACCGAGCTGATCTCCCTGTGCTATGCAGCTGCTTCCCACTAGCTATCTGTTTTACATTTGGTAGTGTATATATGTCCATGCCACTCTCTCACTTCGTCCCAGCTTACCCTTCCCCCTCCCCATGTCCTCAAGTCCATTCTCTATGTCTGCATCTTTATTCCTGTCCTGCCCCTAGGTTCTTCAGAACCTTTTTTTTTTTTAGATTCCATATAGATGTATTAGCATACAGTATTTGTTTTTCTCTTTCTGACTTATTTCACTCTGTATGACAGATTCTAGGTCCATCCACCTCACTACGAATAACAGTTTCGTTTCTTTTATGGCTGAGTAATATTCCATGGTATATATGTGCCACATCTTCTTTATCCATTCATCTGTCGATGGATACTTAAGTTGCTTCCATGTCCTGGCTATTGTAAATAGAGCTGCAAATGACCATTGTGGTACATGACTCTTTTTGAATTACGGTTTTCTCAGGGTATATGCCCAGTAGTGGGATTGCTGGGTCATATGATAGTACTATTTTTAGTTTTTTAAGGAACCTCCATACTGTTCCTCATAGTGACTGTATCAATTTACATTCCCACCAGCAGTGCAAGAGTGTTCCCTTTTCTCCACACCCTCTCCAGCATTTATTGTTTGTAGATTTTTTGATGATGGCCGTTCTTACTGGTGTGAGGTGATATCTCATTGTAGTTTTGATTTGCATTTCTCTAAGGATTAGTGATGTTAAACATCCTTTCATGTGTTTCTTGGCAATCTGTATATCTTCTTCGGAGAAACAAGGTAGCTACTTTAATCTACTAAAGAGTGTCTTGAAAAACAAAAACAAATATAAAGAAATCTGAACATTGAAAGCTTTCCTTTTGTGATCAAGAAAAAGACAGGCATGTATGCCATTACCACTTCTATTCAGCATTGTACTGGTAATTCAAGGACAGTAAGGCAACAAAAAATAAAGCAAAAAGTAAGAGATTGCAAAAGAAGAAACAAAGTTTTCATTATTTGCAGATTTTATACCTAGAAAATACAAAATCTACAGATAAATTTATTGGAGATAAATAAAGATAATAAGAGAGCTCTGTAACATACAAGTCTTATGTCAGATATCAGTTTTATTCCTTTATACCAGTAACAAATAATCAGATAGAAATTCTAAAGAATAACAGCATTTTTAGTAGTACCCAAACTGTGGAGTACCTAGAGGCAGATTTAGCAAAAATTGTGCATGACTTTAGGAGACGTTATAAAGAAGACCTAAACAAATGGATATATGTATCGTATCGTGTTTGGGAAACTTTGTATTATAAAGATGTCAGTTTTCCCCAAAATGGTTTATTGATACTGTGCAGTTTCTGTCAGACTTCTAGCAAGTTGTTTTATGGAGCTTTAATAAGCTGATTCAAAACTTTTATGGAAATGCAAAGATCTCACTCTAGTCCTGACATTCTTGAAGAAGAACGAGGTAGGAAGGCTTTTTTACTTGAAATCGATACAAATTATCTTAACCTTTATGCTTTATAATAATATTAGCATAAGAATAGGTAAATTCGAGCAATAAAGCAGAATAGAAAATCTAGGAACACAGCCACAAATAAATGGACACACAATACATGCCAGAGATGGCAGGCAAATTGGTTGCTAACTCTACCCTTGTCTCCAAGATTCAAGTAACATGGGACTTGATTTTTTTTTTTTCTTTGCGGTATGCGGACCTCTCACTGCTGCGGCCCCTCCCGCCGCGGAGCACAGGCTCCGGACGCGCAGGCCCGTTGGCCACGGCCCAGGGGCCCAGCCGCTCCGCGGCATGCGGTATCCTCCCGGACCGGGGCACGAACCCGCGTCCCCTGCATCGGCAGGCGGACCCTCAACCACTGTGCCACCAGGGGAGCCCCGGGACTTGATTTTTTATTTGTGATTTGATTCTACAGTCTCTCTACAAGCATGCTTCATCAGATTGGCTTCAGCATATTTTTATTATGAAAACTTCTCATATTTTTTCTAACTGCAGAGCCACTAAGTCTTATAGGTATTTACATGACATGTTTTTGGATTCTGTATATCCCACATATCTTTGTCTTGCTCTAAGTCACGCATCAGCAGACCTTGCCCACAGACCAAATCCAGCTCACCACCTGCTTTTTTAAGTAAAGTTTTATTGGAACACAAGCCATTTGTTTAGGTATTGCGTATCAGCACTTTCACACTACAACCGCAGAGATGAGTAACTGCAACAGAGACTGCATGGCCTGCAAAGCCTGAAACATTTATTGTCTAACCCTTTAAAGAAAAAGTTTACCTACTTAACAACTTCTAAGGTGATTCTAATGACAACAGAGTGGCAATTTGAATACTTCCCCCAGAAAAGTTAACTTTATGCTTGCAAGACAATTTTACCTTTATTTGTTATTAAGGTCTACTTATAGTGTGGAAATTATGCCTTTTAAAATTAAAAATTAAAATGATTCATATTCAAGTAGAATGTAGCTGGTCAATAACTGGCCTGTATGTTTCTTATTTTCACTTACTTATAATAATATGTATATAAAAGCTTTCACACTTCTATCATCACTATCTCCTTTAGGTTAGTCCTATATTGAATTTTAGTTATGATTTTCCTTGAATCAATTTTTATTAAGTAAGTTAAGAAAAAAATCTTGATTTTATTTTTTTAAGTCATTTTCTAGAGTTATAAGTTGTAAGTTCTGAATCATTTAGTCACATTACATGCCCAATAATTGTGAGTTGTTTTGGAGGGAGAGGCTGTTGAAATGTGAAATGCATCTATCTTTTTCACCATAGCTCAGCTGAAAAGAGTATTCAGCAACCACATTTAAAATTTAACACAAATTTGGGAAAATTAAAAGGTTAAATAATTTTATTATGCTGTAACATTTTTTTTTTTCTTTCAGTTCCTTAAAACTGTGCTTCAAATAACAGTCTTCAAGCTTTGCTTCCTGTTAGAGGAGTTAGCTTCATTTACCTTCTGCCTTCAGTGTGATGTAGATCTATAATAATACTTTTTAAATTTAAGTGTATTTGCTTTACGTTATATTAGTTTCAGGTGTACAGCATAGGTTCAGTATGTTTACAGATTATACTCCATTAAAAGTTATTACAAGATAATAGCTATAATTCCCTGTGCTATACAATATATCCTTGCTGCTTATCTATTTTATACATAGTAGTTTGTATTTTGTAATCCTGTACCCCTATCGCACTCCTCCTTTCCCTCTCCCCATGGGTAACAGTATGGAGGTTCCTCAAAAAAATGAAAATAGAACCATCAATATAATCCAGCAATTCACTCCTCTGTATATGTCTGGAAAAAATGAAAACACTAATTTGAAAAGATACATGCACCCCAAATATTCTATAATGATATCTTAATAATAAAATTTTACAATGAAGAATTTTTGAGAGAGAGAGATGACCTACCTGACTGATTATCTTGCCTTTGTATTTGTTTTCTTCTAGTGAGTCATTGTTGTTTAATTTCTCATCAATGTCTAATAATTTTTACATTTATTATTATACCGATAAATAGTTTTGTATGTAAGACAGTAAAGTCTTGATTTAGGTCTAGTTTATCTTTAATTATGAACTCTGCTTCTGTTAATTCAAACAGTTATCAAAACAATGTATTTATAAGCAGTTTTCATTGTAGTTTTAATATCTATATACTTTTACTATTTTCTTTCACCTACAGGAATGGCATCAGGATTATAGAAAATTCAGGGAAACAACCATGTATCTCATAATTGGGCTAGAAAATTTTCAAAGAGAAAGGTAAGGCAAGATGTACACACATGAAAAGGAGAGCTTAATTTTTGTATTCTATTCAGATGTGACCTCATCTATAGAAAAGGTTTTTTTCACAGTGTATATTTTCAATAAATGTTTTATTTTAGAACAGTCTTAGATTTACAGAGAAATTGCAAAATTAATACAAAGAGTTCCCATATACCCCACATACAATATATTTTCCATTTTAAGCTAAATCTGTAAAGCTGGCATTATTGTCATTGTTTTTATCAGCTCTCAAACACTGCAATTGAAACTTAGAATGGAATAGGATTAGACTGAAGCCTAGAAGTTTGCTGGGGACCGAAGAAGCTGGTAGCCCAGCAAATGGAATTCTTTGTATTCTTTAACATCTACCTTCCAGTCACTAGCCTTTTTCCTGTTCTTTCTGAGTTTAATCTTGACTTCAAATTAGAGATAGTGTTTCTAATCTGTCTCTTTCTCTGAACTTCGAGGTACTATAAAAAATATAGCTGTAGAAAACTAATCACTTGTCTTCTAAATACTGCGACTGTAAATATTTTAGATTACTTCTCATACAAATTACAGATGGTTTTAAAGGAATTTCTGCTTTTTAAATTGCAATCATTGTTACCGAGAAGAAAAGGATACATATTGATTTATTGACCATTATAGATTATTCATTAATGTGTATTTACTTATTATACACGTATTTCTCAATTCGTATCCTTTAACATTAATTTACTTGACTAAGGATTTTTTTATGTGCTATATTTAAAATACACTGTAATACTGCCGCCAAGTAAAAGGGATATTGATTTCTTTCTTTTTTTTCCTTTTCTTTTTTATTGTGTAAAGTATAAGAAACCTCCACTTGAGGTAATAATGTTGTTTTTTTTTAAATGCCAACATGCAACATTACTTCTAGAGCTATGCTGTCCAACATGGTGGCCACCAGCCACATGCAAAAATTTAAATATAAATTAATTAAAATTTTTAAAGCTAAGAATTCGGTTTCTCAATCATACTAGCCACATTTTGAATGTTCAGTAGTTACGCGTGACTAGTGGCTACTGTTTTGGCCAGCACAGATACACCACTTCCATTATTGCAGGAAGTTCTGTTGGACAGTGCGGCTCTGTTCGTTGGACAGTACACAATGCCATCATTCTTACACTTATCAAAATCTTAAAAGTTATCACACAAAAGTAAAAAGTAATGTTAATACTTGGATACAAATTATTAAAGTCCTAGTGATTGTGTACTTTTAAGATAATTTACTTTGGTTACTGAAATAGAAAACTGTTTTGATCAGTAGCTCTATTTTATTAATATTTTGGTCAAAGTTTTATTTAATAGGGATATTCTAATTAGCTTTAGGATTTTGGAGATTAAGTTTTCTGAGAAAAATATTAATATGGTCTTACAATTGAACAGAGTATCTAAAAGGTATTTCCATTTTATAGGTAAAGAAACTGGGCTCCACAGTGCTGCAATAACTTTGTCAAGGTCACACGACTAACTAGGGAGAGAAAAATTGAAATAGAGACCTCTGTATTCTTGTATAATTTAATGAAATCAGAAAAGGACAAAATGTATTCATTATCGCAATAAGAATTAACAAGATGAACCTGTCATTTTCTTGCTCTCTGCATAGCTTCTACATTAGCTTTTCTGAGTTAACATTTGTTAAAGGACTTTAAGTATAACTTGGAATTATGTTTAAATTTCATAATTTGCTTATTCTTAAATATGTTCTTGTTGGTAAAGTGAATATTCTTAGCATAGCAAATGTGAAAGGTCAGCTAGAAAATTAGTAGTGGTGACAAATAATATTTATGGAATATTGTAAAAAGAAGCAGTTACCGTTACTAGCAGTGTATAAAACATTGCCAAAAGGTTTTGTCAAACTTGTTTTTAATGAAAACTTAGCACTTGAAAGCCATAAATTGAATTATTTATTGATGGGTCATTATTACTTCTCTGAGTAATGAAATGAAATCATGTTTTTAGGAACCATAATTTTACAGCAGTAAAACTGGAAGATAAAGAGAATCTATCAGGCTACATAGTCTTATTTTATCTTAAATAAGAATTTGGTAACTGGACTGCTGAATTTTATTCTGATTACTTGAAGTGTAAGCACTTTAAACGTTGATAAAATGTAGAACGTTTTGTGTACTTCACTAGAAAATTGGAACATGTTCATAGTTTCAGAGCTATTCTCAGAGCGATGACTCAGGTCTAGAAAGCCAGATATGGATGTCATTCAGGGGAGACCTTTCAACAGGAAACTTAATAGCTATAAAAGGGAAGGTAGATGTGCCAGCAAACTAATTCAACTTAGTGACGTAAAACAACATTTAATATTATTATCACTCTTAAAACAAAAAAAGCTTTAGCTGAGACTATACCCATATTATTTCAAAATAAGATTTCATACCCTAAGTTTTCTCAAAAACAAATTCCTGGGAAAAGCTGTTTCCAAAACATAACTTAAAAGAACTTATTTTTTATGAAGTAGTTTCAGGTGTGTAATTTGATTTGTTATGAATGTGTACATTAATTTCCACATAATTCTACATTTAACATTTGGACTATAGACTTGTTTCTGAGCACCTGAAATTAATAAACAGTAACACTGATTGGCAGTAAACATTGTTTCTGTACAGTATTTCACTTTTTAGGATGTTGCATTTTTCTGAATTTGTGAGAAGATACGTTATGATTGGAAAATCTGACACATAGGAAATATCTTAAAATATCTTTCATATTTCAGTTATACAAATATATAGCTGTATATATTTTTTCCTACAGCATGTTAGGAGAAGAATAATCGTTTTAGAGACAAATATAGTACTCAAACATTTTTCCCATATTCCCTTTTTAAAACCTAGTTTGAACTTCTTTTTGTTTTTTTTTTGGCTGTACGTGGGCCTCTCACTGTTGTGGCCCCTCCCGTTGTGGAGCACAGGCTCCGGACGCGCAGGCTCTGCGGCATGTGGGATCTTCCCAGACCGGGGCACGAACCCGTGTCCCCTGCATCAGCAGGCGGACTCTCAACCACTGCGCCACCAGGGAAGCCCCTAGTTTGAACTTCTTAAGGTCTAGACTTATATAAATAACATATTAATATTAACTATAAAACAAAGGCCTAACCCTGCCTGCCTTTTATGTTAGTGTTTTCTTTTGTCTGTTTGTATCCCACTAGATTTCCCAGATTTAGAAGCATTTTTTCCCTTCTACTTCACCCATCTCCTTTGGATATTCTCCCCTCTTACATTTTTCTCAATGAGTAGAACTGTGCCCTCACATAGAAAAAAACCTGACTAAAAAAGAGTCACTGAATGAATCGAGTGCTGTTCGTTATAAAGGAACAAAGTAATCTGATCCTTCCCTCAAACAAAAATGACATTATGTTGTTTAAAAAGTAGATCGTTGGACTTCCCTGGTGGCACAGTGGCTGAGAGTCCGCCTGCTGATGCAGGGGACGCGGGTTCGTGCGCCAGTCCGGGAAGATCCCACATGCCGCGGAGCGGCTGGGCCCGTGAGCCATGGCCGCTGGGCCTGCGCGTCTGGAGCCTGTGCTCCGCAATGGGAGAGGCCACAACAACAGTGAGAGGCCCGTGTAGCGGGAAAAAAAAAAAAAAAAAAGCAGATCGTTGACTTTCACATCAGTGTTAATTTTGAGTCTAAATGGAAATAAATACCAAGGAAGACAGAAGGAACTCTGAATTCATCAATTATGGCCTTTTTCTCAGTTTTTTCTTAATTCCTAGTTCTGTTTTTTGTTTGTTTTACTTTTAAGACAACTATCTGCTGGTTTCAGATGTGGCTGTTACTCAAAAGATGCCTTCAGGCATACAGTGTATCATCAGATGATACTTTTTATTTTAATGTTGTTCTGGATAATCAAAATTTAAATGTATACTTAAAATGCTTTAAAATTGTAATTGACCTTTTTTTACAAAGATAAAATAGTAATGCTGTACTTTTTTTTTTTTAAAGTTATATAGATTCCTTGCTGTTCCTTATCTGTGCTTATCAGAATAACAAAGAACTCTTGTCCAAAGGCCCATACAGAGGACATGATGAAGAATTGATATCACATTATAGAAGAGAATGTTTACTAGTAAGTTGAATGTACATAGTATGTGTTTACTTTATCATTTTGTCTTACATTGGGGCAGTTATCCAGACTCATATATAAGTGATTGACTATTAATTCTGATGGGGTGTCATGATGATGTCTATAATCTGGGTCTATTCCCTTGAGGTGGGAAAATACACTCAATTCTTTATCCCTTCTTCTTTAAGGATCTTAAGTTTTACAGATGATGAACCAGAAATGTTCTTAAAATGAGGTCAGAATAATTACATTTTTATATTTAGATTTCTTCTCATTCTGCCATTCCCTCTTTTGATGACAGAAGAGGGCCTAAATGATGAATTATCATCATTATTATTCCAGAAAAAGAATAGATTTTTCTGAGTTTTTATAAATAGTATATTTGATGTACATAATGTTAAAGGATTCATTGTAGTATAATATCGTTTTTTTTCACCTAGTCAATGGAATTTTTTTCCTCAAATATTTTTACTATCTATGTGCTGAAATATTATTGTTGTTATAAACTTTAAGAAATCTTTTTAGCAAGTTTTTTTTTTTCCCCCACCAGTTTACTCTCTAGATATCTGGAGTACTTTGTTAATGTTTCTTGAGTCAGCTAACCGTTATGTATAAAATTACAAATTCCATCTTTATACTTTTTTCTGATTAGATTTTATTTAGCTATTAACATGACTATAGATTGTGAACTTCTAAGTTGCAGTTTTTTTCTATAAAATATATAAAGGTATTCAAGAGTATGATTTTTGAATCTATATAGGTTACTTGGTTTATGTGTACTTTAAAAAACTTTAAGTAGGTGTACTGGTGAAATGTTTTCTTTCAGTAGAACTACATAGTATATGTTAATTGTAGTCTGCGGTATGTTTTCGGAATTTTTGAATGTGAATATTAGAGGCTTGTGATCTTGTTATTTTTCTCTTAGCTGATTTTGCTGCATTTGAGTGTATTTTAAGACTTGAATTGTTGATGGTTTGTATCCATTAAGGATGGTATTCTTAATTTGGTCAGTTTCAAAAGGTTTTTAATCAACCCCTGAGAAGGAAGACCTGAATTATATATATTTCAGTTTAAAAAAGTACAGTTTTATATAATTATATAAAATTTTGCATTGAATGAGTTAAAGCAATTTTTAATGTAAAAACGTTACAGTGTTGGGATATTGAAATATTTTGGTAAAACTGTTTTAAACATAAATACAACCAAAAAAACTTGATGGTTATTCTAAGACATTTATAAAATGGTAGAATGTGTTTCTTTTATCATTTTAGGTTAGTAAACCAGCCACACTTTGTTGTTTCACATAGGGATTTAAATAAAACCTCAGGAGGATTATTTTAGTGTTCCTTTAAGGTTTTTCTTTTTTTTTTACATTGAGTATTTACTGAGTGTCAGATTCTGAGGGATGCAAAGATAAATAAGACCTATTATTTATCCTAAGAGAATTCAATCTGGTGAGTGATGTACACAGATAATTTTTATATTTCAGAATAAGTATTATTATGAGAAATATGCAAAATAATATACCTGGAATTGTTGGGGAGAAGCTTAAGAGATAAGATAAACACTGATCTGGATCTTGATGGATAAATAAGAGTTTAAAGCCTTGTAGAGAAGAGAGAAAAACATTCCAGACAAAGGAATATCATATGAAAAGGCATGGGAAGTATACAACAGAAAATGAAGATAAATCCATTGTGGCTAAGTTATGAGGAACAGGGTTAGGTGGAAGTGATGAAGCCAACAGGATTTGTTGTTAGACTGTGAAGAAGCTTATGCACCATTCTAATGCATTGGTACCATTGTAAAGTTGGTGTAAGTTTGGCTTGATCAGGTTTTGGAAAATCATTCTGGCAGTCGTATACTAGAAGATGAACTGGAAAGGAGTAAAGATTGAAATGAAGAACACTAGAGGAGATAGACAGGGAAGAGAGGACGAGAGCCTCAACTAAGGCAGAAGTACAATGAATATGAAAGAGAGGGTATATAAGATGGTAAAGGAAATGAAATCAAGGACTTGGTAACTATTAGATGAGTGGGAAGAAGGAAATAGAAGCATTAAGGCTGCCTGACTTACTAGTTCTGTCTTTGGCTTTCGGGACTCTTAAGAGAATGAATAAGGTTGGCTTTGGACATACTATGTTTGAGTTGTTTCTAGGATATGTTTTGATTTAGTGAACTTAACATCGAATTTCAGAATAATTACATGTCTTTGAAAGCAAATTATAAAAATTACACTAGATACTTAAAGGCTTACCTCATTTAATCGTCTTAACCACTGTGTAAGGAAGGTAATAGTATCTCATTTTTCATATAAAGACGCTGAAGCTAGGAAGGTACTTGTTTGCTGAAGGTTAAATAATTTGCTTAGTGGCTGAATTGGACTTTCAGCATAAGCCTCTCTACAAAATCAAGATAAATTGCACAAGAATGACATAACATAACCGTAAGAAATAATAAAATTTTTGTATTTGAAGTTCAGCTTAAAACTATTTAAAAATCATATTTGTCATTCTGTAAACGTAAGACTTCAGACATAAACGTCTTATTATACCTGTACCTTTTTATCTGTCTCCTATGTCTCTGTTTCTTATCACATGGATTTCTCTCTTCTACTCAATTAGATGTCAGCACACTTGGCCTGTGCTCCAGCCTACCACTTGTTTTTATAAATAAAGTTTTATTGAAACATAGGCGTGTTCATTCATTTACATATGGCTGCCTTTGTACAACAACGGCAGAGATCAGTCATTGCAACGAAAATGATATAGCCCTCGAAGCCTAAGATATTTCCTATCTTGTCCTTTACAGAAAAAGTTTACTGATCCCTGTATTGTAAGGGATTGTAAGCTCCATGAGAGTTTTCTGTATTAATCACTTGGGTACCCCTGCATCTAGAACAGTTTCTGGCACATGGCATGTACTGAGTAAGAATTTTTTGAAGGAGTAAATGAACTAATGGATTACCTTTATATTTTTGTATCAAGAAGTATAACAGTCCCTGTTGAGTTGACATTTATGGAAAAGATGATGAGTTTTTCAAAAATTTCTTCCTTTTTAAAATTACTTTGAGTGCTTGTCAAATTTTAGAATTGGGGGAAATTCACCTCTGGAGAACAAATTTTAAAATGGTCCCTATAGTGATGATCAAAGTAAAATAAACTGAACTTAAGCTTTAAAAACATGGCAACATTATTTCTCCCACTTCTTTTTTGCTTTTGTTTCTGTTGTTATATGCATAGCCTTTTCTAAGAGACTTTTCTTGCTCAATAGGTTGAGGTTGCGTTTTGTGACTTCCATTTGTTCTAATACTGTCTGCGAACATGCTTGTTATGTTGCCTTCAGTATTAACACTTACATTTTTATTTAATTAAAAAAGGAAACAAACTTGTTCTTTTTTTCATTGCGTTAAGAAATTAAATGAGCAGGCTGCAGAACTGTTTGAATCTGGAGAGGATCGAGAAGTAAACAATGGTCTGATTATCATGAATGAGTTTATTGTCCCATTTTTGCCCTTGTTATTGGTGGATGAAATGGAAGAGAAAGATATACTTGCTGTGGAAGATATGAGAAATCGATGGTGTTCCTATCTTGGACAAGAAATGGAATGTAAGTTTAAACAATGCAGGTGGACACCTGGGGTGTTGGGATTAAAAGCAGTTAGAATTAGATGTTAGTTATTATCATTTTTTATATTCTGTAACATGTTTATATTCGCATCAGTTTTTTTTCTTATTTACAAACTAAGCTGTGCACACTACTGTTGCCATTTATGTTTTACTTCTTCCCCCCAAATGGTAATGATTTTACATGTTTTGAAATGAAACATCAACTGACCACTCCAAATTAATAAATCTTGTTGAAGATAATTTCTCTCCCTGTCGATCTTTAGTTACATCTAATTGTTTATATTTGCAGCAAACCTCCAAGAGAAGCTGACAGATTTTCTGCCAAAACTGCTTGATTGTTCTACGGAGATTAAAGGTTTCCATGAGCCGCCGAAGTTACCTCCGTACTCCACGCATGAACTCTGTGAGCGATTTGCCCGAATCATGTTGTCCCTCAGTCGGACTCCTGCTGATGGAAGATAAACTGCACATACTTTCCCTAAACACACTGTATAAACTTTATTTTAGTTCTTAACCCTTGCCTTCCTGTTACAGGGTTTGCTTGTTGCTGCTATAGTTTTTAACTTTTTATTTTAATCACCACAGAAGACGAAAGGACTCTACAGACTTTAGCCAGACTGCAAACAAAGCTGAGAATCGCATGGCGCTCAGACTTTGTTTTAACCAGAACTGATGTATAATTACAAATCCAGTTGATTTTATTATGGCAAAACCATGCTTTTGCCACTTGTCTTTACAGTATTACTTTGCTTTTATCTTTTCTTTATCTACAGCTTTCCATTCAGTCTGGATCCTCCATGACTACAGCCATTTAAGTGTTCAGCACTGTGTACAATACATAATATTTGGTAGCTTGTAAATGAAATTAAAGAATAAAGTTTTATTTATGGCTACCTATGTGTTTGTAAGCAGGTATATTATATATTAGTGTATTTTTTTAGTTATATAAATGAATTTTGTCTGGGGATTGTTTAAGATTGGGTGATAAATAGATTAATACACACTTTTAATTTTGCTCTAATGTTAGCACATTAGAAATTTACTGAGTACTTGACACTTAACTATATCTGTATTTTTGACTAAGTTGTTAAACTTAGTATGGCACCTAAACCTGTTTTGAATTCAAATCAGGTTTTCACTGAAGTGAGCGGCTGATATTTAAGTCAACCACACTGAAACTTTTAACCTTTTCTTAGATTAACCTTTTATTTTTTTATGTATTTACATATAATATAGCAAGGTGATTATTTCAAGAGATACCAGAAAAAAAGTACTTGAATAAGGGCTATTTAATAGTGAAACTTATAAAAAGTATGTATATGTATATATACATACATACACACATGTATACACACACATATTCTTCATAATGGAGGACAGTGTTTGCATTATATAATCATTCTATTTTTGTAAATTGTATACTACTTTATTTGAAAATGTTCTCTACTAATCAGTGCTGTGAAATGAAGTTGATATTGTTGAACTAGAAGTTATGAGTATCCTACCTGCATTTATTTACCTCCTTTTCAAAAAGGAAAAAGCTGTAGAACATTTTGTAGATGGAACTGCTGTTTAAGATTAATGAAGTAATATTGTGAATGAAATTCAATGCTTTAAAGGTAATCATTGTTACCAACAACCTATTTTTGAATTTATAAAAATTCTTTATAAGTGATACTTTGTTAGTGTAGTAAAATATATCATTATACTATGTGTATGTTTCTTATAGCGTCGCCAAAGCTAGTGCTCTTCATAAGTGCCTCTCATAAAAGATGCTGGGTGGAAGAGGAACAAGAAAATATTAAACTGTTATATAATACTCCTTATAAAGGTATCAATATACTGCTAAGGTATTAATGACAAAGAATTGGTACTATTTCTGTTGTAAAGTTAGATTTTGCATATTATAGCCATCAGAATGTGTTTTGGTTTAGATTTCAAGTTCTCTACTGAGCAGAACTAGTGCTCTGCATTGGTTTTCAAGTCCTATTGCAAGTTTAGAAACTTCATATGTATCATCAAAGCATTTATAAAGTATCTTCAGTATTTTATGATATTCTACCATAATGGTAAAGTTGTTTGTGTTTATGTGTATAATTGACCACTGAGACACAAACTGCTAAACACCATATGGAAATTACTCCTTTTACAAGGCACATCCAGGTAAGTATTATTATCATATTTACTCTGTACTTAAAAGCCAGTTTATTCATTCCTAGTTATGAATCTGAAGTTCTTATTTAAAAAAGGGACCTTTTTCAAGACCTAGGGAAACAACTTGTTTTTATATCAGCTTTTAATCTACTCTTAAGATTTAGGTTAGTGAAATTTTCTTAACATTATTTACTGGATTAAATATAACTTATGGCTAGTAATTTAAAAATTGAAACCTCATAGAACTGTTGTCCATGGCAGATTTCACTTTGATTTAATGACTCTCATTTTGATTACTATAGTACTCCCTTCCCACTCCCCCACAATTACATTTTGAAATAATTTAGGGTAGAATTCAAATAGATAGAGAAGATTTTTAGGAACTTGTTACAAACATCTTGTATAAGGAGACTGTAGCCATGAGTGAACCTGTGAGATCCCATAATACTTTGCAGATTCGTTAAAATACAATACACTAAATACATTAAATAAGTAGTTCTCAGAGTGTGGTCTCCAGACAAGCAGCTTTTCAGCATCATCTGGGGACATGTTAGAACTGAAAATTCTTGAGCCCCATATCAGAACTACTGACTAACACATGTTAAAACTTGAAGAGTTAACAAGTTTCAACAAGTCCTTCAGAAGATTCTGATATCTGCTGAAGGTTGAGAACTACAGCACTAAATAAAACTGTCAGTAGCATTTTATGCACCTTAAATTGATGTTTAAATTCTGTTTACTTTTGAACCCCCATTTCTTGGAAACTTTTCATTATTTCCCTCACTGGCAATTTCAAAGAAGTGACTAAAAATTATTTTTCTTAGTTTTAGATTTATTGAGACTAAGGTGGATTCTCTCCTCCTATATCTAATTCTCCAGAAGTTCAGTGTCTTTGTTTTATGATTCAGAATTGTTGACTTTGGCTTCTGAGTCCTATTGTCCTCCCTCTGAAGTACAATCACACAGCATACTTGGGAAGAGTAAGTAGGGATACAGTTGTGTAATCATTTTTTTTAAATTTACTTTACATTGTTAAGCAGATTAAATATTATTTGTTGTGCCAATGATAACCTCATCCAAAGCATGTGTATTTTGCTGCTAGGACTGCCATAATAAATACCACAGACTGGACGGCTTTAAAAACATAAGTTTATTTTCTCACAGTTCTAGAGGCTGGAAGTCCAAGATCAAGATGTTGGCAGGTTTAGTTTCTCCTGAGGCCTCTCTCTTTGGCTTGCAGAAAGTAGCCTTCTCACTTTGTCCTCACATGACCTTTTCTCTGTGCATGTGTGCATCTCTGATGTCTCTTCCTCTCCTCTTCTTATAAGGACACCAGTCATACTGGATTAGGGCCCCACCCTTATGACCTCATTTAATCTTAATTATCTCTTTAAAGGTCCTGTCTCCAAATACAGTCACATTTGGGGGTAAGGGCTTCAACAAATGAATTTGGGGGTGGGAGACAACAATTCAGTCCACAGTATGTGATGGCCCAGTTTATATACCTCCTTTGCAGACACAAAAGTATTGTTGTTACAAGATCACTGTGCAAATATCTGTAGTTCTATTCTTTCATCTGCTTTTCTTTTACTCTCACTTTATTCTAAAAACCATGTCAAAGTTATAGCAAACCAAGTTAGAAATTGCTCACAGTGCATCCACCTAATCATTTCAGTATGTTTTCATTGAACAAATTTTTGCTGAATGAATGAAATAATTCATGTTGACTTGCCCTTGTTCATGTTTATTTTATTAGTTTCACTTAACATTATACCATAGGTCTGTTTCTGTTTTGCTGGTGTTTTTATTCTTACCTACTTTATATCCCTATTCCCCAGCTAGTACTGGAGGCACTGGTGTTAACCATTGTGGACACATATTTTTCCATGTTTGGATAATGTTATGCGGTGCGTACATATAAGCATTGGTGGGGTTTTTTTGCAGGGGGTTGGAGGGTGGAAAGGGAGAGGGTCGTTGCTTTTAAAAAATGAAAAAACAATCTATTTTACATATGCTTTCCCCTACCCCCTCCTGTACTTTCTAGCCTCCAATTCCTTCTTTTTCTAATTAGCCATTTGATAGAGGTGACTTACAATAATCAAATAATAAGTACTATAATACTACTAATAAAAGTAAATGAGTCATGATTGAGAGAACTACATACGCAATTGAATGCACACAGACATACACACCAGAATTTCAAATATCCTTACTTATTCCATGCAAAGTTCTTTCACACCTTCACTACCATTCTCAACCTCCTTTTCAGTGCAGCTCCAGTAAAATAGGATGATCTCACCTTTACCAAGAAAGTTGGGGAGCTTGGATATGAACCCCTTCAACTTTTCACCTCCACACTTGTAAATTTACAGTTAATTATTAACCAGGATGTGACAAGGGATAGACATTTTTGATAACCCAGTGTTATGAGGATGATACAAATAAAATCAAATTCAGTATAAAATGAATTTATAAACTTAGTTAAAAAATACGTTCATTATTTGGGAGACATATTTGCTCTACTACAAAAGTAGCTCACTGTTTTGCTTTGTATTAGCCCAAAGCCTGTACAATATCAGTTTGTCCTTTAGCAAATGGTTCTTTTTCAATAATCTGGAACTAGATTAGTATCCTTAACCTTAGGTGTGCATCAAAAGGGTGAGCTTTCTTTATAAAAGGTGTCTAGGTCCTATCTATCATGTGGATTCTTAAAAGCCTTTTAAAGTGAGAACTATTTTGAGAACATTTGGTAGGGGCTTGTCCAACTTTAATTTTTCTAAGGCTTACCTCTGGCCCTCCCCTCAGAGACTAATTGAGCCTGACTAGTAGGGTGGAGAAATGTGCTTTTTGCATTATTGTATGTCACGTGAAAAGGCAAGGGGTATAAATTTGCTGATGCCCCCCTCAGCCATACTGCATGCGCATTTTAGTCTGCGCTCCAGCTGAAGCTGCACTCAAATGTTCTTCAGTCCTTAACTTGCTGGACTTCTTTCTCTCTTCTGAGTGGTAAGAGTGCAGGCTCTAGAACCACACTGCCTGTGTCCAGATCTTGGCTCAGCTCCTCACTGTCGTGTTGATCTTGAGTGCACTCTTTAACTCTTCTGTGCCTACATTTCTTCATCTATAAAATAGGATTACAGTAAAAACTGCCTTATATCATTTTTTTAAAAGATTAAATGTGTTTCTGTATTTAAAAAAACTCTTAGAAAATGTCTGCAACAATGTAAGTGTTCAGTAATCATCAGCCATTTTATAGTTTGTCACTATTGGCTTCTGCTCATGATTTTCAGAATCTCTGCCTTCCTGAGATGAGCTGCTTTGGACTACTCTCATTCCTATCTGCATTCTTTGTTTTCTTTTCTTTCTACTCCTTAAATATCAGTGTTGGCAAGGTCTGTACTTGACCCTCTTCTAGCTCTTCACCCTTCCTGGATAGTCGTGTCTGCTAGTTTGTCTTCCTCTGCTGCCTACATACTTATGATTCACAAGTTTGTGTTCCTAACCAAACCTCCCTTGTGCATTTTAGATCTGTACGTATGTCCAATTATCTGTTCAACATAGAGACACGGATGCTTCACAGGCACTTTAAACTCTGTATATCCAAAACTGAATTCACTACTTCTTCCCAAACCTGATTCTCTTACATTCTTTTGGTGAATGATATAATGATTCAGAAATAAGGAATTATTCTCAATTTCGCATTTATTTCCCATTGATTACTAGGTGTTGACAGGTCAGAGTTTTAATACCTTGCTCATGCATCCCTTTACTACTGTTGATGAGGTTTCTCATCTTTTAATTTGGACAATTGGATTTGGCCTTGAGTGGCCTATCTTTGCCCTTGCCCCTTTAATCCATCTTATATACTGTTGGCAGAATAATCTTTCGAAGAGGTTTTGCATATCTGTCTTCCATTGCTGGACTGAACTCCTTTAGAGGGAAATAGTATCTCCTGGTTTTGTAACCCTAGTACCTGTTAAAATATCTGGCAATTTAATAAAGGTGCAGTCTTGCAGGTTGTCTGGTCCTCCAATCACCTTAGACCTGCGTGGTCTAGTATGATAGCCACTAGTCACCTGTGGCTATTTAAACTTAAACCAAATATTAGTCATCCTAGCCATATTTCAGATTCTCAGTAGCCACATGTGACTGTTGGCTGCCGTATCGGACAATACATTTTAGAACATTTCTATTATTGCAGAAAGTTTCATTGGACAGAGCTACCTCAGACCCTTGCTGATATGGACATCTTCCTCTATTAACACCCCTGGAACATTCAAACACCCTCCAAAGTGCTAACCTGAGCAAATTGGCCATCAGCATTTACATCTCCTTATCTTGATCCTGCCATTAACCACTTTACTACATCTGCTCTTCAGAGAGCATCACTACCATCATATATCCAGTCAGGAGCACCCACACAAGGTATTTCTACAGAGGAGATGTGGTAGAGGCATTAGAGAGTAACCCAGAGGGCCTAACTGCAGGATGCAGCTACTATTCCTAGGGGTAGGGAAACAAAAGGAAAAGTTGGAGTTACCAGAACCTTGGAGCTCCAAAAAAAGGGTCCCCATGGAGTTGGTGCTCAAACCTCTGAGAAGGTTCACCACCTAAGTGCTCTTGCTACTTCTGAGGGATGCAATGAAGATAGCTCTAGAAGTTCTAAAGTTGAAGCTCTAAGTTCCAGTTGAAGAATCAATTGAAATTATTAGGTCACCAGTAGGATTGGCAAGCAAAGACAAAGAAGTAAGTCTTGTTTTCCTCTTTCTACT
Source organism: Aethalodelphis obliquidens (assembly GCF_003676395.1). NCBI lineage: Eukaryota > Metazoa > Chordata > Mammalia > Artiodactyla > Delphinidae > Aethalodelphis > Aethalodelphis obliquidens. Next base: position 27,673,731 of record NW_020837945.1, on the reverse strand, counting down.
TTCCAACTTTAGTACTTCATATTGACAGAACCTAAATGGAGTGCAGAGAAGAGGTCAGGAAAATGCACTTTGCAGAGTCCCAGCCTCAGCATCACAGAGCAGGGGATAAAAGGGTGGATGGAACTGGAGCTGAGAGACAATAGGTATAGAACCTACACAATAGTTTCCGCTCCAAGATTTCATTTTTATCCAAATATGTTAATCACTAAAACACTAAATATTCAGAAATGTATCTATGGAGTATCTCTGGGACCTCAAGAGTAAATGCACTAGTTCTGATTGAAATCCTGTTGCTCTTTTTTTATCAAATGAAACTTTTTAATGATGCTATTTAATGCTTTATTTTTAAAGTCAGCAGTGGAAGGATGTATATATAATATGAATTCATACCCATTCACACGTTTTGCTTGTGTGCCATATGCCACAGTATCTGCCAGGTAGTATGTTTATAAAACAAACAGTGATTAGACAAAAGTAATAATCCCCCCAAATTCATCTATCTACCCAGAGTTAGACACTTAACATTTTTGCGTTGATCCCCCTGGACATCTTTCTGTGCGTGTGCACATATACGTGCACACATACAACTATATCTAAATGAAATATAATAGATGTAGACATATTTCCAAGGAAGTGTGTATATATATCCCACTGCTCTACAGCACTTGATTATAAGGAAGATGTACAATATTTATTCATGGATATACAATGTAGGCTGCTACTTATGTCTCTTTGTGTACTACTTTTATCTCTTTTGTCTTTCTGCTAAATTTGTAGATGTATAACTTCTGTCTGAGTTACGGAGTATACAGATATAAAATTTTGAGCTAAATTGTCAAACTTTACCAAACTTCCTGTTTATACTGCCACCACTAGTGCATGAGAGAGTGTTTCTTCACAGGTTCAACAACATAGAATATTAACAGTCTTTAATATTTTTCAGGGACAGCCGAAAATTTATTATATTTTTAAAATTTTTAATGAGAGTGAATATGTTTCAATATGTTAATGGCCGCTTGTACTTGCTTATGACCTTTGCACTTTTTCTGTTGGGTGTTCACGTCTATAAATTTGCAATAGCTCACATTAGGAATCATTAGTCCTTTACTACTACACACACTGCAGATTTTTACCTTCTGTCATTTACTTTAAGCTTGCTTATAATATTAGTGTCTTATGACTTTATTTTTATGTAATCAAATCTGTTGACCTGCTTTATAATTTTCACCTTTGATACCATGTTTAGAAAGGATTTTCCCTGTTCAAGATTATAAAAATACCCATATTTTCTTCTGATATTTTTATGATTTTGTTTTTTATGTCAGTCTTTAGTGCAGTTGGAAATTATATTAAAGGGTGAGGTAAAAATTCACAAAATTTTTCCAAGATTATCTAGTTGTCTATAAAATACTATTTTTCCTTACTGATCTAAAATGTAATCTGCACTAGGTAATAAATTTTTATATTTGAAATTTATGAACACTCTCTTCAGTTCCACTTAATGTTTTTGTCTATTCAGCTACCATTACTAATTTAATGACTTGTTTTAACATTGATTTAAAATATTTGTTTTATAACTAATACACATTTTCCTAGTAGCTAATATGTTGTTACTACCCAACAGAGATGCACTTAATACTCATTTTTTTCCATAATTTTCTGTACTCTTTTACACATAAACTTAGAATTATTCAATCTTCTTTCAAATAAAAATCCTACTGGCATTTTGATTGTACTTACATTGGCTTACATAGATTGGCATATAGAGAAATCATTGAGCCTTTACAATGATGAGTCTTCCTATCCAAAAACAATATTGTCTATCCTTTCATTAGATTCATGTCTTTCAGAAGAGTTTTTTTTAATTTTTCTTTAAGTATCTTAATGTGTTTTAATGTTTTTGTGGTGTTTATGAATTGAATTCTAATTGAATATTAGTGGTAGAGAACAGCAGGTCTCCAACTTTTTGGTCTCAGAACCTCTTCACACAAAAATTTTTGAGGACCTAAAAGAGCTTTTGTTTGAGCAGGTTATATCTATTGATATTTTACCACTTTAGAAATTGAGTAAAACAATATAATATTTAAAATGATAACAATATCAGCATAACATGTTAACCAAAATAATATATTTTAAGTGAAAAATAGTTAAATTTTCTGCCTTCTTTTTCTTTTGGAGTTTGTTGTGCTTAAATCACAAACCTGAGGCTTGAAAGGAAATTAAGTGCTGATTATAACTGCTACATCCCTTATATTAATTATGAAAATTACGCTGTTCTCACACTTCCACATGACACATAGAATTAGCTTAAAATTTGGACTAGCAAGGACAATTATTTTAAAGATAGATAGGAATCATTTTTCAAAGTAGTCATGTAATTTCTTAGAAAAATAAAAATCATCTAACAGTTTCAAACTTCAGTGTGCCTTCCATAGTCCTGGAAATTTCACCGAATAAGACACCTGCTCTTTGCTTGGTTTGCATTTCCCATACCCCATATTTTGAAAATGTCTCCAGGAAGAAAGCTTATCTGGTGTTCTACACTGCCCTCGAGTATTGCAACCTTGCGTGTCCATTTTCCAAACACTGAAAAGAGTTGCTTCATATTTTTTAAACTGTTCCATGATGGCTAAATCACAGAAGTCTATAAATCTTTTAGAAGATAGTATATGGGGAGTGTCTTTAAGATCTTGGAATAACAAAGGATTTCTTAACACAGAAAAAGAATTAAACATGAAGGAAATTTTTGATAAATTTAACCACATGAAATTAAGAATTCTGTCCATCAAAAGATTCCCTGAAGAGAGTGAAAAGACAAGGCAATGTAGTGAGAGGATATTAGCAATTTGCAAGATGGCAGTGCAGTAAGAAAAATAAAGAATGGACTTACGGCTTGGGTGAGATAATCATGATAACATACTGTCTAAAATGTTCCCAGATCCTTTTTTCATTAAGAAAATGATAGTCAAAGAAAAACATAGGATTTTTCAACAAAATGAAGTGACAGGAATTCTTACAAGCTACAAAATACAAGAGGATGGAGCCAAACTACACGCAACTACAATATTTTGGCAAGACTGACAGGTTTAGCAGATGTGAGGAGTTATCAGTAAAAAGCAAGCAAACAACAACAACAAAAAAAACCCAGGAAATTCTGTATGTCCTAAGACCCTCAGAAAAGAGAAATTGCCAATACATACCATAAAGTGAGAAGACCTCAATCGGAATCTTCTGCAAATAGTTCTGAGAACGATAAGCAAAACAGGGAGAAGACTCCACTGGCTTCAGTTTGTGGTTGAGTACAAAAGGATGTGGACAAAAATATCGGAGGGGTCTGAGGCAGTCTAATCCTCAAGGAAATAAAAAATGCTCAAAATCAAAATTGCTTCAGAAGGGCAGACATCATCCTGGAGAAAATGCTGGGAATAGAACCTAGTTGAGATAGACCTAACCCAAAACTCTTAATATCTGACCTGCATGAACAACTGCTCTTGCTGGTGTACCATAATGACATTCCTGCAGCCCCAGGAATTATGTCCATCATACCTGAAATGCTTGATTATATCCTTTTCCCCAGTGCACAGTCACCTTAATAACTGGGGACTTTCTCGAGGAGACTGAGTCTCCTCTTCATTCAAGTGGCTCTGCGGCTGCAAACTGGCTTGTCTTGGAATTGGTTGAGGGGCCACGACGCTTCATTTGCTGATTCAAGTGAAATTTCTATTCAACAGATTTATAAGCTTTTCTTCTTTAATAGTCTACCTATCTATTTTAATCCTAGGACACCATGACAATTAGACGTTGCCAAAAATCAAGACTCCCAGTTATTTTTGGCTGTGCTGCCATTAAAGTAACCATATCTACCTTGTCTCTACTAGTTCAGTGATGCTACATGACCCCTTACCTCTCTGGGATCGTATTATTCCCATTGAATTCTCACAAGTTTGAGGGCAGCACTTCCCATTGTCATTTCTAGTGCACAGAGAATAGCTACAAGAGCTCTTTTAAAGGATGCTTGTGATCACGTCACCAGTATATTTCCCAAGGATTTGATGAAGGGAGTATCTTCTGGCCTCTCCAGTGGACACAGCAGGGATACATAATCTACTTCAGCATTGCAGTTTCTGTAAACTTGGGCAATTCCATATGCAGTGTACCAAGGAAGTTCTGGCATCTCAACTTTGTTCAGTTTTGGCCATATTCGAGTCCAATTTCAGTCACCCAACCAAGAAAACTTAGAGCTGCTGCTAGCTATTGAAGCCAAAAATTGAATCCAAGTTCTCTGCTTAGTGCTTTCATGTCAATCAATTTAGCATTGTATTCGATGTATATTCCCTCACTCTTATCAAACATCCATTCTCACACATTGTCCTCAGGTTCCTCTCAAAATAAATTGGCAGAATTTTGCATTTTTTTAATGTACATAGTGTCTCCTCTTGGATCACACTTTAAGTTTAACCCTGGGGCCTGCTAGAATTTGAATCTGAATATAGGCCTACAAACAATGAGAGGTGGTGTGAATATTGAAGAGGATCAGCAGGTCCCTGCTAGACAGCCACCTCAGGTGAGGCCATTACAAGTTTTTCAGGCAAGGGAAATCCAAACTCAATACAGGGGAAGAAGGCTGCTCTTATTGACAAGGTTCAACAGAACTTTGGGGTTTAAGATCCTTAGCTTCACTGGAAACTTCCCTTGTGTCCCTGTTCCAATTTTCAGGGTCCCACTCTTTCCCAATCAATGACCTGACTTTAACATAAGAGATCCTCTATAATGCTGTGAACTCAATTTGCTTTTTAATTCAGCCTTGCACAGAATTCAACTTTGGGTATGGTTTTAGAAAAGACCTTGTGGCTATAGGAGACAAGGGTTTCATTTAAGATAGTTGCAGTTTTCTTGTCCTTTACTCAGACTTTGAGATGAGAATTATTTAACCCCCTGAGCTCATCATTTTCTTTCTTCATATTCTTCAGTGCACTTTGATGTAACCAATCAATCTGTTAATACAACAAATTTTCACAAAAAATGGCAGCAGCTACTTAGTCACTCCAAGTCTTTCCTTCTACAAGTGACTTCATGTGATAATTTAAGTCACGGTTTTGCCACTGCAATTCATGGCCTACCAGCATCGCCTTTATGATAGGCAACGTTAATTCATTTTAATCTAATTGGATTGGAGATAAACATGATAGATTAATGTACTCAAGATTCAGTTACCCTGGAACCACTTCTGATACCAATATCTACATTTATGAGGTTAAATGAGGGAAGCAGAGCTACTATGAGTTGTGAGATAAGATACTTATAATAATTAAAACTTACACGATTATGGCAGCATCTGGGAAGTGACATTCTAGGAGAGAAGTTGGCAAATCAGAGGAGGTATCACTGACCAGTAAACCTGGGGAGCCAAGCATGCCCAGCTGCTGAAGTGGGACTCTGAAGAGAAGGCTCCTAGATCTATGAGAAGGTATGCTCTGTATAGCTACCAACTCTGCAATGATGATGGGCCTGGGGCAACTGTTGGTCAACAGAGTAGGCAGCCAAAGAAAGCTGGGTGTGGAGTGGAGATCAGGTTCAAGCTAGGACCTACTGGCACCTCTGCATTTGTCAGTCACCACATCTAACTAATGACCTTCAGAAAACAAGGCTCATTCACTTCTACTTTCCCAGTCTTGCAATTCTTTTGGCCAATGCTAACTAGCAACCATACAGGAAGGAGATTCTAGAAAGGGACTTACAACTTTCATTGTTGACACAGTTCAGGCTACCATAGTTCAGGCTATGATGAAGACATAGAAGAAAAACATAGCCACAAAGAAAAAGAATTATATGTATATATAATACAAAAATGCCTGAGAATCCAATAAAAACCTGAACTTGAATAGAGGCTTTACCAAAAAAAAAAAAAAATCCAAATGACTGATAACCAGAAAAGTGTTCAACCTCATAAATAATCAGGAAAATGGGAATTAAAATCACAATGAGATACCACCAAACACCCACAAGATTGGCAAAAAACAAATATTGGTGGGGATGTGTATGTAGCAATAGGAACACCTAAATTATACTGGTTGGTGTGTAAATTAATGCAACCTCTTTGGAAAAGTGTTTAGCATTATTTTAAAACATCTGAAGTTATGAGTACATTATTCAGTAATTCCTAAGTATTTTTCCTAAAGATAGGTACATGTATATCAGTTTACACATACAAAAATGTTCTTGGAAGCATTGTTTATACTAGCAAAAACTAGAAACAACCCAAATATCCATCAACGATAAACTGACAAATTGTAGTATGTTCATGTAATGGAATACTGTACAGCAATAAAAAGGAGAAGGTGACAGCTGCATATATCAACATGGGCGAATCTTATAAAGATATGGCTGACTAAAAGAAGACAAAAGCATATACAGTAAAATTCCATTTATTTAACATTAAAAACCCTAGGTAAAATAAAAATATATAGGAATGCATTAATGAATGGCAAAACTGAAAAAAATATTAAAAGACAAGAAAGGATTACCATGTAAGTCCAGATAATAGTTACTCCAGGAGGGAGGATAAATGTGTGATTGGAAAGAGACACGTGGGAGGCCTCTGGACTTGCTTCCAATTTCATAGCATTTAGTAAGTTTTAATTTTCTGTTTCTATGCAAGTTTGCCATTGGAGTTCTAAGTCTGGAGCTTGGTAGAGGATTATCCTCTAGAGACATAAAGTTGAGAATCATCACGTCTGAGATGCAGCTAGTCAAGGGAATTCATGTTATGTGATAAGATGATGTAGAGAGAAGAGAGGAGGGCCCAGGACTGAGTTCTGAGGAGCATTAAAAGGTGTTACGTTGGAGGGAAAACCAGCTAAGGAAATAGAGACTCTCTAATGAAGTAGGAAGATCTGGTGTCTCTTACTCCAAGACAGAAGAATTTTTCTAACAGTAGGAAATGGTCACCTATGATAAGTGTTTCTGGGTAAAATGAGGACAGAAGAGTAGGTGATTTTGACAAGGGTCTTTTCAGTGGAGTGGTGGAGACAGAAAGCATGTTGGATTGGCTTCAAGAATTTAACAACACGGCTGAATTGATAATTTAAAAAATGCTTGATGACAGGATGGTTACACTGAAATAACTTGATTGTTGTCTTCTAAATTCCCAGTAGGTGGTGTCATAATACTGTATTTAGAGAATAGTTTTTTTTTTCTTTTTAATAAAGTAGAAAAAGAAGAAAATGCTAGTATACTTGCTTAAACATATGTACTTTCATTTTAAAAGCTTCTTTACTTTTTCCTCTAAGATGACACTATGATAAGCACCTTAATTCTTTATGATGATTCTTTAATTCTCATTTTTACAAGAAAGTATGTACTAAGTAATGGCTTTTTATTCTTTTATTCTCTATAGCTATACAATATTACATAATCAGTCAAAAGAATGAGATGGTTAAAATGTCCTACCCCAAGTTTCCCAGGATCTCTTTTTACTCTTTTGTCTTAGACATATGAAGAAAGAAACTGTTTTCGTCCTGGAAGTCAAACAGGAATGCAGGACCTGTCATTATAACCATTATAAGCTTTATTTTGCCCTCAAAATGTTGTCTACTTTTAGATACTCTTTTGAATTATCGATATCATAAATGATTGACTTTGTGGAAATCTAGCTATTTCTAGTTGAATTCAATGTACTCTTAATCTTCCTACCTTACATTTCAGTAATCCTTACATTTGCTTTGGCCATGCAATATATGCAGTGAGATAATTATAACTTGGAGGGTAGTATGGCCTCTGTGTGAGGATGACTCTCAACAGCTATGTAACAATCCATGTTTTTAGGGTCTCCTCAGATTATATACCCTTGGAGGATCAGGCCAATGGATTAATGGGTGGTTTTGTTTTTGGTTTTGATTTTCATAACCACCACAATGCCCTTTTTGAACTATGCAAAACTGTATAGTAGATGTTTGTGTTTATTAAATAAATGTGCTACTATCTACACATAAACAATTCTCCTTGAAATTTTCCTACATCCTAGAGATATGGTGTCTACACTGTGAGCTCTATTACTTTGATAATTTCATACTTGTGACGCTTCAGTAGTCAGGAATCTGAAGATGTATGCTCTCCATGGGGTTAGTGTTTGATGGAATAATGTAAATTCTTTTGAAAAAGTTGTAATTATTTCACTTACTTTTTAGAGTCTGCTAAAGAAGTTAAAGCATTTTTAACTTTCTATTGTTTTCTGAAAATTAAGATATTAAAATAAGATAATTTTAAGTTAAAAAAGAGAGTTTTTGAAAAATACTGAGAATCTCGTTACATTCAAGGAAATGTTGAAAGAGCAGAAAGTATGACCATTTCAGGGACTTAATAAGAATCCATTGACGTTCCCGGGGCAAGTTGTGTCTTTACTTTATCACTGAGTGTATTGGTATGAAGAGCCATTTCCTGAAGGCTCTGTAAGGGTTCTCTCGGTCTGAATCTAAATTGTAATGGCCTCTAAAGTATAGAAATAATGAAATTTCTCCTTGAGAGGCAAGATCCATCACCCCAGGTGTTATGGGCTGAACTGTGTTCCCTTAAATTTTGTATGTTGAAATCTTAAAACCTAGTACCTTAAAATGTTACTGTATTTGTAGATAGTGTCTTTAGAAAAGTAATTAAGTTAAAATGAGGTGGACCCTCATTCAATACGATGGGTGACTTCATAAGAAGTCTGTACATGGACATGTAAAGGTAGAAGACCATGTGAAGACACAGGGAGAAGATAGCCATCTACAAGCCAAGGAGAAGGGCCTCAGAAGAAGCCAATCCTGTCAGCACGCTGATCTTGAACTTACAGCCTCCAGAATTGTGAGAAAATAAATTTCTATTTTTTAAGCCACTCAATCTGTGATATTTTGTTATGGCAGCCTTAGCAAACTAATATACCAGCCAATGTTGGTATGATCCTTTTGGTTTCTTCCTTTGGTACAAATCCTCTCAAATCTCTCCTTTGCTTAAAAATGAAAGAGAAACTTCCTAGAATGCAAATCTGAGCGCTACACAGAGGTCAGTAGGTCTGATTCTAATTAAGGTGGTCTCTAGCAGCATGAGGAGGCCAACATTCTCTTTGAATTCCATTCATCCTGGTAAGTGACTCTTTCTTGGGGAAAAAAAAAAAAAAAATAGATTCAGAAACCTACGGTCAAGAACTAAACTTCTGAGCGGAGCTTTTATTTCTGAGAATGGTACAATCAATGGCTTCAGAGAAATCTTCCCTGTTTAAAAAAAAAAAAAAAAAGCTGCACAAAATAAAGTACATATATCTATGTGAAGGCACTGGAGAGCTAACTAAGTAATGAAGATTGAGGATTTGTGCACACTTGAATCCAGAAAAGAATGAGAGCAGATATAGACAAGCCCAGCATCAGATGCTTCTTTTCTCTTCAATATATTTACCGGTTCCTAACGAGGCAGCTCAGAGGTGGGGAGGCTGAGAAGCACTTAGGCTGACTCACGGGGCAGCAGGGATTGGAGTTCAGGACCCATATATAAGAAAAACCCAGCGCCTAGAATGGTTACACACTAAAGACACTAAAGAACAAAAGCAAACAGAAAAAGGCCCTCAGAGGGACTAAAGCCCAGATTTGACGCATTTCAGTGACTGATAAAATTAATGTCAATTGGAGCTGCTAGCACCCTTAACTGAGCTGCCTGACAGAAATAAAAGTAAATCCTCTGTAGGTAAATATATATATCATCCAGAACCTGATATGATCCCTTTGAACTTTATATATAATCTGTACTCAAGCAAATCAAATAAGATGAAGCAAACATATACAACAAAAACTAGAGAAGACATGAATCTGAATTTAAATGACAAGCAAAAAGTCATTAGGAAAAAATATATGGAAGATTCAGATCACAGAATGATCATACAAGGACTTTAAAATAAGTGTCATAAATAGAATTTACTCAAGGAATTTAAAGGAGCTCAAGGAATTTAAAATAGAAAATTTCAAATGGCTGTAAGAGAGGTAAGAAAGAATGAATAGCAAAAGAAAAAGTATATATATGGAAGAAGGAAAATGTATAATGGTGGAGTAAGGACCTCTGAAAATATATTCCTCTATAAAACTATGAGAACATTAGAAAAATTATCAAAGCCACTTTATTTCAGAACTCTGGAAAATTTTCAAAGGATTGTGACAATCTGAAGAGTGTTATTCATGAAAAACAAAAACCTTTTTTTTTAAACATCTTTATTGGAGTATAATTGCTTTACAATGGTGTGTTAGTTTCTGCTTTATAACAAATTGAATCAGTTATACATATACATATGTTCTCATATCTCTTCCCTCTTGCATCTCCCTCCCTCCCACCCTCCCATCCCACCCCTCTAGGTGGTCACAAAGCACCGGGCTGATCTCCCTGTGCTATGTGGCTGCTTCCCACTAGCTATCTATTTTACGTTTGGTAGTGTATATATGTCCATTCCACTCTCTCACCTTGTCACAGCTTACCCTTCCCACTCCTCATATCCTCAAGTCCATTCTCTAGTAGGCCTGTGACTTTATTCCCATCTTGCCCCTAGGTTCTTCATGACCTTTTATTTTCTTTCTTCCTTAGATTCTATAAATATGTGTTAGCATACAGTATTTGTCTTTCTCTTTCTGACTTACTTCACTCTATATGACAGACTCTAGGTCCAATCACCTAAGTGCAAATAACTCAATTTAGTTTCTTTTTATGGCTGAGTAATATTCCATTGTATATATGTGCCACATCTTCTTTATCCATTCATCTGTCGATGGACATTTAGGTTGTTTCCATGTCCTGGCTATTGTAAATAGAGCTGCAATGAACATTGTGGTACATGTCTCTTTTTGAATTATGGTTTTCTCAGGGGATACGCCCAGTAGTGGGATTGCTGGGTCATATGGTAGTTCTCTTTTTAGATTTTTAAGGAACCTCCATACTGTTCTCCATAGTGGCTGTATCAATTTACATTCCCACCAACAGTGCAAGAGGGGTCCCTTTTCTCCACACCCTCTCCAGCATTTATTGTTTGTAGACTTTTTGATGATGGCCATTCTGACTGGTGTGAGATGATATCTCATTGTAGTTTTGATTTGCATTTCTCTAATGATTAATGATGTTGAGCATTCTTTCATGTGTTTGTTGGCAATCTGTATATTTTCTTTGGAGAAATGTCTATTTAGGCCTTCTGCCCATTTTTGGATTGGGTTGTTTGTTTTTTGATATTGAGTTGCATGAGCTGCTTGTAAATTTTGGAGATTAATCCTTTGTCAGTTGCTTCCTTTGCAAATATTTTCTCCCATTCTGAGGGTTGTCTTTTCGTCTTGTTTATGGCTTCCTTTGCTGCACAAAAGCTTTGAAGTTTCATTAGGTCCCATTTGTTTATTTTTGTTTTTATTTCCATTTCTCTAGGAGGTGGGTCAGAAAGGATCTTGCTGTGATTTATGTCATAGTGTTCTGCAGATGTTTTCCTCTAAGAGATTGATAGTTTCTGGCCTTACATTTAGGTCTTTAATCCATTTTGAGTTTATTTTTGTGTATGGTGTTAAGAAGTGTTCTAATTTCATACTTTTACATGTAGCTGTCCAGTTTTCCCAGCACCACTTATTGAAGAGGCTGTCTTTTCTCCACTGTATATTCTTGCCTCCTTTATCAAAGATAAGGTGACCATATGTGCGTGGGTTTATCTCTGGGCTTTCTATCCTGTTCCATTGATCTATCTTTCTGTTTTTGTGCCAGTACCATACTGTCTTGATTACTGCAGCTTTGTAGTATAGTCTGAAGTCAGGGAGCCTGATTCCTCTGGCTGCGTTTTTCTTTCTCAAGATTACTTTGGCTACTCGGGGTCTTTTGCGTTGCAATACAAACTGTGAAATTTTTTGTACTAGTTCTGTGAAAAATGCCAGTGGTAGTTTGATAGGGATTGCATTGAATCTGTAGATTGCTATGAGTAGTAGAGTCATTTTCACAATGTTTCACAATGTTGATTCTTCCAATCCAAGAACATGGTATATCTCTCCATCTATTTGTATCATCTTTAATTTCTTTCATCAGTGTCTTATAATTTCCTGCATACAGGTCTTTTGTCTCCTTAGGTAGGTTTATTCCTAGATATTTCATTCTTTTTGTTGCAGTGGTAAATGGGAGTGTTTTCTTAATTTGACTTTCAGATCTTTCATCATTAATGTATAGGTATGCAAGAGATTTCTGTGCATTAACTTTGTATCTTGCTACTTTACCAAATTCATTGATTAGTTCTAGTAGTTTTCTGGTAGCATCTTTAGGATTCTCTATATATAGTATCATGTCATCTGCAAACAGTGACAGCTTTACTTTTTCTTTTCCGATTTGGATTCCTTTTATTTCTTTTTCTTCTCTGATTGCTGTGGCTAAAACTTCCAAAACTATGTTGAATAATAGTGATGAGAGTGGGTAACCTTGTCTTTTTCCTGATCTTAGTGGAAATGGTTTCAGGTTTTCACGATTGTGGGCAATGTTGGCTGTGGGTTTGTCATATATGGCTTTTATTATGTTGAGGAAAGTTCCCTCTATGCCTACTTTCTGCAGGGTTTTTATCATAAATCAGTGTTGAATTTTGTCAGAATCTTTCTCTGCATCGATTGAGATGATCATATGAATTTTCTCCTTCAATTTGTTAATATGGTATAACACGTTGATTGATTTGTGTATATTGAAGAATCCTTGCATTCCTGGGATAAACCCCACTTATCGTGGTGTATGACCCTTTTAATGTGCTGTTGGATTCTGTTTGGTAGTATTTTGTTGAGGATTTTTGCATCTATGTTCATCAGTGATATTGGCCTGTAGTTTTCTTTGTGACATCTTTGTCTGGTTTTGGTCTCAAGGTGATTGTGGCTTCGTAGAATGAGTTTGGGAGTGTACCTCCCTCTGCTATATTCTGGAAGAGTTTGAGAAGGATAGGTGTTAGCTCTTCTCTAAATGTTTGATAGAATTTGCCTGTGAAGCCATCTGGTCCTGGGCTTTTGTTTGTTGGAAGATTTTAAATCACAGTTTCAATTTCAGTGCTTCTGATTGGTCTGTTCATATTTTCTATTTCTTCCTGGTTCACTCTCGGAAGTTGTGCATTTCTAAGAATTTGTCCATTTCTTCCAGGTTTTCCATTTTATTGGCATAATGTTGCTTGAAGTAATCTCTCATGATCCTTTGTATTTCTGCAGTGTCAGCTGTTACTTCTCCTTTTTCATTTCTAATCCTATTGATTTGAGTCTTCTCCCTTTTTTTCTTGATGAGTCAGGCTAACGGTTTATCAATTATTTTTATCTTCTCAAAGAACCAGCTTTTACTTTTATTGATCTTTGCTATCGTTTCCTTCATTTCTTTTTCATTTATTTCTGATCTGATCTTTATGATTTCTTTCCTTCTGCTAACTTTGGGGTTTTTTTGTTCTTCTTTCTCTAATTGCTTTAGTTGTAAGGTTAGGTTGTTTATTTGAGATGTTTCTTGTTTCTTAAGGTAGGATTGTATTGCTATAAACTTCCCTCTTAGAACTACTTTTATTGCATCCCATAGGTTTTGGGTCACTGTGTTTTCATTGTCATTTGTTCCTAGGTATTTTTTGATTTCCTCTTTGATTTCTTCAGTGATCTCTTAGTTATTAAGTAGTGTATTGTTTAGCCTCCATGTGCTTGTATATTTTACAGATTTTTTTTTCCTGTAATTGATATCTAGTCTCATAGCATTGTGGTCGGAAAAGATACTTGATATGATTTCAGTTTTCTTAAATTTACCAAGGCTTGATTTGTTACCCAAGATAGGATCTATCTTGGAGGATGTTCCATGAGCACTTGAGAAGAATGTGTATTCTGTTGTTTTTGGATGGAATGTCATATAAATATCAGTTAAGTCCATCTTGTTTAATGTATCATTTAAAGCTTGTGTTTCCTTATTTATTTTCATTTTGGATGATCTGTCCATTGGTGAAAGTGGGGTGTTAAAGTCCCCTACTATGATTGTGTTACTGTCGATTTCCCCTTTTATGGCTGTTAGCATTTGCCTATGTATTGAGGTGCTCCTATGTTGGGTGCATAAGTATTTATAATTTTTATATCTTCTTCTTGGATTGATCCCTTGATCATTATTTAGTGTCCTTCTTTGTCTCTTGCAATAGTCTTTATTTTAAAGTCTATTTTGTCTGATATGAGAATTGCTACTCTAGCTTTCTTTTGATTTCCATTTGCATGGAGTATCTTTTTCCATCCCCTCACTTTCAGTCTGTATATGTCCCTAGGTCTGAAGTGAGTCTCTTGTAGACAGCATGTATACGGGTCCTTTTTTTGTATCCATTCAGCCAGTCTATGTCTTTTGGTTGGAACATTTAATCCATTTACATTTAAGGTAATTATCAATATGTATGTTCCTATTCCCATTTTCTTAATTGTTTTGGGTGTGTTATTGTAGGTCTTTTCCTTCTCTTGTGTTTCCTGCCTGAGAAGTTCCTTTAGCATTATTGTAAAGCTGGTTTGGTGGTGCTGAATTCTCTTAGCTTTTGCTTGTCTGTAAAGGTTTTAATTTCTCAGTCAAATCTGAATGAGATCCTTGCTGGGTAGAGTATCTGGTTGTAGGTTTTTCTCCTTCATCACTTTAAATATGTCCTGCCATTCCCTTCTGGCTTGCAGAGTTTCTGCTGAAAGATCAGCTGTTAACCTTATGGGGATTCCCTTGTGTGTTATTTGTTGTTTTTCCCTTGCTGCTTTTAATATGCTTTCTTTGTATTTAATTTTTGATAGTTTCATTAATATGTCTTGGCATGTTTCTCCTTGGATTTATCCTGTATGGGACTCTCTGTGCTTCCTGGACTTCATTAACTATTTCCTTTCCCATATTAGGGAAGTTTTCAACTATAATCTCTTCAAATATTTTCTCAGTCCCTTTCTTTTTCTCTTCTTCTTCTGGGATCCCTATAATTCGAATGTTGGTGCATTTAATGTTGTCCCAGAGGTTCTGAGACTGTCCTCAGTTCTTTTCATTCTTTTTTCTTTATTCTGCTCTGCAGTAGTTATTTCCACTATTTTATCTTCCAGGTCACTTATCCGTTCTTCTGCCTCAGTTATTCTGCTATTGATCCCTTCTAGAGAATTTTTAATTTCATTTATTGTGTTGTTCATCATTGTTTGTTTGCTCTTTAGTTCTTCTACGTCCTTGTGAAACTTTTACTGTATTTTCTCTATTCTATTTCCAAGATTTTGGATCACCTTCACTATCATTATTCTGAATTCTTTTTCAGGTAGACTGCCTATTTCGTCTTCATTTGTTACATCTGGTAGGTTTTTACCTTGCTCCTTTATCTGCTGTGTGTTTTTCTGTCTTCTCATTTTGCTTAGCTTACTGTGTTTTGGGTATCCTTTTCGCAGGCTGCACGTTCCTAGTTTCCGTTGTTTTGGTGTGTGTCTCCAGTGGCTAAGGTTGGTTCAGTGAGTTGTGTAGGCTTCCTGGTGGAGGGGACTAGTGCCTGTGTTCTGGTGGATGAGGCTGGATCTTGTCTTTCTGGTGGGCAGGTTCATGTCTGGTAGTGTGTTTTGGGGTGTCTGTGGCCTTGTAATGATTTTTGGCAGCTTCTCTGCTAATGGATGGGGTTGTGTTCCTGTCTTGCTAGTTGTCTGGCATAGGGTGTCCAGCACTGTAGCTTGCTGGTCGTTGAGTGAAGCTGGGTGCTGGTGTTGAGATGGAGATCTCTGGGAGATTTTCGCTGTTTGATATTATTTGGAGCTGGGAGGTCTCTTGTGGACCAGTGTCCTGAAGTTGGCTCTCCCACCTCAGAGGCACAGCACTGACTCCTGGCTGGAACTCCAAGAGCCTTTCATCCACAGCGCTCAGAATAAAAGGGAGAAAAAAATATAAAGAAAGAAGATAAAATAAAATAGTTATTAAAATAAAAAAATAATTATTAAGAAAAAATTTTTAAAAAGTAAAAAAAAAAGACGGACGGACAGAACCCTAGGACAAATGGTAAAAGCAAAGCTATACAGACAAAATCACACACAGAAGCATACACATACACACTCACAAGAAGAGGAAAAGGGGGAAAAAATATATCTTTGCTTCCAATGTCCACCTCCTCAATTTAGGATGATTCGTTGTCTATTCAGGTATTCCACAGATGCAGGGTACATCAAGTTGATTGTGGAGATTTAATCCGCTGCTCCTGAGGCTGCTGGGAGAAATTTCCCTTTCTCTTCTTTGTTGGCACAGCTCCCAGGGTTCAGCTTTGGATTTGGCCCCGCCTCTGTGTGTAGTTCGCCAGAGGGCGTCTGTTCTCCGCTCAGACAGGACGGGGTTAAAGGAGCTGCTGATTGGGTGGCTCTGGCTCACTCAGGCCGGGGGGAGGGAGGGGTGAGGATGCGGAGTGAGCCTGCAGCGGCAGAGACCAACGTGACGTTGCAACAGCCTGAGGTGCTTCGTGCGTTCTCCTGGGGAAGTTGTCCCTGGGTCACGGGACCCTGGCAGTGGCGGGCTGCACAGGCTCCGGAAGGGGAGGTGTGGATAGTGAGCTGTGCTCGCACACAGGCTTCTTGGTGGCGGCAGCAGCAGCCTTAGCGTCTCATGCCCGTCTCTGGGGCCCATGCTTTTAGCCGCGGCTCGTGCCGATCTCTGGAGCTCCTTTAAGCGGCGCTCTCAATCCCCTCTCCTCGTGCACCAGTAAACAGAGGCAAGAAAAAGTCTCTTGCCTCTTCGGCAGGGCCAGACTTTTCCCCCGACTCCCTCCCAGCTAGCCGTGGCGCACTAGCCCCCTTCAGGCTGTGTTCACGCCGCCAACCCCAGTCCTCTCCTGGCGCTCCGACCGAAGCCCAAGCCCGAGCCTCAGCTCCCAGCCCCACCCGCCCCCGCAGGTGAGCAGACAAGCCTCTCGGGCTGGTGAGTGCCGGTCGGCACCCATCCTCTGTGCGGGAATCTCTCCGCTTTGCCCTCCGCACCGCTGTGGCTGTGATCTCCTCCGCGGCCCTGAAGCTTCTCCCTGCCTCCGCCACCCAGAGTCTCCACCCACAAAGGGGATTCCTAGTGTGTGGAAACCTTTCCTCCTTCACAGCTCCCTCCCATTGGTGCAGGTCCCGTCCCTATTCTTTTGTCTCTATTCTTTTTTCTTTTTCCCTACCCAGGTACGTGGGGACTTTCTTGCCTTTTGGGAGGTCTGAGGTCTTCTGCCAGCGTTCAGTAGGTGTTCTGTAGGAGTTGTTCCACATGTAGATGTATTTCTGATGTATCTGTGGGGAGGAAGGTGATCTCCGTGTCTTACTCTTCCGACATCTTGAAGCTCCTCCAAAAACGACAATCTTGGTAAGAAGAATGAGCTCTGTGTCATTTTAACTTTCCTTCTTCCCATCTCCTCCCCCAGCTCCATGATAGCCTTTCAAACCAGCAACTTAGTAACCACTAAAGGGGACAGAATGGATTTTGGACTCTCCAAAAATCTCCATCCCCAGATAGTGGTTACTACCTCACCTGTCTGGCAGCTTCATGGAAAAGTCCACTTCAAAGGGCTTGCTGTATTTAAACTGACTCAGAACTTGCTCAGTGGGAAAGATACTACACCCAGAGCATTTGTGAAATACAACCAGCAGCAATTTTTTAACATGCAGGTAGCTGAGGTAGCAATATCAGTTGGGGCAAACAAGAGGCTGGCCCAAAATCATAAAAGAAATATTTGGAGAATAAAATGTCCATATAGGGTTTTTTAAAGCTCTGATATATTCCTGAATCTAGAAGGTCGCACACACTGAAAGGGTTGTGATGTGTCTAGGCCAGGAAGGATCTAAGAAATACTTCTCTCTCACAGAAAGTAGACCAAGAAGAGTATGGTGGTTTTGCTAAGTTGAGAAGACACACAGAGGTAGGGTACACAGAGGCTATGTCTGGAATTTATGTAGCAGGATACTTGAAAGAAGGTCATTCTGAGTCTGTTCTGAGGTTCAAGATGTGGATTTTATGTTTTTTCTCTGGCTCTTTCCCTTCCAAGGTCTTTCTTCACTTCAGTGGTATTTTTCTGGCATCAGTTTTCTGGCTCCCCAACCCAGAAACACAGTGTGATTTTTCACAAGTGCCCCCCCCAACACACACACTGGGTGGCCTCAAAGATTCCAATTAACTTTAGGCTAAAAGTCGTAGAAATAGGTGCTTACTGCTCCACTGCCTTCCCTTGAGGGTATATGCCACATCTAAGTCTGCTTTAGTTTCCTCTTCAGTGCCTTAGTGCAAGGTTTACAGTTGTTTCCTAGGAGGTGAGTCCTCTGATAGGACATTATTCCACTATTTATGGAAACTTTCTGATTGGTTAATCTCCATAGTTCTGAAAAGTTGATACTAATAAATACCTAATAAACACTTAACTTGTAAACAAGTAACATCGGTTGTATACACTCTATTTACTCTGAGTCTAAAGGGACAGATAAGGTTGATGTTAATTTGAACCAATAGAATGTAAGACATATCAAATATGCCCAGGTCCCTAGTTAGCATAAAGTGACTAGCCTGCCACTCAACAGAAAAGAACAACACTGTACTCTCTCCCTCTCTCTGGAGTACTCTGATCTTGCAGCAGTTACATGAGGTTACTATGACCACTTAGTGCTGCTTGGATGGAGAATACTTATGAACAAAGGATCAGCTGGGAATAAATAACAGCCAAAGGAAATAGAGTTTTGGCTAAGTAATAGGCATAAGTTAGTACATCCCTTCCTGCTCTATCATCTGTTATGGCTTGTTTGCTTAATTGATTGATTGCTTAATTAGGTTGTTGAATGAAAATAAATGTATTTTGTAATAATAAGTAGTTTTCTTGGTTATTTCTCTTAATCAACATCCTCAGCCAGGTCTTTGCTTTAACCTGAGGTAGAATCTAAAGTCAGAGTATACACTCAAATTTAACAGTTGGTTCAGATACAACAGCCTTGCGACTCACATGCTCTAGCTACCCAGAAATTAAGTTTTATTCTTTTTTTTTAACTTTCAAAATTATATATTGTCATTAATAACTTATACAGACAAGTTGTTTTATATTTACAGACCCGTTAATCATTTCGTTTGTTCAATATTTCTTATGTTCCAGCTGTCATCCTATAATCGGTTTTCTTCTTATGGAGGTCCATCTGAGGTTCCTTTAGTTAAGGTGATAAACATTCAAAAGTTTAGGTTTCTAAAATGCCTTTATTTCACCCTTGTTTTACTAATAAAGTTTGGCTGGATACACTATTCTTGGTTGATATGTATTTCCTCTCAACACTTTAAGGTCTTCCCACTGTCTTCTGGCTTCCCTTGTTACCGTTGAAAATTCTATCAAAAGTCTTTCTATCATCAATCAATCTATCATGCCTTTGTAGGTGGTTTGCCTTTTCTCTCTGCTATTTTAAGATCTTCTTTATTTGTCAGATGCTTGCATTTTCACCACGATGTTTCTATGTGGATGTTTCTTTGTATTTATCCTGTTTCAGATATATTGGCAGATACTTTTCTTCCACACAATCATTGAGGGACTCTGATTTTTCCTTCCTGTGTCTCAATAATTTACTGTTCATAGTCTTATCCAGCCAGAAGAAGGGAAAAGAGACTATTGTGGAGGGACACTAGCTTCTTAATGTCATTGGCCTGGAATGACAAACATCAATTTCTTCCACTCACTTTTCATTGGACAGTCACTATTCACATGGCTACGTCTAGAAGCTAGTAGGGCAGCTGCTTCACAATCCACCTTTTTCTTTCCAAGCATAGAACACATTTACCTTCTCTCCAAGAAAGATAGCCCAAAATCATTTGGCTATTACATCCAGACAAAAGTCGAAGCACTTTGGTGCTCAACGTACTAGGCTGAATAATGGCGACCCAGAGAAAGCCACAAATCCTGGAAGCATCCCTTCAAGCTACAAGTGCTATCTTATAAAGAAACAAGGTCTTTGCATATGTGATTAAATTAAGGATCTTGCTATTGGAGATTATCCTGGATTGTGTGAATGAGCTTTAGATGCACTAGCAAGTGTCTTTATAAGAGGGAGGCAAAAGGAAATTTGAGATAGATAGAAGAGAAGAAAACAGAAAAGGAGAAGGCTATGTAAAGATGGATGCAGAGATTGGAGTGATGTGTTCACAGCAAGGGAATACCAGCAAGCACCCACAGCTGGAAGAAGCAAGGAGTGAATTCTCCCCTAGAGACTCCAGAGGGAGCACAGCCTTGCTGACACCTCGATTTTGGCCCAGGGAAACTAATATTGTACTGGCCTCCAGAACTGTGAGAGAATTTCTGTTGTTTGAAGCTGCCAAGTTCATGGTAATTTTTACAGTAACCACAGGAAACTGATATACTCGGATGAGGACTCCTCGTAATCATGTGAACAACATTTTTTGAGTGGGTCCTAAGGACAGGAAAGGAGGTTAAGTAGTCACCAGAACTTTATTTTCCTTCTTGGAGAAAGAAGAACATTTTAGCTGTGGATACTACATTATCATCTCTGATATTTTTGGTTTGATGGGATAAAGTTTGATAGCAGTTCACCAGGAGAAATGTTTTGGGGAGCATGCAAAGTAGACCTGCCTCTTCAGTGTTCTTTGGAGTGATCTTGCTCCTCTTTTAATACGCAGACAGCCCACAGGAGACTAAATTTACCAGATTTTCAACTATTACAATCACTGTTTGATTGTATTTCATCTGTCACTTACCTGTTAGCTGTGGTGTTTAAGGAACGAGAGACTTGATCTCAATGGTCTGTGTAGTGAAAAAAGTGTTTGGACTTTCCAGTATTCTTTCACCCTACTTTAGCTAATATCATCCTGACTTCCACAGAGTTAATTAACTCTCCCAGTTTGTGCGATTTTGGTGAGACTGAAAATCACCGTGCTCTCTCTTTGATCCATGTGCTGTAAAATGCTAACATTAGTGATAGGGAGTAGCCTTCCATTCAGGTAAGTTCAGAGGTACTATAAATTATGTCATCTAACATGTACAGACGGTCCCCAACTTAGATGCTTCGACTTACTATTTTTCGACTTTATGATGGTGCCACAGCGATAAGAATTCAATAGAAAGTAAACTTCACATTTTTTAATTTTGATCTTTTCCAAGGCTAGTGATATGTGATACGATACTTTCTCATGATGCTGGGCAGTGGCAGTGAGCTGCAGCTACCATTCAGCCACGTGATCACGAGGGTGAACAACTAATATGCTTACAACCATTCTGTACCCAATACAACCATTGTTCTTCACTCTTAGTACAGTTTTCAAAAACTTACATGAGATATTCAACAATTTTGGCTTTGTGCTAAATAAGTTTTCCCACCTGTAGTCTAATGTAAGTGTTCTGAGCACATTTAAGGCAGGCTAGGCTAAGCTAGGATGTTTGGTAGGTTAGGTGTATTAAATGCATTTTTGACAAGATATTTTGAATATCTTACGATAGGTTTATTGGGACATAACCCCATCAGAAATCAAGATCTGTATACAAATCAACTTCTCTTTAAAAGTACGTAGTTGATCTCATTTCATTTGGCATTTTTACTGATGCATGCCTGTGTAAATATTTCAGCAGCTTTTCCACTAAAGGAAATTTCCTTTCAAACATCAATAATAAGCAGATTGGTTTGATAATATTTATTCTATTAGGTGGTTTATTTATGTTGACAGTAAGTGGATACTTTAAATATAATGTCTACTGAAAGAAAAACTGTGGGATCATATGTTTTTAAGATAGTGTTTTAGATTTCCTATGTTATTATACCATGATTTTTTGGAAACAAATTTGTACTCGTATCGTCAGTTACTATTTAAAACTGTTTGAATGTACATGTCACTCAGGATCCAATCGGGAGATGGAAGTCACATTACAATTTTAACAAAGAAAGTTTAATTCAAAGAATTAATAACTATAACCAATTACTTAGCAACAGAAAAACTAAAAAATAATTGAATTGAAGAACACATCTAGGGAGAAGCCACTATCTCTAGGGCTGAGTCAGAGCACCAAGAGAAAGACCAAATCTGGAAGAGGTACTCTTCCCCACCAATGGAGAGGGTGTAGCCATGACCATGGCCCATTGGATGGTGTCGTCTGAGGTATATTGCCAGCTGAGATTGCCAGGAAGCTGCCTTCTGGGTGCTTGGAAAACTGTCCATAGGAGAGTGTTGCTTCATGGAATTTGCTGGGGAGCTGCCCTCTGAAGTGCCAGAGGAACGTGCCATTGTGGAGGTGCCATTCAGCAGAACACACTGTTGTCCTATGCACTGCTGGATGCTGTGCACCACAGTAGCAAGTGGAGAAAAACACACTGAAACAAAGCCTCGTTTTCCAGTAGTGTTCTCTAGCGCCATCTGCTGACAATACTTACCATTTTGTCCTCTGAGGAAAGAGAAATGTTTTCAGGGTCCAGCTCCAGGATCATCAGCAGGGCAATGGTGAGTGGATTTGGAGATGAGAGGTAATCACTTGGTAACTGACACAAGGTAAGTGAAATTGATCTTTTTTCCTAAGTGAAAGCAAGGGATTTTGCAAGACTTGGTGTTCCATTGGTTTAATCTGATAAGGAAAATCAGTCCTTGAGTAGAATTTTACATAGGGTTCCATATAGGTATTTAAACTGCAAAAACAAGAAAATAGCTCATGTTTTGTTTTTGGAGTATTTCTTTGAAATATCTAGGTACACTTATGCAGTGAAAATACTGGAATTCTCAGTTTTAGCCTGTGAAAATGCTCCGTTAGAAAATAATTTTCTTATAAAGAGACAGACTGCCCACAAACAGTCTATTCCCTAAGGGGAAAATCTGTGGTTTCTTAAAAATTGAGCTCAGATTGTGTTTGCATGGTTAGGGCCAAGCTGATTTTTATGTACTGATGAATCATCTAAGACATGGAACTGTATTCCATCCAACATAATTGGATGGGAATAAATAGGCCATCGGCTGAGGTTGCATGTACAACACACTGTAAACTATAAAGTTGTATGTAAAAGCTGTTCCAGAAGGATTTCTGTTTTGAGTCTGCTCTTTCTAATGTCATTTAACTCCCATAAAATTTTTCCAAATACTTGCAGAAAAAATTCTTTTTTTTTTTTTTTTTTTCGGTACGCGGGCCTCTCACTGTTGTGGCCTCTCCCGTTGCGGAGGACAGGCTCTGGACGCACAGGCTCAGCGGCCATGGCTCACGGGTCCAGCTGCTCCGCGGCATGTGGGATCTTCCCGGACCGGGGCAAGAACCCGAGTCCCCTGCATCAGCAGGCGGACTCTCAACCACTGCGCCACCAGGGAAGCCCCAGAAAAAATTCTTAAAAACTGTTGAAGTGACAAGGCAGAGCTCAACAGGTGGGCCAAATTTACAATTTACTCTTTGTAATGCTCTGTGACTATTGGAGTTTACTATAAAATAACAGATTCTAGATATCATCTATAGAAAAACTAACTCCTTCCCAAGTGGGTCTGAACATTATTAGAACTTCAGACAACTGCTACCCACCCCCTAAGCTTTTCTCCAGAAATTCTGACATTTCATACTATCCTTGTAATGTTCTAAATCCTTATTGTCTAGAGTTTGTTTTGGGATGGCTGCAGAACCAAGCAGAGAAGAACTAAATTGGAGCAAGAATTTGCTATTTCCCAGGATAGGACACAGAAATGTGACCAAATCCTGAAAATCAGGAAGAATGTTTTATAGAGTTGAGCTAAATTTTGTGCTCAGATTTCTAGAGTTTACCTACTAACATAAGGATTAACCATATCTCAAAGTTGATTTGCCCACCAGCACGTGGACCACAGACTGGTTGGAACCAGAAGGTCGATGATGCTGACTCACCATCAACCAATCAGAAGAATGTCCACGAGCTGATGACGCCCTCTTTGAACCATTACTATAAAACTCCTCAATAACCCCTCCAAGTTGGGACACACAGTTTTTTTTGTTGTTGTTGTTATTTTTTGTTTGGTTGTTTGTTTATAATTGTATTTATTTATTTATTTGGCTGCATTAGGTCTTCGTTGCTGGGCGCGGGCTTTCTCTAGTTGTGGCGGGCTGGGGATACTCTTCATTGTGATGTGCGGGCTTCTCATTGCAGTGGCTTCCCTTGTTGTGAAGCACTGGCTCTAGGTGTGCGGGCTTCAGTAGTTGCGGCTCACAGGCCCTAGAGCACATGGGCTTCCATAGTTGCAGCGTGTGGGCTCAGTAGTTGCGGCGCACGGGCTTTGTTGCTCCGCAGCATGTGGGATCTTCCTGGACCAGGGATCGAACCTGTGTCCCCTGAACTGGAAGGTGGATTCTTAACCACTGCGCCACGAGGGAAGTCTGAGATACACAGTTTTGAGGGCATTAGCCTGCTGTGACCCCCCCTTTGCCTGGCAAAGCAATAAAGCTATTCCTTTCTACTTCACCCCCCCCCAAAAAAGGTTTAAGAGTTTCCAAATATCATTAACATGTTCTCCAATCATGCACAATCAATTGTAATCTAAGCAAAAAGTAAAATACAGCATGGGGGCTTCCCTGGTGGTGCAGTGGTTGAGAGTCCGCCTGCCGATGCAGGGGACACAGGTTCGTGCCCCGGTCCGGGAAGATCCCGCATGCCGCGGAGCGGCTGGGCCCGTGAGCCATGGCCGCTGAGCCTGCGCATCCGGAGCCTGTGCTCCGCAACGGGAGAGGCCACAACAGTGAGAGGCCCGCGTACCGCAAAAAAAAAAAAAAAAAAAATACAGCATGGGTAAAGCTAAAGTGTTTGCATCTCATATTTCCATCTAAACTGTAGAGCTGAAAGGTGGGTGTCTCGGATACTAGAGAGTGGGGCATGGGCTGCTTACCACATACTGTGTTTGTAAAGTTTCTATAACAGCATCTTTGTCTAATTAAGTAGTGTAGATTCTCCCCCTCCTTAAATTAATTCCCCCCAAACTCCACATCTCTTAATTATTATAAATACTGGTTTCATTTTGCTTGGAAGTAATTTTCTGCTTCCTACATTTTTGTGGTTTACAAATTTGGAAAGAATTATAGCCAGTGTGCTCTACTTCAGATAACTCTGCAATACTACAGAGTCCTCGGTGAAAAGTTCCATTTTCTGTGTCTTGGGGAATTTTCAAGGACTCATTCACAGCACAGTCAAATGGATTTTTAGAATAAGGAAAAATCCCCTACAAATATGATCACATGTTAGAGAAGTTGCATAAAAAAAGGACTCTCTCCCTCCTTCCCTTCCTTCCATCCTTCTTTTATTTTATATTCAAATTGAATACCATCTCTTTTTTTCCCCGTAACAGGACCCATCCCTGAGATTCACAAACCTCCAGATAAAACTAGTAAAAGTGGAAAATGATAAATTTATCTTTTTTATCTTTTTATGTTTTCATTTGTATTTGTTTAAATGGAAAAGTTAGTCCTCCACAATTTTTTTCTCTTGACATTAAAACCAGGTGAAAGATATCATATAAAGACAAATGACCATGCAATTAAAGATGTCTCATAGTTTTGAAATCCTAGCGGAGTCTGCCAACTCTTGCTTTTAAGAGTGAAGAGGTTTATGAGAACTTTTAGAGTCTTATCTCAGAGGGAAAAAAGTTCTACAAAAAGACTTGTATTGATTCTGGATCATGACATTATCTCATAAATAAAGACTTAATAAAATTTGACTACAAAGAGAGAGAAGAAAGTATTTGCAATGAAATGATATCTTAAAGACTTATCAGATTCAGTAAAATAATTTTGGGTTTGTTTTTTCAAGGAACTAGGCACTGAGAACTCTTTAAGGAAGGAAAGTAGTTCAGAGCAAATAGGAAATTAATTATTTAATTTAAAGTTTGATGTGCCACTTGCCTTTTGTGATATATATCCACTTGACTGGAATATGGGGTGACCAGATATTTGGCTAAATGTTATTTCTGGGTGTGTCTGTGAGAATGGTTCTGGATGACATCATCATTCGAATCAGTGGACTCAGTAAAGCGGATTGCCCCCCGCCCCCCATGTTGATAAGCATCATCCAATCTGCTGGGTAGAACAAAGTGGGCTGAGAAGGGAATTTGCCCTTTCTGCCTGACTGTAGAACTGGGACACCCATTTCTCCTGCCCCTAGACTGAGACTTAGAGCACAGACTCCCCTGGTCCTCTGGCCTTTAGACTCCCACTAAACTACATCATCAGCTTTCCTGGGTCTCCAGCTTGCAGACGGCAGATGGTGGGACTTCTCAACCCCTGTAATGGTGTGAGCTAATTCTTCATAATAAATCAATCTCTCTCTCTCAATATATAGATATAGGTAGATATAGATGTAGATACAAGTATAGACATACTATCTACCTACCTAACTATAGATGTATATATAGATATCTACACAGATAGATATATACATCTATAGATAGGTAGGTAGATGTGTGTATATATATATATATATATATATATATATATATAAAATTGGTTCTGTTTCTCTGGTGAACCTTGACTAATACATCTTCACTAGTTTCCATTATTTCAAATAATATTTATAATTATGTTTGACTATATTTGAGTAATTCTAATTTGTAAGCAATCAGGTATGCAGGCACTCCTAAGTGATTGTGGCATGTATATGTAGAGATTGGGAAGGATGGTGAAGGAGACATGGAGATAAATGTTTGTAGACAAATGAACCCCAATCCGTAACTCAGTTTTAATGGTTTCAATTATAATCTGCATGGATTAAATAGAATGTGGGTACTTTTTATCTTGATTCTTAATCTCTTAATCTATATTCCAATCTCATTTTTTAACAAGCCACCATTAATTACATCAGTAATAACAAGCTGTCATTACTTCTTTATGGTTGTTGGTGCTGAGTGACCATTTGCACAAATACATTTCATTAAATGTGAATTATAATTCATTACATCTATTTTAATCGGGCTGACCACTTCATTGAGAAACTACAGTGAATCTGCTAAAGAAGAATTCTGTTAAATTCCTTGTCAGATAATGTCAACATCTGTGTCATCTTGGTGGTGGCTCTGTTGATTGTCATTTCTGGTTCGAGTTGAGATTTTCCTGGTTCTTGGTATGAGGAGTGATGTGTGATTGTATCCTGGACATTTTGAATATTATGTCATGAGACTGGATTTCATCTAAATCATATTTTAGCAGGCCTCCTCTGAAGCTGGCAAAGGATTGGGAGCATCTCTTCATTACTGCTAGGACATGGTAGAAGTCTAGGTTTCCCCACCTCTGTTAACCCCACAGTGCGGGCAGGGGGTTGTTGAGGGGTACCTCGTTACTTCTGGGTTGGGGGTGAGAATTCAGGCTTCAGTCTAGACCTTCACGGATACCTCCCTGGCTAGAATGGCTGCTTATTGCACACAGGTGTCCTCCACTGATATGTGGGGCAGGGATAGGGTGGCAGTGGTAGAAGTTCTGACCCTCTGCCAGTTTTCATCTGATACTGCTGAAACATGGGGGGAGAGGAGAGAGGGGAGCTTTATTACCACAGTGCAGGGGTACAAATCCAGATTCCCCATGTGGTATCTGCTGACACCAGGGTAG
Source organism: Aethalodelphis obliquidens (assembly GCF_003676395.1). Lineage (NCBI taxonomy): Eukaryota > Metazoa > Chordata > Mammalia > Artiodactyla > Delphinidae > Aethalodelphis > Aethalodelphis obliquidens. The sequence goes on along the minus strand of NW_020837945.1, from coordinate 27,646,223 downwards.
GGTGGGATGCATTACAGCTTGATGGAGATGGACTTCCCAAGCCCTCACTCAGCCTTCTCTGACACCATACCAGCAGAAGTGGAGGCAGGAGCAGGGTCATGAGACAGCAGTTTTCTCTGTGGTATTCGTTTGGAGCTGAGTTGTTATTGTCTAGGCCGACTCTTTCCTAGTCCTCTGGGTAGAGAAAAATAGACTTTCATTGAGGCTTAATTGTCTATGCCCATTAGTATTTTCTGCTTGCTGGTTTCTTCGGCTCTAAGTCTGAGGTATATGAGATAAAAAGAAAACCCAGGTATTTCACCGTGGTGTCATTCCTTGGGTCCACAGTTTAGCCAGTCTGTGTAGCCAGCCTGTCCTCTTGTCTCCACCATTCAGAGCCTTCTTTTGTTTTATATATAGTGTTCAGGATATCCAGCTGTACTTAGTGACAGAAATGGGCAAATGTGCCTCCCGTCAGTCTTTCCAAACTAAGAATGACTTTTTGAGTGATCAATAGTAAAGGTACTGAAAAAAAAAAAAAAGGGCATGAGCTACATGGGAGTGGGATGGAAGGAAGTTACTAAAAAAGCCAAAAGAAGTGGGAGAGAGGAGACAGGGATTAATTTAACTGAATATGGCGAAAAACACTTCAGCTGTTTGTAACCAGCATGTTCCCACAAAGGTATTTCCCAACCATGGTCATACTATCCACAAATATGCAGATTTACCCCTATGCCCTCCCCCAGGATGATGGGACGTAAATACCCAAATCATTGGGGAGAAACTGGATGAAGCAATAGTAGTGGCTCTGTGAACCTTTCTCCAGGATTCTTGCTTAAGTGCTGGGCAGATCGGGCACCAGTGTGACTGCCTGTTTGCTTGGTGATGTGAGTGTCCTTTGTTTACTTTCTCTTTTCTCTACCCATATGAAAACTTGACTCCTCTCATTGTGGTTTCAGGTGAAAGCAATGCAAAGCTTGGCACCAGAAATTCCATTCAAGACAGAATTTTGTGGTTTTACCAGACTTGTGAGCCCTGACACTTTATTTTAACCCACAGTTTGTAACCTCAAAATATCCCAACCCATGCATGTCGTTTTTAGAAGAAGAAATTTCTCCAGAAACCTAAAAATCCCCTGTCCTTCAGTTCTCCAGTGTTCCATCATTGAAGTCACAATTCCCATATTTATTACGTGAGAATCATATCTGATTTTCATTTCTTGCTCTCAGTTTAGCCAGCTGGGGTGAGACCTTGTACAATATGGATTGACTCATGACTGAGATAGAATAAGATAGAATCACAATTGAGAACTGGTAAAAAAAAAATTATTTTAGGAAACTTAACACCCAGCATATCACCTGGGACCCAAGTTGGAATTTACTCTGCATATTTAATCAGGAAACTGCAGTTTATCCAAGCGTGTGTCAAGGATAAAGTTTGAATATGTGCTCCTTTACTCTAGATTATGGAGTGAGGCTGGCCCTAGAAGAATTTGAGGCAGTTGGCAATTTTCTTAGATTTCTGAGTTTTACATCACAAAATCCTGTGAGTACTTTCTGCAGAGGGTAGGGAGATAAGGAAAAGTATCTCAAGTCAAGAACTGGACTCAAGGGGCTCATGGCACTAACTGCTTTCTAGAAGCAATGCAAGGGGAACTACACTCATTTACTCATATATCAGCACTCCTAGATGTTTCCAGGGTCACATGAGCAACTACATGAAAACATTTGTGGATTATTACAAAACCTTGATGTGGCCTCTGTCTCGCTCTACCATCTCAGTATGGGTCATGCTTGAAGCAGGCAAAGGTGGAGGGGGGGGTCCCTCTGTTGGGTACTTGTATCTTGAGAGAAAATCCTTGGTCCTTCATTACAAGGATTTGTACTTCTAGAGATTTCAGTACGCAGAACAGTAACCAGCATATGTAGTAAGTACTCAATAAACACTTCTGCTTTGACCAAATTCCTCACTATCAAAAAATATTAATCATTTTCAAGTGTCACAGTTCCCCAGATTCTGGTTAGGGCTCAAGCTAATGACTGAGACCCTGAGAGAGAATGCAGTTCTTGGGTATGTGATCCATTTGACAGAGGATTACAAATATTGTAGCATAATATTTAGGCATATTAACAGTGATTCCCCCACCTTTGCTTTTCTTTGTACTCTTTGATGTCTCTCAATTAATCAGCTAGACATTACTTATTCATTTCCCTACATATTTGCAAAATACCCGATTAATGATATTTTAATCTCTTCAACATGGTTAAAAAAGGGGTAATTGATGAGTAACAGAAAACTTGCTGCCTCCCACTGAAATAATAGATTCTTAGAGCTGGGGTAAGAGGAGAGTAAGATGGAGAAGCAATGAGTAGTACATATTGAACATACTTTATAAAAGGGAGATGACCCTTCTCTTGGATGAGCTAGGGGTCATTCAGACACTCCAGATAAATTGGGGAGATTGGAGTGAAAGTGGTGCCTCTTTTCCCTTCTGAAAGTACAGCCATGGAGGCACATCAATATTACAGAACACAAACCACCGTTTAAGATATCTAATCATATGGGTCTGTGTATTAGTTAGGATAAGCCAGCCTGTGGTAAGAAACACACTTAATCTGGTAATGGCTAGACAAAAACAGGAGTTTATTTATTGATCAATAACAGTCCTGGTGGGTGTTTCAGATTACAACTCTCTGCTCTATCATTCAGGAAGCAAGGTCCTTTGCAGCTTGTACAGCTTGTATCTTTTCAGCCTTTAGAGATTCACTTGTCTGTGTCATGACAACAGAGGAGGAATGAACATAAAGGAGCATGTGTGAAAGGCTTGGGGGCCAGGCTGCAAGTGACTCATATTATTTCTGCTCATATCCTATTGGTTAAAACCCAGTTACGTGGCCACACCTCCCAGCAAGGGAGGATGGAATACTGGCTCAGGAAAAAGACAAAATGGATTTAGGTGGACAAACATCTCTGATCAACTTATGGTAACATTTTTCTCCTATGCCAGGTTGATACCTGATAAGTATAAATATCGCCTGAAACTAAGAGGAGCAAGGAAGTAATGAGAGATCATAGGCAGCCTCTCATCCTGTAAATCTCTGTGGACTTGTGTGATTAAGAACAGCAGAATAATCCTACATACTCTAAAAGAACATGGGACATAGCCTAGACAGAACATGCCCGCAGGAACCTTTCGGATGACTTAGCAGTGACCTGTTTCGACAGAAATTCATGGACGGGAATGAATTATGAATTCCTCAGCTGATCTCAGGAGATGCCAGAATATACAGATTGTAAGACAAGAGCCAGATGCCCATCAACTCCCACCCACCCAGCATTTAGAATCCAGTGATAAGACAAACGGATATTTAAAGGATATTAAATTTTTATGATCTATTTGGAAGCTTGTGACAGAAAATAAACTGAGTAATAGAAAAATAAAATTGTATTCTGTGAACACCTAATTTTTATACTGCATTTTGTGCCTACTCTACATAATTAATTATTTAAATCATATTGCAAAAGAAATTAAGGATCTGATAAACCTTCTCTGAATACACTAGTCTTCCAGATGTCTTCATTGGCTTCTGAAAAACTTAACTGACATAAATAGCCCTGAAAATTATATAAAGTAGTGGTGTACATTAAAGTACACTCTTTATTGTGTAATGGGTTAGAGTGTAGGCTACCATGTTCTACTCAGGTTCAATTCCTAGGCCTACTATGGAATATATAGCTTTGTGACTTTGGGCAAGTTACAACATCTGCTCCTATCTTCTTATCTGTAAAATGGCAATATTGAAGTATCTAAATCTTAGGATTGCTGTGAGAATGGAATGAGGTGGTATATTAATGACAGTGCCTAGTAGAGAGTATGCATCCTGTAAATATTACTTATACTTACTTGTACTTCTAGAGATTTATGTGTGCTCTAGCTACTGCCTGGAATGCTTCCACTCCCACCTCCACTCCCACCTCAGGGTTCCTTTCCCCTGAACTTATTCCTCTTCTTGCAAACCCATACCAATATCACTTTCTTCTCAAAATGACAACCATTCTCTCATGTCTGTTCATAGAACTACTTATTTTATTGGGAATAATGATGTTGGTGAAATGAAAATGACAACTATTTTTGTTTCAGTCATTGTGATTTTTACTCTGTTTTCATGAATCTTCAAACTCCCCAGTACTCTTCCAGAGTATATTTTATTGTTTGCATTTTATGGATAAAAAAACTGAAACTCTGAGAGGGTAAGTAATTTATCCAGCATTATATTGCAAGTAAGCAATGAATCTAAAATACAAGTCTAGTTTATTTGATTTCTATTTATTGCATTACTATTATTTCTTATCTGAATGTCTCCTTTAGTAAACCATGATCCCCTTCATATTAGGAGGAATATAGTCATCTTTAAATCCCTAAAGTATAAGTCAAAAAAGATTGAGTGACTATGAAACTAATTTATATGACATTTATTATCTTAAAGAATTTTATGTCAGTGATGTATATGCATGTGTGTATGTGTTTCTATGTGAATGCTGGAAGAAAAAGAGTACCAGACCTGTTATTAGTAGACTGGTATTTAGTTCCCAGTGGATTATATTAGTTATATGATCATTAGTTATATTAAAAACGAAACCTTTAATTTTTTCATGTCACATTTTCTCCGTCTGTAAAATGAGATCTAGGAATTGCCAAAAAATAAGACCACTACTCAGTATCTGCAATGTAAATGCCAAAATTACAGCATAAGCAAGGGAGAGCTCTGATGACTAAGCTTAATCTTGTAGAGCAAAGCATATTGACAGTCTTTTTTAAAAAAAAATTTATTGGAGCATAGTTGCTTTACAATGTTGTGTTAGTTTCTGCTGTACAGAAAAGTAAATCAGTTATACATATACATATATCCCCTCTGTTTTAGATTTCCTTCCCATTTAGGTCACCACAGATCATTGAGTAGAGTTCCCTGTGCTATACGGTAGGTTCTCATTAGTTATCTATTTTATACATAGTAGTTTATATATGTCAATCCCAATCTCCCAATTCATCCCACGCCCCCCGCTTCCACCCTTGGTATCCATAAGTTTGTTCTCTACATCTGTGTCTTTATTTCTGCTTTGCAAATAAGTTCATCTGTACCATTTTTCTAGATTCCACATATTAAGCGATATTATATGAAATTGGTTTTTCTCTTTCTGACTTACTTCACTCTGTATGACAGTCTCTAGGTCTATCCACATCTCTGCAAATGGCACCATTTCGTTTTTATGGCTTTAGGAAGACTTCATTTGGGGTCATGCTAGTTATGTGTTGAAGTCAATCTTAGAAGCATGTTTTGTGTTACAAATAGAAACAGAAGTAGGGTGGTGTTTTGTCTTAGTTGCAGAAGTACGTACACTGAAGTGAATTGTCCCTGAACAAGTAGACAGATTTAAAATCACTTCTGCTGTTACCATTGCCAAATATCTGTCATTGATACTTTAGACAGATTTAAAACCAGTTCTGGTAGTTATATGTTCCTATGACTGTGGGATAATCCGGATTTCCTTTGGAGTTTCAGGCTTTTTATCCTCAAACCCTCTTTTTGTTCTTCTTAAGCCAAAGCTGCAGAAGAAAACGCTCGTATGTAGAGTTCAACAGGTCCTCACCATTATTGTTGATTTGCCTTGAAGGTGGGGTATAAAAATATTTAGGCTCTGGAAAACTGGTGATAAAACAATTATAATGAAACGTTCTATACGAGGGGACTGAAAGGCACTATGGAAATTTATTCAGGTAGCTGAATTTCTTTTAAAAGCTGTTTCGGTTTTTTAGATAGACTTTATTGAGGAATAATCTACATACAATAAAATGCACTTATATAAAGCATATGGTTTTGTGACTTTTGAGAAACATATACCTATGCAAACAGCAATCCAATAAAGATATAAAGCATTTTCATTATTCAAAAAAGTTCCCTTCTGTCCCTTTGCAGTTAATTCCCTCCTGACCACCCCCAATCACCGGCAATCACAGATCTGCTCTCTGCCACTATAGATTAGTTTTGCCTGTTCATATGAATAAAATCAAACAGTACATATACTTTTGTATCTGGATACTTTTGAGAACATAGTATTTTTGAGATTCATCCATTTTGTTGTGCATATAAGTAATCTGATTCTTTTCATTTCCGAGTGGTATTCTATTATATGCATATACCATTATTTGTTTATCCATTCAGCAATTGATGACCATTTGAATTTTTCAAGCTATTATTTTCTGTTTTTAAATATTTTTTAACATCTTTATTGGAGTATAATTGCTTTATAATGTTGTGTTACTTTCTGCTTTATAACAAAATGAATCAGCTATACGTATACATATAACCCGATATCCCCTCCCTCTTGCGTCTCCCTCCCACCCTCCCTATCCCACCCCTCTAGGTGGTCACAAAGCACTGAGCTGATCTCCCTGTGCGATGCAGCTGCTTCCCACTAGCTATCTATTTTACATTTGGTAGTGTATATGTGTCAATTTTACTCTCTCACTTCGTCCCAGCTTACCCTTCCCTCTCCCTGTGTCCTCAAGTCCATTCTCTATGTCTGCGTCTCTATTTCTGTCCTGCCTAGGTTCATCAGCAAAAAATATTTTTAGATTCCATATATATGTGTTAGTGTATGGTATTTGTTTTTCGCTTTCTGACTTACTTCACTCTGTATGACAGACTCTAGGTCCATCCACCTCACTATGAATACCTCAATTTCATTTCTTTTTATGGCTGAGTAATATTCCATTGTGTATATGTGCCACGTCTTCTTTACCCATTCATCTGTCGATGGACATTTAGGTTGCTTCCATGTCCTGGCTATTGTAAATAGAGCTGCAATGAACATTGTGGTACATGTCTCTTTTTGAATTATGGTTTTCTCAGGGTATTTGCCTGGAAGTGGGATTGCTGGGTCATACGGTAGTTCTATTTTTATTTTTTTAAGGAACCTCCATACTGTTCTCCGTAGTGGCTGTATCAATTTACATTCCCAACAACAGTGCAAGAGGGTTCCCTTTTCTCCACACCCTCTCCAGCATTTATTGTTTGTAGGTTTTTTTAATGATGGCCATTGTGACAGGTGTGAGGTGACAACTTATTGTGGTTTTGATTTACATTTCTCTAATGATTAGTGATGTTGAGCATCCTTTCATGTGATTGTTGGCAATCAGTATATCTTCTCTGGAGAAATGTCTATTTAAGACTTCTGCCCATTTTTGATTGTGTTGTTTGTTTTTTTTTTTGATATTGAGCTGCATGAGCTGCTTGTATATTTGGGAGATTAATCCTTGGCCAGTTGTTTCATTTGCAAATATTTTCTCCCATTCTGAGGGTTGTCTTTTCATCTTGTTTATGGTTTCCTTTGCTGTGCAAAAGCTTTTAAGTTTCATTAGGTCCCATTTGTTTATTTTTGTTTTTATTTCCATTTCTCTAGGAGGTGGGTCAAAAAGGATCTTACTGTGATTTGTGTCATAGAGTGTTCTACCTACGTTTTCCTCTAAGAGTTTCGTAGTGTCTGGCCTTCATTTAGATCTTTAATCTATTTTGAGTTCATTATTGTGTATGGTGTTAGGAAGTGCTCTAATTTCATGCTTTTACATGTAGCTGTCTAGTTTTCCCAGCACCACTTATTGAAGACGCTGTCTTTTCTCCATTGTATATTCTTCCCTCCTTTGTCAAAGATAAGATGACCATACGTGCATGGCTTTATCTCCGTGCTTTGCTTTGTATCCTGTTCCATTGATCTATATTTCTGTTTTTGTGCCAGCACCATACTGTCTTGATTACTGTAGCTTTGTAGTATAGTCTGAAGTCAGTGAGCTTGATTCTTCCAGCTCCGTTTTGCATTCTCAATATTGCTTTGGTAATTCGGGGTCTTTTCTGTTTTCATAAAATTGTGAAATTTTTTATTCTAGTTCTGTGAAAAATGCCTTTGGTAGTTTGATAGAGATTACATTGAATCTGTAGATTGCTTTGGGTAGTATAGTCATTTTCACAATGTTGATTCTTCCAATCCAAGAACATGGTATATCTCTCCTTCTGTTTGTGTTGTCTTGGATTTCTTTCATCAGTGTCTTATAGTTTTCTGCATACAGTTCTTTTACTTCCTTAGGTAGGTTTATTCCCAGGTATTTTATTATTTTTGTTGCAGTGGTAAATGGGAATGTTTCCTTAATTTCTCTTCCAGATTTTTTGTCGTTAGTGTATAGTAATGCAAGAGATTTCTGTGCATTAATTTTGTGTCCTGCTACTTTACCAAATTCATTGATTAGCTCTAGTAGTTTTCTGGTAGCATCTTTAGGATTCTCTATGTATAGTATCATGTCATCTGCAAACAGTGACAATTTTACTTCTTCTTTTCCAATTTGGATTCCTTTTATTTCTTTTTCTTCTCTGACTGCCGTGACTAAAACTTCCAAAACTATGTCGAATAATAGTGGTGAGAGTGGGCAACCTTGTCTTGTTCCTCATCTTAGAGGAAATGATTTCAATTTTTCACCATTGAGAATGATGTTGGCTGTGGGTTTGTCATATATGGCCTTTATTATGTTGAGGTAGGTTCCCTCAATGCCTTCTTTCTGGAGAGTGTTTATCATAAATTGGTGCTGAATTTGTCAAAAGCTTTTTCTGCATCTATTGATATGATCATATGGTTTTTATTCCTCAGTTTGTTAATATGGTGTATCACATGAATGCTTTGCATATATTGAAGAATCCTTGTTTTCCTGGGATAAACCCCACTTGACAATGGTGTATGACCCTTTCAATGTGCTGTTGGATTCTGTTTGGTAGTATTTTGTTGAGGATTTTTACATCTATGTTCATCAGTGATATTGGCCTGTAGTTTACCTTTTTTGTGACATGTTTCTCTGGTTTTGGTAAGAGGGTGATGGCGGCCTCATAGAATGAGTTTGGGAGTGTTCCTGCCTCTGCTATATTTTGGAAGAGTTTGAGAAGGATAGGTGTTAGCTCTTCTCTAAATGTTTGATAGAATTCTCCTGTGAAGCCATCTGGCCATGGGCTTTTGCTTGTTGGAAGATTTTTAATCACAGTTTCAATTTCAGTGCTTGTGATTTGTTTGTTCATATTTTCTATTGCTTCCTGGTTCAGTCTTGGAATGTTGTGCATTTCTAAGAATTTGTCCATTTCTTCCAGGTTTTTCATTTTATTGGCATATAGTTGCTTGTAGTAATCTCTCATAATCCTTTGTAATTCTACAGTGTCAGTTTTTACTTCTCCTTTTTCATTTCTAATTCTATTGATTTGAATCTTCTTCCTTTTTTTCTTGATGAGTCTGGCTAATGGTTTATCAATTTTGTTTATCTTCTCAAAGAACCAGCATTTAGTTTTATTGATCTTTGTTATTATTTCCTTCATTTCTTTTTCATTGATTTCTGATCTGATCTTTATGATTTCTTTCTTTCGGCTAATTTTGGGTTGTGTTTGTTCATCTTTCTGTAATTGCTTTGGTGTAAGGTTAAGTTGTTTATTTGAGATTTTTCTTGTTTCTTAAGATGGGATTGTGTTGCTATAAACTTGGCTCTTAGAACTTCTTTTACTGCATCCCATAGGTTTTGGTCACTGTGTTCTCATTGTCATTTGTTTCTAGGTATTTTTTGATTTCCTCTTTGATTTTTTCAGTGATCTCTTGGTTATTTAATAGCATATTCTTTAGCCTCCATGTGTTTGTATTTTTTACAGATTTTTTCTTATAATTGGTATCTAGTCTCATAGCATTGTGGTCGGAAAAGATACTTGATATGATTTCAATTTTCTTAAATGTACCAAGGCTTGATTTGTGACCCAAGATATGATCTATCCTGGAGAATGTTCCATGACCACTTGAGAAGAAAGTGTATTCTGTTGTTTTTGGATAGAATGTCATATAAATATCAATTAAGTCCATCTTGTTTAATGTGTCATTTAAAACTTGTGTTTTCTTATTTATTTTCATTTTGGATGATCTTTCCATTGGTGAAATTGGGGTGTTAAAGTCCCCTACTATGATCGTGTTAGTGTCGATATCCCTTTTTATGGCTGTTAGCATTTGCCTTATGTATTGAGGTGCTCCTATGTTGTGTGTATAAATATTGACACTTGTTATATCTTCTTCTTGGATCGATCTCTTGATCATTATGTAGTGTCCTTCTTGTCTCTTGTAATAGTTTTTATTTTAAAGTCTATTTTGTCTGATATGAGAATTGCTACTCCAGCTTTCTTTTGATTTCCATTTGCATGGAAAATCTTTTTCCATCCCTTCACTTTCAGTCTGTATGTATCCCTAGGTCTGAAGTGGGTCTCTTGTAGACAGCATGTATACAGGTCTTCTTTCTGTTTCCATTCAACCAGTCTATGTCTTTTGGTTGGAGCATTTAATCCATTTACATTTAAGGAAATTATCAATATGTATGTTCCTATTACCATTTTCTTAATTGTTTTGGGTTTGTTTTTGTAGGTTTTTTCCTTCTTTTGTGTTTCCTGCCTAGAGAAGTTCCTTTAGCATTTGTTGTAAAGCTGGTTTGGTGGTGTTGAGTTCTCTTAGCTTTTGCTTGTCTGTAAAGGTTTTAATTTCTCAGTCAAATCTGAATGAGATCCTTGCTTTGTAGAGTAATCTTGGTGGTAGGTTTTTCACTTTCATCACTTTAAATATGTCCTGCCACTCCCTTCTGGCTTGCAGAGTTTCTGCTGAAAGATCAACTGTTTACCTTATGGAGATCCCCTTGTATGTTATTTCTTGCTTTTCCCTTGCTGCTTTTAATATTTTTTCATTATATTTAATTGTTGATAATTTGATTAATATGTATCTTGGCATGTTTTTCCTTGGATTTATCCTGTATAGGAGTCTCTGTGCTTTCTGGAGTTGATTGACAATTTCTTTTCCCATGTTAGGGAAGTTTTCAACTATAATCTCTTCAAATATTGTCTCAGCCACTTTCTTTTTCTCTTCTTCTTCTGGGACCCCCCCCCCCCATAATTGAAATGTTTGTGTGTTTAATGTTGTCTCAGACATCTCTGAGACTGTCCTTAATTCTTTTCATTCTTTTCTCTTTATTCTGCTCTGTGGCAGTTATTTCCACTCTTTTAACTTGCAGGTCACTTATCTGTTCTTCTGCCTCAGTTATTCTGCTATTGATTCCTCCTAGAGAATTTTTAATTTAATTTATTGTGTTGTTCACCATTGTTTGTTTGCTCTTTAGTTCTTCTAGGTCCTTGTTAAATGTTTCTTGTATTTTCTCCATTCTATTTCCAAGATTTTGGATCATATTTCCTATCATTACTCTGAATTCTTTTTCAGGTACACTGCCTATTTCCTCTTTATTTGTTTCGTCTGGTTGGTTTTCACTTTGCTCCTTCATCTGCTGTGTATTTCTCTGTCTTCTTATTTTGCTTAACTTACTGTATTTGGGGTCTCCTTTTCACAAGCTGCAGGTTCTTAGTGCCTGTTGTTTTTGGTGTCTGCCCACAGTGTGTGAGGTTGCTTCAGTGGCTCTTGTAGGTTTCCTGCTGGAGGGGACTGGTGCCTATGTTCTGGTGGGTGGGGCTGGATCTTGTCATTCTGGTAGGCAGGGCTGTGTCCAGTGGTGTGTTTTGGGCTGTCTGTGAACTTAGTATGATTTTAGGCAGGCTCTCTGCTAATGGGTGTGGTTGTTTTCCTGTCTTGCTAGTTGTTTGACGTGGGGTGTCCACCACTGGAACTTGTTTGCCATTGGGTGTAGCTGGGTCTTAGTGTTGAGACGGAGATCTCTGGAGGAGCTCTCACCAATTGACATTACATGGGGCCAGAAGGTCTCTGGTGGTCCAGTGTTCTGGACTTGGCTCTCTCACCACAGAGGCTCAGGCCTGATACCAGGGCGGACCACCGAGACCCTGTCGGCCACACAGCTCAGAAGAAAAGGAAGAGAAAAAATAAAATAGAGTACAAAAACAATAAGAAGAAAAAATAAAAAAAAAAAAAGAAAGGAGCAACCAAATCAATAAACAAATCCACCAAAGATAATAAGTACTTAAAACTAAACTAAGATAAATATAAAAATCAGAAACAAAAACAAATCAGTCACAGACAGAAACCCCAAGTCTACAGTTGCTCCCAAAGTCCACGGCTTTAATTTTGGGAACATTCATTGTCTGTTCAGGTATTCCACAGACACAGGGTTCATCAAGTTGATTGTGGGGATTTAATCCGCTGCTCCTGAGGGTGCACGGAGAAATTTCCCTTTCTCTTCTTTGTTCGCACAGCTCCTGGGGTTCAGATTTGGTTTTGGCCCTGCCTCTGTATGTAGGTCACCCTCAGGAATCTGTTCCCAGCCCAGACAGGAGGGGGTTAAAGCAGCGGCTGATTAGGTCTGTCTTTCTTTCTCAGGCCAGGGAGAAGGAGGAGTACAGTAGTCATAATTGGAATGTGGGTTGAGCCTGCGGTTGCATTGGCTGGCGTGACATTGCAACAGCCTGAGGCATACCATGTGTTCTCCTGGGGAAGTTGTCCCTGGACAACTGGTGTGCTGTGTAGGGTCCTGTGGGGGGTGTGGGTAGTGACCTGAGCTTGCACACAGGATTTTTGGTGGCAGCGGCAACAGCATTAGCATTTCATGCCCATCTCTGGGGTCCTAGCTGATAGTCACAGCTCATGCCTGTCTACAGAGCTTTCTTAGTCGGTGCTCTGCCTTCTGTGACACATGGGGAAGGAATCCCCTCTTCTCCTGCACCCCAAAACAATGGTCTCTTGCCTCTTAGGCAGGTCCATACTTTTCCCCTGACTTCCTCCTGGCTAGTTGTGGTGCACTAGCCCCCTTCAGGCTGTCTTCACGCGGCCAACCCCAGCCCGCTCCCTGGGGTCTGATCTCCGAAGCCCAAGCCTCAGCTCCCAGACCCGACCTGCCCTGGCAGGTAAGCAGACAAGCCTCTCAGGCTGGTGAGTGCTGGTTGGCACCGATCCTCTGTGCAGGAATCTCTCCGCTTTGCCCTCTGCACCCCTGTTGCTGTGCTGTCCTCCATGGCTCTGAAGCTCCCCCCATGCCCACCCCCCCATCTCCGGCAGTGAAGGGGCTTCCTAGTGTGTGGAAGCTTTTCCTCCTTCACAGATCCCTCCCAGAGGGACAGGTCCCATCCCTATTCTTTTGTCTCTGTTTTTTGTTTTCTTCTTTTGCCCTACCCAGGTACGTGGGGGTTTTCTTGCATTTGGGAAGTCTGTGGTCTTCTGCCAGCATTCAGTAGGTGTTTTGTAAGAGTTGTTCCACATGTAGATGTATTTTTGATGTATTTGTGGGAAGAAAGGTGATCTCCTCATCTTACTCCTCTGCCATCTTGAAGGTCCCCCCCAAGCTATTATTTTCAATAAAACTGTTATAAACTTTCATTTAGAAGTCTTTTTTGAACATCTGTTTTTTTGTGTTTATTATTGACTAACATGGTAAGTGAATTTTAAATTTATGAGAAGTTGCCAAAGAGTTCAAAACTGTACAACTTTACACTTTTACCAGCAATGTTTGAGACTTCCATTGTTCTACCTCCTTGACAACACTTGATATTGTCTGCCTTTTAAATTTCACCTACAGTAAGTCCCCTACATATGAACGAGTTTTGTTCTGAGAGCGCATTCTTAGGTCCAATTTGTTTGTAAGTCCAACAAAGTTAGCCTAGGTACCCAACTAACACAATAGGCTATATAGTACTGTACTGTAATAGGTTTATAATACTTTTCACACAAATAATACATATAAACAAACAAACACAAAAAATAAAGTAAAAGTTTTTAATCTTACAGTACAGTACCTTGAAAAGTACAGTGCAAAAGCTGGCATACAGGGACTGGCATCGAGTGAACAGGCAAGAAGAGTTACTGACCAGAGGAGGGAGAGGAGGTGGGAAATGGTAGAGCTGAAGTATCCTCAGCTATAGGAGACAGAGGACAAGCTGCAACTTCACTCACGCCTGACATTGATGGCACAGGTTCTGGTTCCTTGCTAGAACCAGATGCACATTTGCATCTTTGAAAGTTCACAACTTGAATGTTCGTATGTAGGGGACTTACTGTATTTTATAGGATGTGTAGGGATATTGGAGTTTCCATTTGTACTTCTTTGATAATTAATCATTTTTAGCATCTTTTCATGTGTTTATTCAGCTACTCATATCTTTATTTATGAAGTATTTATGAAAAAATCTCGCCTTTTAAAATATTTTATTTTACTTTTGAGTTGTAAGAGCTCTTTATATATTCAGGATACATGTGCTTTTCTATATATGTAAATTGCAGATATTTCCTCCTAGACTGTGACTTGTATTTTCCTTTTCATAGTGGTGTTTTTTGGGCCTCCCTGGTGGCACAGTGGTTGAGAGTCCGCCTGCTGATGCAGGGGACACGGGTTTGTGCCCCGGTCTGGGAAGATCCCACATGCCGCGGAGTGGCTGGGCCCGTGAGCCATGGCTGCTGAGCCTGCATCCGGAGCCTGTGCTCCGCAACGGCAGAGGCCACAACAGTGAGAAGCCCGTGTACGACAAAAAACAGAAAAAACATAGTGGTGTTTTTCTAAGAGCAAATGCTTTTTTTTTTTTTTTTTTTTTGGCTGCATTGGGTCTTTGTTGCTGTGCACAGGCTTTCTCTAGCTGCGGTGAGCAGGGGCTACTATTCGTTGTGGTGCATAGGCTTCTCACTGCAGTGGCTTCTCTTGTTGCAGAGCACGGGCTCCAAGCATGCAGGCTTCAGTAGTTGTGGCTCATGGGCTCTAGAGCGCAGGCTCAGTAGTTGCGGTGCACGGGCTTTGTTACTCCATGGCATGTGGGATCTTTCTGGACCAGGGCTTGAACCTGTGTGCCCTGCATTGGCAGGCAGATTCTTAACCACTGCACCACCAGGGAAGCCCAGAGCAAATGCTTTTAAATTTGTTGAGATCTTTTTATGTTTATATCTATGATTCATTTTAAGTCCATTTTTCTGGACAGTATGATGTGAGCATTGATGATAGTTTGTCATAAAATGATACTCAGTTGTTTCAGCATTGTCTGTTGAAAAGACTATTTTTTTCTTATTGAAATACCTTGGTTATCTTTCTTGAAAAATCAATTCATCATATATATGTAGGTCTATTTGTACACTTTCTAGTCTACTACATTGATCTATTTATCTGTTTTTACTCTCAGCACCAACACTATCTTAATTACTGTGGCTTTGTAGTGAGTCCTAAAATCAGGTAGTTTAAACATCACATAAATTAAGTATTATATTGGTTTCTGTTTTCTCATTATTCTGTACAAGGAAAGTGATATCACTAGAGCTTACATATAAAGAAATGCAAGCATCAAGACCAGAAGGCAGTATTTGTGCTCAAGCAATTAGTTAATGTTTCTTCAGGTTACTATCAATATGATAAAACAACAAATAAAAGAATTTTAAAAATATTCTAGAGAACTCAAAGGGCCTCTGTTGTTAAAAAGAGATTTAGATTACACTCGTATCACTAGAACATCATTTCAAAAGGTAGTTATCCATATGGAATGGTTAGTCCTTCCTTGCACTGATCTGATTCTGCAATATGCTAATTGCTTTGTAAATCTTCTGCTCAACATTATTAGATGGTCTGACATGTAGTATGAAAATCATTCACAAATTTGAAAAAAATACAGAAAAAAATACCACTTTATAATTTTTTATCACACTTTCTCAGTATTTGCCATAAAATTTCTATGAACTAAATGAATTTGAATCACTACCCTATCATTTACTTAGAAAATTGCTTGTGTGTCTCTGTTTCCTTATTTGTAAAATAGAAATAATAAACCTGGCTCATAAGATTGTTGTAAGGACTAAAGGAGAAAGCATTTGAAAATTTCTGTAAGTAGAAGATGCCAGAAATATTAGTTTCCTTCCTTCCTTGACACCAGTGAATAATAGAAAAGATGCTTTAGCTAATTTTGATTGGAAATAATCATGATTTTGTCTCTACAGATTCATAAATGGATGCACTTTAAAGTTTCATTTAAAAATATTATTTTAAAGTCTTTATTAATTTAATGGCATGGTAGAAACATCTCACAGATATAAGCTCTGTTTTTGGTATTCAACCCTTTGGTACTGTATCAAACACTTTCCAAAGTACCATTTAACTCACTCAGTGGAGGTAGATTGCATGAATAGCCTGCTGTGGGTTTTTCTTCCTTTCATATAGTTAACATTGATTGGGAATAAGTGCTTCAGATAGTTTGGATGATGTAGTGTAAGACAGAATAGTAATCATTTAACTACAGCATAAATTCAATTATTATTGTGTCTTATATCATAAGGTGTAATTAGGCAAAAATTAGCTTATGATTTCAGTTGATATAATTACTGTGGTAAAGGAAATATTATGATGTGTGAGTTAAGTATGGCAATTGTTTTTTCTGGATTTCTATGTTTCGATTCTCTGTTATCGTTTCTACTTCCCATAAGCAGTTTTCAGTCCCCTCCTGCCTTTTAAAGTCACAATACAAACTTTTTCATGCAATTTTACATAATTTTATTTTCTATGAAAGAGCAAACGGCTCAGGAAGGAGAAGAGAGCTGCAATATCAGCCTTCAGATGGTGTGGGCAAAACCAACAGGCACTTTCTTTTCAGCTATACTTTGACTTCAAATCACTTAAATTCTTCCTGAAAATAATTTTTTTCAACATACCCATATAACGTGAGCACCATCTATATTGAAAATGTTGAAGCCTAATGTAGTTAGGAGAATAAAACTCCTTAAGTAGTTAGGAGAATCAAACAAGATAATGTTTCTGCTCATTTATTATTAATATTCAAAAAACTATTCATAAGGAATAGCCAATAGGTAGATGGCATTTTGTAGTCTTTGATTAAGAAAAGAGGCAGATGGGTTGAAAGTATTTGCGTTGCATTTCTAAGCTTCCTCAGATAGTGTTCTTAACTCCTACTGATTTTAAGTGTTGGAATTGCCAGCACATATAAAGATAAGTGTTTTAAGCTGCTGATTTGCTAGAGTCATTTAATATCTAGAGTTTGAAAAATGACAAAGGAAATTATCTAATATTAGTTAACAGGTATTTTTGGTTTAAACGTATTTGCTACATGTTTTAGTGGTATCTTTTAAAAGCCTTCTCTTGTTTATTTAATACAGTTTTCAATGTGTTACTACAAACTTTAAATACCAGAAACACAGCATAAAATATGTTCTATGTTTGTCTGTCTTGAAATTCCAATCACATCTGAATAAACACTTTCTCTTTTTCTAAAATCATTTGATGGAATGCAATCCACTGAGTTCTGATTCACTTCAATGTATTATCACAACCTTGTTTTTAGAGGTTGATGTCCAAGAATTAATGTCCCTTAAGAAGCTCTTTTATTTATTTTTTGGCAATTGTTTTCCTATTGGATAAAACGTTGAAACTCTTGACTAAAGGACATTTGCCATAGACTAAAAAACTATTTGGTTCCTATTCAAACCTAAGAAAATTAATTATGAGGTCAGACCTAATTCTGTTATTTATTTGGCAATAATAATAATACGTCAAATGAATGCACCCTTTATTTGGATTTTAATGTATTTTTGGAAATATTCCATTTTTAAAAAGTTTGCACATTCCCTTTTTTGTTGTTGTGATTATGGCCATTTTGTGATAAAGAAATGAAAGCATTGAGTTGTTTGTGGTCACATAGTCTCGATTAGTGGAAAACTGTCCAGGTCTTCTGATTCTCAACTCGGCTTTTTCCACAAGACTTCACTGCCAGTTCTGACCTTCACTCATTTTAGTTGCATGGTTTCCTTTTCATGTCCTCAAGTAAGCAAGGGTAATGCGGCTCTCTGTGTTATTGCAGCTGAGGGAAGTGAAGTGAAGGGGTCACCGGGGTCGAGATGACAGCGGAACTCTTACCGTTTGCTCACCAGGCTGCTGCTCAGCCCTTCCCTTCCTGCTGCCTTTGAAAACACACTTCTTGAAAGTAACTCCTTCTATTTCAAGTGTTCAAAGGTGGGCAAATCTTGTGGATTTTTATCAAACATAAAAGGATCATCAGCTTCATATGAGCAGTTTGCAAAGGGTAGTGAGAGAAAAGAATGTGAATTAATGTGTCTCTTACGGGCACTCAGGATGTGGTGACAGTCCATGAAATGATCACACGTAATTAATAAATAGCTACATAGGTGAGGGAGTTAACTAATGGATAAGCGGGTGATTAGTGGTTACCCCATTTTCCACTGTCTGAACTATTGATAAAAATGGTGTCTCCATAAATACAATGTGAGAGTGTATTAAAATTCCTCCACAATCCCTTTCAACTCTAAAACTGTATTGTTAGGGAATTGTTTTAGAAAACCAATAAAAATCAGAATGAGTTGACAGAATTGACTTATTTAGAATGAACACTACAAGGACTTGTGAAAGAAATGTATGTTATTCTGAAACTGAAGCTTTGACAAAAGATAAACTAAGAATCATCAAAGGGAAAAAAATGTTGTCTCAACCAAAAATGAGTCACTTCCCATAAACTTGTCTATTGGATTTTAGAACTGGGGGGGGGGGGGTCTCTCACTTTTGGGTGGCAATATAGAAAGCAGCAATTTTGTCCCAAGTGATTTCTTTTCCAGAAAAATACAATTCAAATATGTTTGCCTAATAAAATCACTGCTGATAAGAGTATAATATACCATACCATTGTAGTATTTAATAAAATTATGTTTTACTAACACGCTAGAAAATCTCAATAACTAAACACTCATGTGCGGTATCCTTTACAATTGAAGTCCTGTAACTTTGAACTTAGGCATGTTTAATACAATTCAAGCAAAAAGTATTGCTTTTACAGAGAACAACATCTCTGTACACATTCATGGTACTTTGCAATTTAATTTTTTCCATGCGTAATATTTAATTATCGAAGTATAGTTGACTTACAATATTATAGTAATTTTAGATATATAACACAGGGACTTGATATTTTTATAGATTATACTCCATATAAAGTTATTTTAAAATATTAACCATATTCCCTGTTTTGTACATTACATCCTTATACCTCACTTATTTTGTCTAGTCGCTTGTATCTCCTAATCTCCTACCCTTGTCTTTCCTCTTCCCCACCTCTCCCCTTTGGTAACCACTAGTTTGTTCTCTGTATCTGTGAGGCTGTTTCTGTTTTGTTATATTTATTCCTTTGTTTTATTTTTTAGATTCCACGTGTAAGTGAAAAATACACTATTTGTCTTTCTCTGTCGGACTTATTTCTTATATAATATTTTACCAAAGTATTAGAATATAAGTGCTGTGGAAAACAGACATTTATTAAATTCACTGCACAATCCAAAGTAAAACTCACTTTTCTTCCTGCCCACTCCCCCATATCTATATTTTTGTCCAACTCATTCAAATAAAAATATTCAGGCTGAACTGAAGTTAAACAAGAAATGTAGATTGGGGAGGGCTGACAACAAGCAGCCTCTGTCTCGGCATCATTCCTCACATTGAACTTTGTGCTCTACACTTCATTCAGATAAATGCCCAAAGGTGCAATTTCTAAGTTGTATGGTAGTTACATGGTTAGTTTCATAAGAACACTGCCAAATTGTTTTAATGAGTGGCTGTATTATTTATATGCCTACCAGCAATGTCTGGGTGATTGTTTCCCAGATCCTTATGAGCATTTGATGTTGCCAATATTTTTAACTTTAGCCATTCTGATAGGTAAGTAGTCATATCTCATTTTGGTTTGAATTTGCATTTCCCTAATTGCTAATGATGCTGAACATCGTTATGTCTTATTTGCTGTCTGTATATGCTCTTCAGTGAAATGTCTGTTCAGGTCTTTTGTCCATATTCTAATTGGATTGTTTTATTACTGTTGTTTGAGAGTTCTTTATAGATCCTACCTATTAATCCTTCGCTGGATATGTGTTTTGCACATATTTGGGCTCAATCTGTAGCATGTCTTTTCATAAAGGTGTTTGAACACACAAAAAGTGTTTAATTTTGATGTGGTCTAATTTATCAGTTTCTATATTTATGCATCATGCTTTCGGTATCATGTCTTAGAATTCTTTGTCTACCCCTAGATTCTAAAGATTTTCTCCTGTGTTCTTTTCCCAAAAGTTTTATAATTTTACATTTAAGTTTGTGAGCCATTCTAACTTAATTTTGGTACAAGACATAAAGTTCAGGTTTGAGGTTCGAATTATTTTACCTTGGATGTCTTATTGTTCTAGAACTATTTGTTGAAAAGTCCTCCTCCATTGAATTGTTTTTGCATCTTTGCAAAAAATCAGTTGGCAGAATAATATTCCATGGTATGGATATATCGTATTTATTTATCTATTCATCATTTGATGGAAACTTGAGTTGTTTCTACATTTTGGTTACCAGTAATGATTCTGCTATGAACATTGGTGTGCAACTGTTTGTGTGGACATATCTTTTCATTTCTCTTGGATATATTCTTAGGAGTGGAATTAATGGGTCTCATGGTACCTCTATGTTTAATATTTTGAGGAACTGCCAAACAGTTTTCCAAAGTAGCTGTACCATTTTACATTTTGATGAGCAATGTATGAGGATGCCAATTTCTCCACATCTTTACCAATGCTTGTTATCTGTCTTTTTTCATAACAGCTATCCTAATGGATGTGAAGTAATATCTCATTATGGTTTTTATTTGCATGTTCCTAATGAGCATCTTTTCATGTGCTTACTGGTCATTTGTGTATCTTCTTTGAAGAAATGTCTTCAGATCCTTCGCCCATTCTTTTTCTTCTATTCATTGTTCTGGTTTATTTCTTAAAATTTATTTTTTATTTTATTATTATTTTTTTAAATATTTTTATTGGAGTATTTTGCTTTACAATGGTGTCTTAGTTTCTGCTGTATAACAAAGTGAATCAACTATATGTATACATATATCCCCATATTCTCTCCCTCTTGAACCTCCCTACCACTCTCCTTATCCCACTCCTCTAGGTCATCACAAAGCATTGAGCTGATCTCCCTGTGCTATGTGGCTGCTTACCACTAGCCATCCATTTTACATTTGGCAGTGTATATGTCAATGCTACTCTCTCACTTCATCCCAGCTTTCCCTTCCCCCTGCCCATGTCCTCAAGTCCATTCTTTACATCTGTGTCTTTATTACTGCCTGCCCCTAGGCTCATCAGTATCGTTTTTTTAGATTCCATATTGGTGTATTAGCATACAGTATTTGTTTTTCACTTTCTGACTTACTTCACTCTGTATGACAGACTCTAGGTCCATCCACCTCATTACAAATAACTCAATTTCATTCCTTTTTATGGCTGAGTAATATTCCATTGTATATATGTGCCACATCTTCTTTATCCATTCATCTGTCAATGGACATTTAGGTTGCTTCCATGTCCTGGCTATTGTAAATAGTGCTGCTATGAATATTGTGGTACATTTATCTTTTTGAATTATGGTTATCTTATGGTATATGCTCAGTAGTGGGATTGCTAGGTCATATGGTAGTTCTATTTTTATTTTTTTAAGGAACCTCCATACTGTTCTCCATAGTGGCTGTATCAATTTACATTCCTACCAACACTGCAGGAGAGTTCCCTTTTCTCCACACCCTCTCCAGCATTTATTATTTGTAGCTTTTTCATGATGGCCATTCTGACCGGTGTGAGGTGATACCTCATTGTGGTTTTGACATGCTTTTCTCAAATGATTAATGATGTTGAGCATCTTTTCATGTGTTTGTTGGCAATCTGTATGTCTTCTTTGGAGAAATGTCTATTTAGGCCTTCTGCCCAATTTTCGATTAGGTTGTTTGCTTTTTTCATATTGAGCTGCATGATCTGCTTGTATATTTTGGGGATTAACCCTCTGTCAGTTGCTTCGTTTGCAAATATTTTCTCCCATTCTGAGGGTTGTCTTTTCGTCTTGTTCATGGTTTCCTTTGCTGTGCAAAAGCTTTTAAGTTTCATTAGGTCCCCTTTGTTTATTTTTGTTTTTATTTCCATTTCTCTAGGAGGTGGGTCAAAAAGGATCTTGCTGTGATTTGTGTAATAGAGTGTTCTCCCTATGTTTTCCTCTAAGAATTTTATAGTGTCTGGCCTTACATTTAGGTCTTTAATCCATTTGGAGTTTATCATTGTGTATGGTGTTAGGAAGTGCTCTAATTTCTTTCTTTTACATGTAGCTGTCCAGTTTTCCCAGCACCACTTATTGAAGATGCTGTCTTTTCTCCATTGTATATTCTTGCCTCCTTCATCAAAGATAAGGTGACCATATATGTGTGGGTTTATCTCTGGGCTTTCTATCCTGTTCCATTGATCTATATTTCTCTTTTTGTGCCAGCACCATACTGTCTTGATTACTGTAGCTTTGTAGTATAATCTAAAGTCCAGGAGCCTGATTCCTCCAGCTCCATTTTTCTTTCTCAAGTTTGCTTTGGTTATTCGGGGTCTTTTGTGTTTTCATACAAATTGTAAAATTTTTTGTTCCAGTTCTGTGAAAAATGTCATTGGTAATTTCATAGGGATTGCATTGAATCTGTAGATTGCTTTGGGTAGTATAGTCATTTTCACAATGTTGATTATTCCAAACCAAGAAAATGGTATATCTTTCCATCTGTTTGTATCGTCTTTGATTCCTTTCATCAGTGTCATAGTTTTCTGCATACAGGTCTTTTGCCCCCTTAGGTAGGTTTATTCCTAGGTATTTTATTCTTTTTGTTGCAGTGGTAAATGGGAGTGTTTCCTTAATTTCACTTTCAGATTTTTCATCATTAGTGTATAGGAATGCAAGGGATTTCTGTGCATTAATTTTGTGTCCTGCTACTTTACCAAATTCATTGATTAGCTCTAGTAGTTTTCTGGTGATATCTTTAGGATTTTCTATGTATAGTACCATGTCATCTCCAAACAGTGATGGTTTTACTTCTATTCCAATTTGGATACCTTTTATTTCTTTTTCTTCTCTGATTGCCATGGCTAAAATTCCTAAAGTATGTTGAATAATAGTGCTATGGTTGGGCACTCTTGTCTTCTTCCTGATCTTCGAGGAAATGCTTTCAGTTTTTCACTATTGAGAATTATGTAGCCAGACTCATCAGGAAAAAAAAGGGGAGAAGACTCAAATCAACAGAATTGGAAATGAAAAAGGAGAAGTAACAACTGATGCCAGGGAAATACAAAGGATCATGAGAGACTACTACAAGCAGCTATAGGCCAATAAAATGGACTATCTGGAGGAAATGGACAAATTGTTAGAAAAGTACAACCTTCCAAGACTGATCCAAGAAGAAATAGAAAATAGGAACAAACCAATCACAAGCAATGAAATTGGAACAGTGATTAAAAATCTTCCAACAGGGCTTCCCTGGTGGCGCAGTGGTTGAGAGTCCACCTGCCGATGCAGGGGACACGGGTTTGTGCCCTGGTCCGGGAAGATCCCACATGCCGCAGAGCTGCTAGGCCCATGAGCCATGGCTGCTGAGCCTGCACTTCCGGAGCCTGTGCTCCACAACGGGAGAGGCCACAACAGTGAGAGGCCCATGTACCGCAAAAAAAAACCCCAAAAAACAAAAAACTTCCAACAAGCAAAAGCCCAGGGCCAGATGGATTCACAGGAGAATTCTATCAAACTTTTAGAGAAGAGCTAACACCTATCCTTCTCAAACTCTTCCAAAATACAGCAGAGGGAGGAATACTTCCAAACTCATTCTATGAAACCACCATCACCCTGATACCAAAACCAGACAAAGATGTCACAAAAAAAGAAAACTTCAGACCAATATCACTGATGAACATAGATGCAAAAATCCTCAACAAAATACGAGCAAACAGAATACAATAGCACATTAAAAGGTTCATACACCATGATCTAGTGGGGTTTATCCCAGGAATGCAAGGATTCTCAATATATGCAAATCAGTCAACGTGATACACCATATTAATAAACTGAAGGAGAAAAACCATATGATCATCTCAATGGATGCAGAAAAAGTTTTTGACAAAATTCAACACCGATTTATGATAACAACTCTCCAGAAAGTGGGCATAGAGGGATTCTACCTCAACATAATAAAAGCCATATATGAGAAACCCTTTGCCCATTTTTAAAACTTGGGTTATTTGTCCTTTTATTATTGAGTTGTAACAGTTCTTTACATATTTTGTATCCATTTCCTTTATCAGATATATTATTTCCAATTATTTTCTCCCATTTGTGGATTATCTTTTTGTGCTTTTAATGATATAGTTCACAGCAGAAATAGTTTTTATTTTTGATGAAGCTCAATTTATCTAATACTTCTTCTATCTCTTGTGCTTTGGTGTCATATCTCTGAAGTCTTTGCATTATCAAGGTCATGAAAATTTACTCTATATTTTTTTTCAAAGAGCTTTATAGTTTAGCTCTAACATTTAGGTCCATAATCATTTTGAGTTAATTTTTATTTATGGCATAAGAAAGGGTTCCAAATTCCCTTTTTTTCTCTCTTTTTTTTTTTTTTTTTTGCATGTGGCTATCCAGATTTTTCAGAACCATTTATTGTAAAGACTCTTTTTTCTCCATTGAATGTCTTGGCACCGTTTTTGAAAATCAATGGACCATAAATGTAAGGGTTTATTTCTGGGCTCTCAATTCTATTCCATTGATCTAAGTGTCTATCCTTAAGCCAGTACCAGACTGTTGATTGCAGCAGTTTTGTAGTAAGTATTAGAACTGGGAAGTGTGATTCCTCCAACTTTGTTCTCTGTTCTCAGAATTGTTTTGGATATTCTGGATTCCTTTCAGTTATATGTAATTTTATGATCCGCTTGTCAAATTTCAAAAAAAAAAATAAAACAACTGGGATGTTGATAAAGATTGTGTTGAATATGTATATCAATTTTTGGAGTATTGTCTTCTTAACAATATTAAGTCTTTGCCAATTGAATTTTTTAAATTAATTAATTAATTAATTGTTTTGCTGCATTGGGTCTTTGTCACTGCATGTGGGCTTTCTCTGGTTGCGGTGAGTGGGGGCTACTCTTTGTTGTGGTGCGCGGGCTTCTCATTGCAGTGGCTTGTCTTGTTGCGCAGGCTCTAGGCATGCGGGCTTCAGTAGTTGTGACATACGGGCTCAGTAGTTGTGGCTCACGGGCTCTAGAGCGCAGACTCAGTAGCTGTGGTGCATGGGCTTACTTGCTCCGTGGCATATGGGATCTTCCTGGACCAGGAATCAAACCTATGTCCCCTGCATTAGCAGGTGGATTCTCAACCACTGCACCACTAGGGAAGCCCACCAATTGATTTTTGACAAATGTGCCAAGGTAATCCAACGAGGAAAGTCTGGTCTTCTCAATAAGTAGTGCTGGACCATAGACCTAAATGCAATAGGGAAAACAATGACACTTCTAGAATAAAACACAAGAGAAAATCTTCATTACATTAGATTAAGCAAATATTTCCTAAATATTATATCAAAAGCATAATTTGTAACTTGGACTTGAAAAAATTAATCGACCTTTAAATGACACCATTAAGAAGTTGAAAAGACCTACACATAGGGAATACTACATGGACTTTTTTCTTTTTAACATCTTTATTGGAGTGTAATTGCTTTACAGTGGTGTTAGTTTCTGCTTTATAACAAAGTGAATCAGTTATACATATACATATATCTCCATATCTCTATCTCTTCCCTCTTGCATCTCCCTCCCTCCTGCCCTCCCTATCCCACCCTTCTAGGTGGTCACAAAGCACAAAGCTGATCTCCCTGTGCTATGTGGCTGATTCCCACTAGCTATCTATTTTACATTTGGTAGTGTATATATGTCCATGCCACTCTCTCACTTTGTCCCAGCTTACCCTTCCCCCTCCCCGTGTCCTCAAGTCCACTCTCTAGTAGGTCTGCGTCTTTATTCCCGTCTTGCCCCTAGGTTCTTCATGACCACTTTTTGTTTGTTTGTGTGTTTAGATTCCATGTATATCTGTTAGCATACGGTATTTGTTTTTCTCTTTCTGACTTACTTCACTCTGTATGACAGACTCTAGGTCCATCCACCTCATTACAAATAACTCAATTTCGTTTCTTTTTATGGCTGAGTAATATTCCATTGTATATATGTGCCACATCTTCTTTATCCATTCATCTGTCAATGGACACTTAAGTTGCTTCCATGTCCTGGCTATTGTAAATAGAGCTGCAATGAACATTGTGGTATACGACTCTTTTTGAATTATGGTTTTCTCAGGGTATATGCCCAGTAGTGGGATTGCTGGGTCGTATCGTAGTTCTATTTTTATTTTTTTAAGGAACCTCCATACTGTTCTCCATAGTGGCTCTATCAATTTACATTCCCACCAACAGTGCAAGAGGGTTCCTTTTCTCCACACCCTCTCCAGCATTCATTGTTGGTACATTTTTTGATGATGGCCATTCTGACTGGTGTGAGATGATATCTCATTGTAGTTTTGATTTGCATTTCTCTAATGATTAATGATGTTGAGCATTCTTTCATGTGTTTCTTGGCAATCTGTATATCTTCTTTGGAGAAATGTCTATTTAGGTTTTCTGCCCATTTTTGGATTGGATTGTTTGTTTTTTGGATATTGAGCTGCATGAGCTGCTTGTAAATTTTGGAGATTAATCCTTTGTCAGTTGCTTCCTTTGCAAATATTTTCTCCCATTCTGAGGGTTGTCTTTTGGTCTTGTTTATGGTTTCCTTTGCTGTGCAAAAGCTTTGAAGTTTCATTAGGTCCCATTTGTTTATATTTGTTTTTATTTCCATTTCTCTAAGAGGTGGGTCAAAAAGGATCTTGCTGTGATTTACGTCATAGAGTGTTCTGCTTATGTTTTCCTCAAAGAGTTTTATAGTGTCTGGCCTTACATTTAGGTCTTTAATCCATTTTGAGTTTTTTTTTGCGTATGGTGTTAAGAAGTGTTCTAATTTCATTCTTTTACATGTAGCTGTCCAGTTTTCCCAGCACCACTTGTTGAAGAGCCTGTCTTTTCTCCACTGTATATTCTTGCCTCCTTCATCAAAGATAAGGTGACCATATGTGTGTGGGTTTATCTCTGGGCTTTCTATCCTGTTCCATTGATCTATATTTCTGTTTTTGTGCCAGTACCATACTGTCTTGATTACTGTAGCTTTGTAGTATAGTCTGAAGTCAGGGAGGCTGATTCCTCCAGCTCCATTTGTCTTTCTCAAGATTGCTTTGGCTTTTCGGGGTTTTTTGTGTTTCCATACAAATTGTGAAATTTTTTTGTTCTAGTTCTGTGAAAAATGCCACTGGTAGTTTGATAGTTATTGCATTGAATCTGTAGATTGCTTTGGGTAGTATAGTCATTTTCACAATGTTGATTCTTCCAATCAAAGAACATGGTATATCTCTTCATCTGTTTGTAGCATTTTAAATTTATTTCATCAGTGTCTTATAATTTTCTGCATAGAGGTCTTTTGTCCCCTTAGGTAGGTTTATTCCTAGGTATTTTATTCTTTTTCTTGCAATGGGAAATGGGAGTGTTTTCTTAATTTGACTTTATGATTTTTCATCATTAGTGTATTGGAATGCAAGAGATTTCTGTGCATTAATTTTGTATCCTGCTACTTTACCTAATTAATGATTAGCCCTAGTAGTTTTCTGGTAGCATCTTTAGGATTCTCTATGTATAAAGATACTGACTTTTTATCTGTTTTCTCAAATAGATGCTACTTTTCCATGTATATCTCTGAGTCAACAGAATATTGGTTCCTTTGTGGTGCCTGTTTTTTAACTCTTTCATTATTCTGTGTTTTAGTCATTGCTATGCTTCAGTTGATCCTGCATCTATATATTCTTGGTTGACTCTTTCTTGCCCATCAGTTCCCTTAACACAGATTAATTCTTATTAATGTTTAAACTATGTACAACACAGCTATATTCTAGCCCCTTATAATAAGTATATTCTGTTATTCTCTCATTTTTGTAATGATGGGCATGGTTTGAGTGGGAAGTGTGATCTGTATATTCATATAGGATTAATAAGACCAATTTTCACAGGTGTCTGTTATGCTTTGGATTATAACTGTAGTCTTTCTCCAAACACCTGTCATTATAGTCACTACCCAAGTATCCATCACAATTGGAACATGCCTCCTGGGTACATATTTTGCCTGAAGGCTTTGCTTAAAAATGCAGCTCAATAAAATTTCTTATGGCCACAGGACATTCAGTTCTTTTGGCAACGGTGATTTTCCACCTATTATGTATTGCTTATGACTGAGTGTAAGTGAATCTCTATATGTTTTTTTCCTCTTTAGTTACACCATTCCATTTTTTCCTCAGTACTACAAGTAAATTTATTCTACTGCTAGTATTTTTATATGTTCAAATCCATAGTAGTTGCTTATTTTCTAATGGAAGATATTTTACAATAGTAGACTAGCAATGATAGTGTTCAAGGATACTGAATAAGTCATAGAGGAAGAGGCTTCAATATAACATTTTTCTTTTCAATAAGCAATATAAAATAAAAAATATATAAATTGTTTCTTTCATTGTATTCTCATATTCTTAAAGTTAAATTACTTTTATGACATAATTTTTTAAAGTCTTAGCTGAATTTTACTGTCAGTTATATCTAATTTTGGATATTATTTCTTAAGAGGCCAACCTTACATGGCAGGAGGACACCATAGCCATGACTTAAGGTAAAGGTGAGATTAAAAATGGTGGCTCCTGGTTATAGTTTATTTGTTACAGCTAGGATGATGTCAATAATGTTGATGATGATGATGACTTTGTTGTGGGGTGATTGTGAACATGTTGTTCTTGAATGCCAACCTGGAAACTCTTTTTCAGAATTACAGAGGTTAAAACAATATTCTGGAAACACATCTATAAAATAGGCATCACCAATCACCAGAATAATTAAGTGCATGCTGTATATTAAAAGTTTAAAGTTTCAGATGACAACATTTTGGATATGCTTTTATATACCTATTTACTAAAGTTAGCTAAATTAAATTTTCATCAGCTACTTTTCTTAAATCAATAGACAATTCCATCCTACCAGGTCTGATATGAGGTCATTTCATTACAGTGTGTACCTCATCAGAAAGAGAGGAGAGTTGTAAGTTTAGTCATTATTAGTTTATGATACTATGCTGGTAAATGTTAACTTTATCTCCCCATTTTGCTGTGCACCATTCTGGGGTCTGAGGGTTATGGGTGTTTTTTTCTACTGGCCATACTGTCATCCAACCACTGTATTGTTACATCTCTCTTAAAACGTATCTTGGTAGTGACTACAAAAACTTCAGTGTTTGCTCAACAAAGAGAAAATATGAAGTAAAAAGAAAATCCTTATGATATGGCATTTTTTTTGTATGGAACCCTTACATGTAACAAATAGTTAGATATTTCTTTTTTTATTATTATTATTTTAAATAGAACTTTATTGGAGTATAATTGCTTCACAATACCGTACTGGTTTCTGTTGCACAAAAAAGCAAATCAGCCATATGCAGACACATGTCCCCATATCCCCTTCCTCTTGAGCCTCCCTCCCACCCTCCCTATCCCACACCTCTAGGTCATTGCAGAGCACCGAGCCGATCTCCCTGTGCTATGCTGCTGTTTCCCACCAGCCAACTGTTTTACATTCAGTAGTCTATATATGTCGATGCTACTTTCACTTCACCCCAGCTTTGCCCTCCCACCCCATGTCATCAAGTCCATTCTCTGTCTATCTCTTTATTCCTGCCCTGTAACTAGATTCATCAGTACCATTTTTTTTTTAAGATTCATATGTATGCGTTAGCATACAGTATTTATTTCTCTCCTGACTTACTTCACTCTGTATGACAGACTCTATGTCCATCCACCTCACTAAAATAAAGCAATTTTGTTTCTTTTTATGGCTGATAATATTCCACTGTATATATGGGCCACATCTTCTTTATCCATTCATCTGTCAATGGACATTTATGTTGGTTCCATGTCCTGGCTATTGTAAATAGTGCTGCAGTGAACATTGTGGTACATGTGTCTTTTTGAATTATGGTTTTCTCAGGGTATATGCCCAGTAGTGAGATTGCTGGGTCATATGGTAACTATTTTTAGCTTTTTAAGGAACCTCCATACTGTTTTCCATAGTGGTTGTATAAATTTACATTCCCACCAACAGTAGAGGAGGGTTCCCTTTTCACCACACCATTTCCAGCATTTATTTTTTCTAGCTTTTTTGATAATGGCCATTCTGACTGGAGTGAGGTGATACCTCATTGTAGTTTTGATTTTCATTTCTCTAATAATTAGTGATGTTGAGCATCTTTTCGTGTGTCTCTTGTCCATCTGGATGTCTTCCTTGGTGAAATGTCTATTTACGTCTTCCACCCATATTTTAACTGGATTGTTTGTTTATTTGATATTGAGCTGCATGAGCTGTTTGTGTATTTTGGAGATTAATCCTTCGTCTGTTGTTTCATTTGCGAATATTTTCTCCCATTCTGACGGCTCTCTTTTCATCTTGTTTATGGTTTCCTTTGCTGTGCAAAGGCTTTTAAGTTTAATTAAGTCCCATTTGTTTATTTTTCTTTTTATTTCTATTACTCTAGGAAGTGGTTCACAAAAGGTCTTGCTGTGTTTTATGTCAAATTGTTTGACATACGTTTTCCCTGTGTTTTCCCTAAAATTTTATAGTGTCTGGTCTTACATTTAGGTCTTTAATCCATCTGGAGTTTATTTTTGTGTATGGTGTTAGGTAGTGTTCTAATTTCATTCTTTTACCTGTAGCTGTCCAGTTTCCCCTGCACCACTTATTGAGGAGGCTGTCTTTTCTCCATTGTATGTTCTTACCACCTAGTCATAAACTAGGTGCCCATATGTGCATGGGTTTATCTCTGGGCATTTTATCCTGTACCATTAATCTATATTTGTGTTTTCATGCCAGCCCCATACTGTCTTGATTACTGTAGCTTTGTGGTATAGTTTGAAGTCGGGGAGCCTTATTCCTCCAACTCCACTTTTCTTTCTCAAGATTGCTTTGGCTATTCAGGGTCTTTTGTGTTTCCATACTAATTGTAAGATTTTTTGTTATAATTCTGTGAAGAATGACATTGGTGTAAGTGTCGTGTTAAAGTCTCCTACTATTATTGTGTTACTGTAGATTTCTCCTTTCATGGTTGTTAGCATTTTCCTTATGTATTGAGGTGCTCTTATGTTGGGTGCATAAACATTTATAATTGTTATATCTTCTTCTTGGATTGATCCTTTGATCATTACATAGTGCCCCTCCTTCTCTCTTGTAACTGTCTTTATTTTAAAGTCTATTTTATCTGATATGAGTATTACTACTCTGACTTTCTTTTGATTTCCATTTGCATGGAATATCTTTTTCCATCCCTTCACTTTCAGTCTGTATGTGTCCCTAGGTCTGAAGTGGGTCTCTTGCACACATCATATATATGGGTCTTGTTTTTGTATCCATTCAGCCAGTCTGTGTCCTTTAGTTGGGCATTTAATCCATTTACATTCAAGGTTATTATCGATATGTATGTTCCTATTACCATTTTCTTAATTGTTTTGGGTTTGTTTTTGTGGGTCTTTTTCTTTTCTTGTGTTTTCCGCTTAGAGAAATTTCTTCAGCCTTTGTTGTAAAGCTGCTTTGGTGGTGCTGAATTCTCTTAGCTTTTGTTTGTCTGAAAAGCTTTTGACTTTTCCATAGAATCTGAATGATATCCTTGCTGAGTAGAGTAATCTTGGTTGTATGTTTTTCTCTTTCATCACTTGAAGTATATCCTGCCACTCCCTTCTAGCCTACAGAGTTTCCACTGAAAAATCTGCTGGTAACCTTATGGGGATTCCTTTGTATGTTATTTTTTGCTTTTCCCTTGCTGCTTTTAATATTTTTTCTTTGAATTTAATTTTTGTTAGTTTGAGTAATATGTGTCTTGGTGTGTTTTTCCTAGGGTTTATCCTGTATGGGACCCTCTGTGCTTCCTGGACTTTGGTGACTACTTCGTTTCCCATGTTAAGGAAGTTTTCAACTATAATCTCTTCAAATATTTTCTCAGACCCTTTCTTTTTCTCTTCTTCTGAGACCCCTATAATTCGAATGTTGGTGCATTTAGTGTTTTCCCAGAGGTCTCTGATATTGTCTTCAAGTCTTTTCATTCTTTTTTCTTTATTCTGCTCCTTGGCTGTTATTTCCACCATATTGTCTTCCAGCTCACTTCTTCGTTATTCTGCCTCAGTTATTCTGTTATTTATTCCCTCTAGTGTAGTTTTCATTTCAGTTATTGTGCTGTTCCTCTCTGTTCGTTTGTTCTTTACTTCTTCTAGATCTTTGTTAAACATTTCTTGTGTTTTCTTAATCCATTCTTCCTTTCTATTTCTGAGGTTCTGGATCATCTTTACTATTATTGCTGTGAATTCTTTTTGAGGTAGATTGCCTATTTCCTCTTCCTTTATTTGGTCTTGTAGGTTTTTACCCTGCTCCTTCATCTGTGACATATTTTTTTGCTGTCTCTCTTTTTATTTATTTTTTTAGTGGAATTGTGTTTCTGTCTTACTGGTTGTTTGGCCTGAGGCTTCCAACACTGGAGTTTGTAGGCTATTGGGTAGAGCTGGGTCTTGGAGCTGAGATGAGGACCTCCATGAGACCCCATTCTGATGAATATTCCCTGGGGTCTGAGGTTCTCTGTTTGTCCAGTGGTTCAGACTCGGAGCTCCCATTGCAGGAGCTTTGGCCCGACCCTGGGCTTATGAACCAAAATCCCACAACCCACATGGGGTGGCAAAAAAAAGAAAAGAACAATAACAAAGTAAAAAATACAACTAGACTAGGCAACCAACAGATATGTTAGAAAGAATGTAAAAAATATATATAGGTGAATCAACATCCAGGAGGTACATCAGTACCACAGTAGTGAAAAAGAGGAGGAAAGAAAAGAAAAATAGAAAAAAGAAAAGAGGGCGGAAGGCTGTGGCTGTGGAGGGTGAGGCCTAAGCAAGGACAAGGTTTGGGTGGTGGGCGGGGCCAATGTTCAGGACCCACAGGGCTGGAATAAGCCCTGGGGGGTGTGGGGGTGGGACTTAGGCTCAAGGAACAGAAGGGGCCCAGGCATGCTCCCCACCCTGGTCTCAGAGGGTAGGGGACCTCACCTGGGAGCCCAGCAGGCTTCCTGGGCTTGACTGAGCAGTGCAAACACCTTCCTCTCCTCTCCCGCTCCTCCGGTCTGGGGTCTGGGAGGGCCCCTCCTCCCTGCCTCTTCTGATCTCCCCAGCCTCCTTCCTATGCCCCCAAGGACCCACTTGGCCCGGAGGGGGGTTTGAAGGGCAGAGGACAGGCCTGAGAGCTCAGCAGGCTCTCCATGCTCGAGTGGGTGGGGCAGTTGCCCTCTGCTCCTCCTAGTTGGATATTTTGAACCCTTATTAATAGTTGAATACATTGTTTTTAACTAAGATCAAAAGTCATACATTAAATTTAATATAAACGGAGATGGATTGTACTCAAGTATATTATAAAATTCTGTTTTTTATTAAAGGGATACCAAATAGAACCATGGATTTTCTACTCTGTTTAAAAAGTCTGATTTTAGTTAAAACAATTAGTCTCACGAGACCCCCTCCCTTATGTTGGTGAGAATGCTGGACAGTTGAACTAGTGCTGGGATTTGCGTCCCAGAACTAAACAGCCTGAGTCTTGCATTTATTCACAGTCGATGATGTTGACAGTACTGATGCCTCATGACACAGTCTAGAGTAGCAGAATAAAGTTAGAGTGAAAAAGTATATTAGTCAATACAATGAATAATTATTGAAGAATATTTGTATTTGACCACAAAAATTATACTGCAGTATTTTTGCATTTTAATCACGAACACAGTTATTCCTCTACCATGTAGGACTGAGGTATAATTTGAGTTCCATTATATACATATTTATTTCTTTAGCAACTTGTTGCTATGAGAATGGGTTAAACCAATAAATGATGAGGCTTGAGAACTTGACTTCCTTAAACCACAAATATATAGTATACAATAAATTTTGAACAATCATAATATTTTATAACTTGAATACTTTGTCTTATCACAAAAATATTCATTGTAGAATATTTAGAAAAAAAAATTAAGCAAAAAAAAAAATCCCTGAAATCACTCATAATCCTACTACCCAGAGATAAACACTGTTAACCTTGTCTTCTATGTCATTAAAGTTTTAAAATATGCACCCAAACTTCTCTAACACAACTGGAATTGTTGTGTAAATGTTATTACATCCTACTTTTTAAAAAATTTGATTAAGTTTAAGTATCTCTGTACCTCCTTGGTCTTTAGGTAGAGATGTAGGTATGGTAACCTCTCCAATCTTTCTGGCTTTGGCCTTCACTTTCTTCATAGAACCTTAAGTCTAGGTCAGATCGTTATGTCTGAATATTCTATTGGTGACTCCCTTTGTTCCTAAGATGATCTTCTGCATTCCTTGCCGCATGGTTCCTTGTATCACCATGTCCTGCTTGTACTATCGTCGTATCCCACCAACCTGTTGGAGAAATTACTGTGCCCAACAGGCTTCTCTGTTGTTCCACTGGGCATTGCCACTGATGTCATGGGGTCTCACGGGGCAAATTATATGGGAAATTCAGTGGTGCAGCATGAAAACCTGCCTTTGCCCTCTTTATGTTATGGTCTGTTAGAGGATATTAAATGAATACTGCAATACCCCAGTGTTGCAAGAGGGAAATAGTAAAACAAACTACTAAAAATAAAATAGTAAAAATAATAAAACAAATAGTAAAAGAGTAAAATGCAAACAGATACTTAAAACGACTATGTTTTAGTGTACTATTAAATGGTACATGATACCAATCACATGTATCATCAGACCTTGTGGAGTTAGAGGCACCTGCTGCTCAAAGGTGCTCGAGGCTTTGGCTCAACACAACAAAAGATTGTGAACAGACCACACTGTGTGATGTGAAGAGAGTGACTGTATGTGAAGACAAGAAGATGACACAGGATGATTTGCCTCAATTCAGTTCTTCCTATAAAATCTCCCCCTGTCCTCCAACACTGTAGCCCAGATGTCTGAGGATGTCGTCTTGCTCTTGACCTTTTTCACGTGGCTTTTTCCTTGGGGGTTCGATGAGAATATTAGGGGGAACTTGAGCTTCCTCTAGAGTGTGCCTCAGTTAATGTAGACCTTAAACCTTACCTGGAAAAGGCTCAAGTGGTGATGTGGAGGCCCGCTTAAATAACATTTTGTTCTTAAGTGCCTTCCATGGATATTTGCTAAAACCTGTATATAGTTACTCGCATTTCTCCTTCCAGGAGACCAGGTTCCTGATGATAAAGATTATTGTGTTCCTGTTTAAAAATACGTTTCCCAAGCTTTTCCCCAGAGATTGGCATGCAACAGGTGTTAAGAAGCATTCCAGGAGACACGGATCATCAGGCAAGTGTGTAAAACATTTTTCTCACAATTCTTATTACTTTCCTTGTGTTTGTAGACCTCCTCAGTTTACAGCCCTGGCTGGATTTTAAAATCACCTAGACCTTGCTCCCAGATATTCTAGTTTAATTGGTCAAAAGTCGGACCTGGTCATTGAATTTTTAAAAAAAAATTCTTCATGTGATTCTAATAGTGAGTATTGCCAACCATTACCTTAGGAAAGGCAAATGTCAGAAGCTTTGTAGCCATAGCAATCATTCTACTGTGAGTGTTCTTTGAAATATCTAATATAGATTTTTTAGACTGTGGAGATTGCCTTTAAAGTTGAAATTTCTCAGGCATATTGGAAGTTCTTTAAAAAAATGATTTTCATCGTTTTTCAAAAAATAAATTGCTGTTTTCTTCATCCCTCATACCTAAACATGTTGGGTTTCAAATTATCTTTGTTTATCTGCTATGCCTCCAGTTTTAAAGGAAAATTGGTCATGTTTGCTTGTTGAGTTTTTAAGTATGAAACTATGTGATTAGATCCATTTTAGGATTTGGGAGACGAAAACATTTTTGAAATAGCTGCTATTTAGGTTGCAGGAGGCATAACTTAAAACAGGCAAACCCACAATGAGGTGAATTGAGGACTGAGTTTTTCCACTTGCTGTTGTTGGGACCAAGTCAGCATCTGTCCAGTTTGAATGAGCCCCATGGATGTATTTGCTCTGGCATTGCTGGCCAAACTAAGTCTACCACTTTGGCCAAGAAGCTCACTACATTTATTCTTACTCACTACATTTATTCTTACTGGTTGACAGTTTTATTTGTGATCCCTATTTAAAATGGAGAAATTGAGCCCAGCCCTTAAGACTTTGGCTTTGGTAAAACTGCTTTGGGCAAGATACAGAAGGCTAAAGAAGGAGAGACTGAAACTTTTCCTTCGTAAACCTTTCCTCTGTAAAGTTGGCATGCTGTAACCTACTAAATGGTGGGTGAGTTCAAGCACCGTGTTCAGTGCCAGCATGAGCTAGAATTTCTTTACCAGGGAGCACACTGGCCCCTTGTCACTCATGGTGTCAGTACTTTTAAGTCACATGTCCCAGAAGAACCTTCTTAAACTTTTGAAGTTTTATAAATATCAATTTCTGGCTTTGGTTTATGTGTTGGGAGACATATGTGGCTTCATAGGTGCTTGTAGCTGTTTGCAAACTTTTTGTCTTATAGGACAACTTCAAAAAATGAGTCAGCAATTATAAAATGTTAAAGAATAACCTCAAAGGGAGCAACTTGTATTTGTAATGAGAGAGAAAAATGTTTTCTCTAATCCTTACAATTTTCATCCTTACATTTCTGGTATATGAATACCGAGGTTAAAACAGTTTTAAAAAAAAGACAAGGGGAAAAATGTCAATCATGGATTGAAAGGTTTATCGAAAAGGAGACTGACAGCCAATAAGAGTGGCAGTAGAGAAGTAATAAATATTGCATTTAATTAAGCATTAATTTTTATGTCTTTATTGAAACATAAAAGGACAGTCGGGAAAAGGAATCTGTGAGTGAGACTCATAAACTATCCTGTTCTCTTTCAAGAATTTGAAAGATATTCATTCTTGGTAGCATCCTATATATGTAAGGTGGACCTTTATTTCACCCAAACCTATCTAACAATGCTTCCCTTACTTCCGGATCAGACCTAGAAGAATGTTGGGCATACCAGACACTTGACTATTGTGAAGTCCTAGTCCCTGATCACTTCCTGATCTTAGCAAGGTGACCTGTGGACCTGTCACTTCTCCACTTTTCGTGGACATCAACCGGACTCTCCCAAAGTGCACCCTACAAATAACTATTGAAAATATGTTCTCTTGGTTTTCAGCATTCCCCTTCCCCTCTGGAAGCTCCTATTGGCAGAGTCTGTACAGGCGCCAGGTGGCAAAGCAGAGATGCGGTGAGAGTCTCCGCTCCAGCATCACAGAGTTTAGAAGGGTGGGAAAGGAGTCGGAGACAGCTCAAAACCTGGCAGATGACCTCGATTTTTAAAAGCATTGGTTCTGATGGAACCGTGCAAGGGCAAGGAAGTCAGAGGTGGATCAGCTTTTCTCTATCAGGATTTAAAATGAGAAATAACCAGAAAGATCGATCATAGAATTGCCTTCTCAGGAAAATTTCAAGACTACAGTAGACATATCAAAGCAAGGCTGGTGATGCAAATGCTTTACTTCTCAAATCTGTTTGTGATAATTAAACCTCTGTCACCTGGGGCAGCCTTAGTTCTCAGAGTTCCTGGTACAAGCCTCTTCCCTTGGGTGGATTCTTGGCTTTTCTCCCAGACTGGTTTTGGCCCCCAAAACCAGTCTTCACTTCCACCCCAAGCAAAGAAACTGAAGAAACCGAGACTGACTCCTGCCTCCAGGCCAGAGGAAACGTCTGCTTCTCTGAAGTTGCCGAAGGAAGAAAAAGAACAGCAAGAAGCAATTGAACATATTGATGAAGTACAAAATGAAACAGACAGACTTAACGAACAAGCCAGTGAGGAGATTTTGAAAGTAGAACAGAAATATAACAAACTCCGCCAACCATTTTTTCAGAAGAGGTCAGAATTGATTGCCCAAAGCCCAGATTTTGGGGTAACAACATTTGTTAACCATCCACAAGTGTCTGCACTGCTTGGGGAGGAGAATGAAGAGGCGCTGCATTATTTGACAGGAGTCGAAGTGACAGAGTTTGAAGATATTAAATCAGGTTACAGAATAGATTTTTATTTTGATGAAAACCCTCACTTCGAAGATAAAGTTCTCTCCAAAGAATTTCATCTGAATGAGAGTGGTGATCCACCTTCGAAGTCCACTGAAATCAAATGGAAATCCAGAAAGGATCTGACAAAACGCAGAATAAAGCCAGCAGGAAGAGACAGCATGAGGAACCAGAAAGCTTCTTCACCTGGCTTACTGATCACCCTGATGCAGGTGCAGATGAGTTACGAGAGGTCATCAAAGATGCTATGTGGCCAAATCCATTACAGTACTACTGGTTCCAGACGTGGATGATGAGGAAGGGAAAGAAGAAGATGACGATGAAGAGGAAGAAGGATTGGAAGATATTGATAAAGAAGGGGATGTGGTTGAAGGTGAAGAAGATGAAGATGATGATGAGGGAGAGGGAGGAGAGGAAGATGAAGGAGAAGATGACTCATGGAACACTGATGGATTCTGACCTTCTTTTTTAAATTTTCTCCCGTCCCTGGGAGCAAGTTACAGTCTTTTTTTTTTTTCTCCTCCTCTTGTGCTCAGTCACCCTGTTTTTGAGGTCTCTTTTCTCTTTTATACCATGGCTCACAACTTATTTTGGGGGGAAATACCTTGAGCAGAATTCAGTGGGAAAAGAATCTCTATCCTTTTCTGTTCCAAATTCTTTTTTACCCCTTCCTGTCTCAACAAAAACTTTGTGGAATCAACACCACCATGCTCTGTGGGAAAAAAGAAGACCCTTCTGCTCCCTTAGGTCTGCTGGAAGCTGGAGGGTGCTAGGCCCCTGTGTAGTAGTGCATAGAATTCTAGCTTTTTCCTCCTTTCTCTGTATTTTGGGCTCAGAGATTACACTGTGTCTCTATGTGAATATGGACAGTTAGCATTTACCAGCATGTATCTGTCTACTTTCTCTTGTTTAAAAAAAGAAAGAAAAAACTTTAAAAAATGGGGTTATAGAAGGTCATTAAAGTTGGGTCTGAGATGTTTGGGTGGGTTAAGTGGGCATTTTGACAACATGGCTTCTCCTTTGGCATATTTAATTCTGATGTTTAATGGACATCCTTGCAGTTTCAGATGACAATTTTAAAATAAAATTCTCTCCTAATGATGACTTGAGCCCTGCCATTCGATGGGAGAAGCAGCAGAACCTGTAGGATCTTATCTGCAATTGACATTCTCTGTTGTAATTTTATTCCTGTTTATTTAAAATTTTTTCTTTTTGTTTCGCTGGAAAGGAAACATGATGCTCACTTTAAGCGTTAGAAGTGTACAGGTTGCTTTGTTACGATAAAACTAAATGCGTACACAAAGGAAAAAAAATCTGTTTGTATGTTCAGTTTTTACCACTTCTTGGGGATAATAAATTTCCTATGTAACTACTGGGAAAAAAAAAGAAAAGATTCATTCAATGATCTATCACTATTTATAAAGGGTCTGTTTATTGTGAGTGAGGCAGTGTTCTGGGTGCTAGGGATAACTCAGTGAACATGACAGCTAAAAAGTCACTTTCTTGTGGACATTATATTTTATTAGGGAAAGAGAGAGATAACACCCAATGAATATAACAAATGAATAATATAGTACGTTGGAGGTTGCTAAGTGTTATGGAATAGAAATTGTGCAGGGATAAGGCCAATTCAGATTGTGGAGGTGATGGTAGTTTGCAATGTTCAATAGAGTGGTCAGGATAGGGGTATTTTAAATAATAAGATGTGGCAAAGACTTGAAGAAGGTGAGTGAGAGAGACATCTGGCTATCTGGGGGAGGAGTCTTCCAGACAGAGGGAAAAGCCACCCTGAGGTAATGGAACTGTAAATTCCAAGTTTCAAAGGAATGAAAAGAAATCAGAGGTTTAGAAAAAGGCTGGTGTCATGTCTGGCTGGATCATAAGGGGAAGGAGAGAATTATAGGTAGAAGGTAGACGATTGAACACTGTATGCTGTGTTGAGCTGGTTAGGCTTTGTCCTGTAAGGGTCAGCCCGTCTTCCATACAAGGATGAGACCGTAGGCAGGGATTCTTTATATCTGCCAAAGACCTTTGGACAGAGGAGACACTCAATAAATGTCTAATGAATGAAGACGTGTTTGGTGACAAAACGCTTCTACAAGTAAAGTCGTGGGAGAACTATCAGAAATATAAGCTCACAACTGTGTGTATAAAAAAGAATATTGATGTTAACCTTAACCAGAGGTGTCTTTTTCCTAAGAATTGTTTTTCTTTTTCATAAAATAAATTATATGAGTGAATTGAACATCTGTAAGTAGTTTCCTATTGCTGTCAAAACAAATTACCATAAAGCCAATGGATTAAAACAATACAAATTTATGGTCTCACAGTTCTACAGATGGCTTAATTGGTTTCTTTGCTCTGTGTCTTGTCTCACAAAACTGAAATCAAGATGTCAGTGATCTGGGATCTTATCTGGAACTTCTGGGAAAGAATCCACTTCTAAGATCTTTTAGGTTGTTGGCAGACTCCAGTTCCTGTGGTTATAGATCCGAGGTCTCCGCTCTCTTGCCAGCTGTCAGCTGGGGTTTGCCTATAGCTCCTAGAGACCCTTCTCAGTCCTTGCACCTGGGCCCTACATCTGGGCCAGGAACAGTGTGCAGTTGAACCCTTCTCCTGCTTAGAATTTCTCTGACTTCCTCTTTCTGCTGTATCTTTCTTCTTCCTCTTCTAATGTATTTTTCAAACTTACCCTTTAACCTTTTCCTTCATAGGGTTATATGGAGTCCACCCTGATAAACCAGGATAATCTTCTTGCTTGAAGGTCAACTGAGTAATAAGCTTTTTTACATCTGCTGACAGTGCCTAGATAAATGATTGAATATTCAGGAAATGAAAATCTTGTTGGGGGGTTGGTGCATCTTTAGAATCCTGCCTACCACAATATCACATTCTGGGTTGATTCATGCCAAGTACTGACTGTCTTTCTAGAGCAGGACACAGCCAAAAACCTGCCCGCACAGGTTTAGGTGGTACCACAAAACCTGCTCTGTGGTGAAGAACTGACACAGAGGAAGTAACTCAATATAGATGCTGATGGGAAATGGGTGATAAATTGGGGGGCTCAATTTTTGAGGAATGTTGCAGTCTAATTTGCAATGCAGAAAAAGATCATTTTCTAGTTACATCAGTAGTGAGTAAATCAGAAAACAGGGAATATTGTGAGCCAAGGAGACAGTGGTCATCATTGCACAACTGACCTGTCTGTAGGCAGAGGTCCCCCTGGGTAGGGTTCAGGACAGGGCTTTGTTCCTTAGATGGTGGAAGACTACTAGAGTAGGCATGGAGTACTAGGCAGGGAACAGGTCAAAACTAAATTATAGGGCCAATTACAGAATGAGAAGACAGAGGAAGCAGAGATGTAATTCCAGCAATTTAGGGACAGAGAGCTGGCTGTGTGCAACCTTAGACAGCACCAATTTCTGACTCTTACTTTAAGTAAGTCATTTTCCCAAAAAAGCCCAACACTTCTTCAATGGTGCCCTGTGAATACAAATGTCCAGTCTAAATCCTTCTGTCTCTAGGAAATATACATTTTCTCCTCTTGTAAATGCAGTGACATATTTGATTGAATATATAACAAGGTAGATATCCTACTGTGTTTTAGAGGTATAAGAGGGCAGCATCTCTCAACCAGCTTTTATTGTATTGACTTTAAAATGTTTTATGCCTGGTTGTTTATTTTACCATGCATTTTCAAGAGTTTTAGAAGACAAAATATAAATGCAAACAGACATTTGCAGAGACAGAATAGAAGAACTTGGAACTTTTTCCCCCTCTTAGCTGTAATTACTTTAAAACATTTCTTTTTGTCTGAAAAAAGAGAATATCTCTGGTAAACTAGTAGGATTCTTGGATTTGGGAGGAGAATCTTAATTTGTCCTTTGGGGAAGACATCCTCGATACACCTTAGAAGCAAAGTGAAGATTTTCAAAGCATCTGCTTTTAGAGCTCTTTCCTGGGCCACATTTCCTGGACTCCGTCTTGTGACCAAAGACTTTCATACCACATATCCATTCGTTATTAGATGTGTGTGCTGGGGGCGTGGAGCAGCTGGGGGAAAAGGTGATAATTACAAAATAGTATTACTCTGTTTTTAGTCAACTTGCTCCTCTATAATGAGCAAGTTTCTGCTTCACATTTTTTCTGCAGCTAGCTAACCTGGCCAAAACTTAATCTAGCAGATGATTGAGTGTGGCATTAGCCAACACCATACTGCTTCCAGCTTCCTGTCCTGGGCCTCCCCTCCTGGGTTTATTATATTTCAAGTCTGGTTCTCCTCCAGCTGGCTCACTATCCCAAATATTGCTTTGATTGTGATATGGACAGGCCATAATGCGAGTTAAGTTTCAGGAACATCAGAAACCCTTCCCTTTATCCATTCACTAAACGGTCTCTGTAAGTTACTTAATGACCTGTATTCGAATCTGTATATCTGTACCAGGCACAGGGAAAACAAATGCCTTAATTAGTGTTAACTAAACTTTTAGGTAATCGTACAGACATAAAATGCTGTGTGTTTTGCTATAGATTATTGGAATTTCTGCTAAGACATATACGAATCGATGTAACAATGATTATGATTAGTGTAGCTGACAGTCAAAGTAGAAGAAAAACAACAGGAAGAAGCCAATAATTAAATTTTAAGAATACACGGGGGAATAAGAAGGGGTATTGTCTCATTGATATATTGCTAGCATTTCGCAGAAATCTAGGTCTTCCCTGGCAGCCAAGTGAGGCTTCCTTACTGGATAATGTCTGGGACGGTAACCCAATGAGTTGGCAGTAGGTACTAAGAAAGCTAGAGATTCGTTCTCCTGTAGAAGAACCATAGATTTTACCTTTACTCCCAAAATTGAGTTTCACTTATATTCTATTGGTAAAAGCTATGTATCGGTGATTCAGCAGAATCTACCTCAAATTCTGGAGCTATTACTAGATACCTTTCATTAAGAGTAGATTAGTGACACAATTTTCCTATTCAGAGGACAGTGTAGGATAATGGGCTTGAAAGAGCAGGGAAGAGGTGTACAGCCAGCACAAGGCAGCTAGCCCTCTGGAAGTTTTCTGATAGGGTCACCATGTTCTGGTTTGTAGGACCAGAATACATATATATTGCCAGTTATCTAAACTACACCAAATTCACAGGAGTCTAAGGCATAGACAGGAATGCCATTTTTTGTTTGTTTTTAAAAGATAAATGTTATTTCCATATAGACTAGCTATGATGTTTGTAGGCTATAATATTCTCTACCGATTGGCACCTCAAGGCAAATAATAAAATTGGAATTTTTCTGAGTGAGTATATAGTCAGAATAAGTGATTTATCCTGGATAAGAGAACTTTGAGTACTCCTCTCCCCCGTAGACAAGGCCTTGCTGATATGTGCCCCTAATGTTGTGTCTGAAGGACAGATTCTACTAAGGAGTGTGGGGTAACTCTGGGTCAGGCCCAATGTCTCTTACCCAAGTGTTCAAAAATTTTCTTTTCTATTTTGAGAAATTCCTTTATTCATAACTTTAAAATTATGTTAATAATATTGTCTATTTTCAACTCAAATTTGGTAGTAGGACGCATCTCTTGATTAGAACATTGTTGTTCGGTGAATTCC
The DNA here is from genome assembly GCF_003676395.1 of Aethalodelphis obliquidens. Classification (NCBI taxonomy): domain Eukaryota; kingdom Metazoa; phylum Chordata; class Mammalia; order Artiodactyla; family Delphinidae; genus Aethalodelphis; species Aethalodelphis obliquidens. Next base: position 27,602,493 of record NW_020837945.1, on the reverse strand, counting down.
TCAGTCATCCATTTATAAATTGTTGCTTAGTTTAATTAATTAACATATGGCCAACTTTAGTCATTGTATGTTGATTAGATTAGATTAATTCAGAGTGGTGAGATACATTACTATCACCCATATACTTAAGGCTATAAGTGAATGAAAGATCTTACCTTAAAAAACTTCATGTAGTTTCTCTGTGAACATGCTTTTCACCTTTAGAGCTGTGTAGAGACTTTAAAAAGAGAATATGGCCTCCCATGCTTTACCTAATTGCTCCCAGCAATAATAATACTAGGCAGAGAAGCCTTTATTTTTTTCAAAGATTTTTAGCATATTAAAAAACTCTATAAATAGTGATAATAACTTATTCATTTGCTGTTTTCTAGTACAATTGTTTAGTACTAGAAAATTATCTTTCCATTAGCTGTAATAGCTCCCAAAGAAATGGAATATATCAAATCATGGAGTTAACTGAGAGTTAAAGGGATTTAAATGAATAAACATAATGATGATATTGTAAAATATGAGGTTTCTCATTTAATTTGTTTTTCCATGTGATTCCTGTAACTTTATATAATGATTTTTTTTTCCTATGGAATGACTTTTTGAAGATGTGGTGAAGAGAGCATAACATCCTATTTCCTATTTCTTAGTATACTTGCTTCATCTGGTGGCTGTCAGACTGAGATTTTCTGGAGAATGTGGGAGAGGTGGTATTTCTGTGGTCTCTAGATTCCTTATCAAAAATCAATGTCAGTGCCTTTCTGCCATTTGTGAGACTCACCTTAATCTTACAATAGCACATTTTTTCCCCCTTCTTATTCTTTTTTTTCTTTTTTTGCGGTACACAGGCCTCTCACTGTTGTGGCCTCTCCCGTTGCGGAGCACAGGCTCCGGACGCGCAGGCTCAGCAGCTATGACTCACGGGCCCAGCCGCTCCGTGGCATGTGGGATCTTCCCGGACCGGGGCATGAACCCGTGTCCCCGGCATCGGCAGGCGGACTCTCAACCACTGCGCCACCAGGGAAGCCCTCCCCTTCTTATTCTTTCGGAGTAAAAAAATGAGAGTTATTTTTTACAGTGCTTATAATTCAATCTCATCACTGTTTCTAAGAGGTCCTCCTACCTTCCAACAGAATATATATACATTGTATTTTATGCATAGCTATATATCCATTACCATGTTTTCACTTGGTTAAGTATAAGAAATATGCTGTTCATATTCCAAATATGGAATAGATGGCCTTTGTAGATAGTCACCAAAGGCTTGGCAATTTCTTTGATGAAATTGATGAACATTTGTTTAATAAGAACTTTCTACTCTATCATTGTTCCTTAGGGTTTCATCCTGTTAGAAAAATTTTACCACGTTTCATAAATTTCATGAAAGTATTACATAATACACTGAAGAAATAAAACGTGAGAACACTGGTATTCATCCATAAAGAACAATATATAACTTTCTATTTTTTCTTCTTTTCTATGAGTTTTAACATTAAGTTTTTTCACAATGAGTAATTTGTAGTCACTGACTAGGAAACATAGTGGTTTATGGAGTATCTATTTCTACCTTCTTCCTTGCTACTAGAACCCCCCTCACTTGTAGAGGATGGCAATGTTTTCATGTGATAAAATGTTCTCATGTGGTAAAATATCATTGCTCTAAACCACACGTGGAGTCCTGATCTTCTTTGCAGTATACTGGGTTTTTAGGCTGTATTGTACCTAAAAGAGACCCTGTGACCAAATTTCAGCAAATGAGATAAAAGGAAAACCCACTGGTGGATTTGTGAAAGATTTTGTTGAAAGCGGCACCCTGAAGTGGAAGGCCTCATATCCCCAACCAACAATGAGACCAAGACTCCTCCATCTCCACTGCACACTGGCAGACACCTAATGGAGAAGAAAAACCTTTGAAAATGAATGACAGGGGGCTGTGAAATTTACAAGATACACAAAGGGAATAGGAATTTAGTCACTGTTTCAGGATGCAATTGGGCATTCCAGGAGAATGTGTGGTATGCGATACCCAGGTATCTGCATCAAATTGTTTTTGCTAATCAAATTCCCATTCTTGGACTCTGTATAGCTTTGCATAAAGAATAGCTTAATCTGTCCTTGGGATATAATGTGAATTCTCTTTAGGAAAGATGGATGAAGAGGTATTAAGAACATGCAGAGGAGAAGTATCTCCTTTCCTTCCTGGTCAGCTAACATCATCATCATCATCATCAAACACCCACATTGTGAGTGTGGTAATGAGTATATGCCTATAGTTTGAGAAATCACAAGATCAATCCCTTTTACTGTTTCCTGTCCAAGTGTGTATAGACTCCTTGTGTAGGGATAGGATACAGCCCTAGGTAACTTGGATTACAGTAGCTTTTATAATTATAGAAATTTTATAGAGAAAATCGTATACTCGGGGGAGATCCAGATTTTAATTAGGGTAAGAAGAGAGAGTTTATGTAAACTGCTTAAACATGTAGGAGCACTTGATTTCAGAAGTGAAGGGTAAGGAAGTGCAGTTGTAAGTGAGGGCACCTATGATGATGGGTGAGACAGAAATAGGACATGATGGATGTGGGACAGCAGGATAGGATAAAATGGAGTAGGCGTAGCTGAAGAAGGTTGTATTCCATTGAATGATGCAGGACTCAGGGATAAACAGTATATTTGGGTGGCCCTGACATGCTACAATATAATTTGAGTGTTAAATGTTTTGCTTGATATCTCTCACTTTGTTAAGTAAATGGTGACATGTACAATAATTTGACAAGGAACAGCAGAAAAGGGGTGTTTTTAGCACAGATCTTCCTCTACTGATGATGAGGTTATGTCCCAATAAACCTATCATAAGATGAAAATATCATTAAGTCGAAAAGGCACTTAATACACCTAACCTACTGAACAGCATAGCGTAGCCTAGCCTACCTTAAACATGCTCAGAACAATTACATTAGCCTACACTTGGGCAAAATCATCTAACACAAAGCCTATTTTATAACAAAGTGTTGAATATCTCATGTACTTTATTGACTACTGTACTGAAAGTGAAAAAAAAGGAGGTTGTCTGGATACAGAATGGTTTTAAGTACATTAAATGGTTTTAAGTACAGTAAGTACATTACCCTTGTGATTGCGTGACTGACTGGGAGTTGCAGCTATGGATATGAGAGTATTGTACCTTTTACCACTAGCCCAGGGAAAAGACCAAAATTCAACATTTGAAGTACAGTTTCTACTGAATGTGTTATCTCTTTTGAACCGCTGTAAAGTCGTAAAATCACAGGCCAATCCATCAGAATTTGGGGATGGTCTGTATAGTGTCTGTATTTTAACAAGTTCAAAGTTGGGGCAAGTGATTTAAAATTCTGCTTTCGCGAGTTCTTAATTTTTAAAAATATTTAGGTCACTGTGCTAAAGGAGTTTATTTCTATTCAATTTCAAATTTGTATTTTTATTCACATTAGAATTTGTGTTTTACTCAAAATAACTTCATTCAGTGGAGAAATGAGATATAATGAATAATTAAAATTTCAAGAGAAGATTTGATTAGTAAGGGCACATTCCAGCTCTAAAAATTCTATTATTTCCTAGCTGACCCTGAAAATATTAGCATCATTTAGATTTCTTTGGTGGATAAACTTTTCCCCCTAAATGTTTAAAAATCTCTCTATATACATGTTCACAAAACAATGTAACTTTTAATTACTAGTTTTATGCAATCTTTATAATGTTATTGTCCTTTTTTAGATATAGAAAATATAAGTCATTTAGCTGAATCTACTCTGTCATACATGCATACCCTGAACTTCCTTTCTGTTTACATTCCTCATTTGAACTTAGTTGAACTTCCTCTTTTTCATCATTAATGGACAGAACGTCTGACTGTGATGTGTAAGCAGTGTAGATAGTTAACTGAAGCAAAGGCTGAAGCAACCTTTATTTAGGTTGCATATTTATTTATTTATTTATTAGTTTATTTTAAAGTTCTGTCTTTTTAAAAAATAATTTATATTAACCTTATTTATTTATTTATTTATTTTTGGCTGCATTTTGTCTTCGTTGCTGCATGCGGGCTTTCTCTACTTGCGGTGAGTGGGGGCTACTCTTCGTTGTGATGCATGGGCTTTTCATTGCAGTGGCTTCCCTTGTTGCGGAGCACAGGCTCTAGGTGCGTGGGCTTCAGTAGTTGTGGCACACAGGCTCAGTATTAGTGGTGCACGGGCTTAGTTACTCCTCGGCATGTGGGATCTTCTGGGACCAGGGCTAGAACCCATGCCCCCTGCATTGGCAGGCAGATTCTTAACCACTGTACCACGAGGAAAGCCCAGGTTGCATTTTTAGAATCAGAAAATTATGATCGTCACTCAGTGTCCTTTGACATTTACCAGCATTCAAGCATAGTACTTTTTTTAGCAAAAGTAATTGCTTCAATCACTTAATCAACCTCACTAGCTTCAAATTAAAGGAGGTATAAATCATCATACTGTAATCTTTCAGGAGTTGTTCTGTAAAGAAAATGAGAAGTCAGGTTTCCCTCTGAAAGTACAGGCAGTGGCTGCCCTTGTCTCTTCCTTGTCTCCTGGGATCACTGTGATTCTGGTATTTCAGAGGGCCTGATTTCTAAATCTTACTCTCCAGGGATAAAACTGTGAACTACTGGATCATCTTACTCATAAGTCAAAAGTTAGTTTCTATGAAACTAATCTCTTCACTTGATAGTTTGAATAAAAATTGGAAAAGTCATATAAATAATAGATAATATTTATCTACATTTTAAGAGGGTTCCATCTTCATTTTCACATTTGCAGTGGTAACTTGAATGTGATCTTTCATTGCATAATTTAACCTGTAAAGTCCTTTATCATTGTTAGCTTTTTTTCAGATGGAAACAGAGCAAAACTACAGATAGAATCCAATTTTACCAAATATAAGCATCTTGAAAAAAATCAGCATCATTAATGATATATGAAGGAGTATGTCTAATTAAAGATAAAAACCTACATTATTATTTTCTTTTTCACAGTGTGTAATCTCAGAGGACAAAGTTTAAGAAAGGCACCTCTGGACACAAAATTACAATTTAAAGAGGTTTATTCATCCCCAATTCCAGATATCTTCCCTTGCCACTCCTGGCTTCTCATTTAGTTTGGGGTTAGTTCAACAAAGTGGACTCTACAATCCACATGAAAGGGAGTGTCAGCCTTGGGTATGGTGCCAACAGAATGCTGCTGAGAGGTTCTGGCCTTTAAGCACCTTCTCTTCATAATACAGAGGGAGTTTACAAGTCTCTCTTGTAGGTGATGATGTGCCTCAGTCACATGTACTGTTTTGGAAGGTGTGATGCCTAGTAAGGTGTCTTATCTACAGCTTACAGGGAAAATTACTCTCAAAGATGTTCAAAGTTCCTCCCCAGATTTATAATTCTCTAGAGGCTGAGATCTGAGCAAGCCACTCTATTCCTGGAAGACTGTTATTTGATGAGAAGTACTGATAAACATTTCCTTCAGACATCTTATCCCTTAGCAGATTCCAATCACACCTTTACATTCTCTATAAATATATAAATGCCGTTCATTGATATATTTTTATTTATTCTCTGAATTGGCATCAATTCATTTTAATAACAATATTAATAATTATTATTAATAATCAGCTTTATAAAAATGATTATAATTACCTATATAACTATAGTTCTCTAAATACTAACTTTGATTATTAATAATTTAATGTTATCCAACACATGGCTAAATTGTTTCAATATAATTTTATTCCATATGTTAAATCTTATAAGAAAATGTCACTTCGGGAATAGAAAAACATTTTATTAATATAGTCACATTTTTTAAATTAATAAACATTTTCTGAGAGATTCTAATTTTATGAGGGAAGAGAATGATCGTGTCATCACTAAATTCTATTGCTGGAAACAAACTAAGTCCATTTAGTCCCAAAAGCCCTTTATTACATATGGAGGGACTTAGGTGACTGACTCCTTATTTATTAATGAAACTATTAACAGGAAATGCAATTTTGAAGGAAAGCACAGACGGAAGACACAAAACTCTTTCCGAGAGGTCAGACTTCACAAATAATCAAATGCTAATTATTTGTAGTCACTAAAATTTGGTTAATATTTAAAGGGTAAATTTTATGATCCTCTTAGGAGGAATTTTAATAAAGGAATTAGGGCCATAATCGCCCCTGAATGAACTTTGTATAGAGTGGGCCTGTAGGCCCAGTCTGTTACAGCAGGGACTGTGTTTAGAGAAATGTATTTGCTGTGAAGTGGAAAGAACACAGGATTTAGAAATAGGATATCTGGCTTCTGGTTCTGCATTCACCTCTCTGTGTGCAGTGGAAATGATTAAAACATGCACATGTGGGACCAGGGGTTATAGATAGGGAATATCTTTGTACCTTCACTCAATTTTGCTGTGAAACAAACTGATCTAAAAAATAAAGTCTATTAAAAAGAAAAAAATCAGTCATTGCCAAAGGTTAGGGAGGAGGGAGAATGAATAGGCAGAACACAAAGGATTATTTGAGCAGTGAAACTATTCTATACGATCCTATAATTGTGGATATGAGTCATCACCTTTTTGTTAAAACCTATAGAAAGTACCACACCAAGGGTAAGCCCTAAGGTAAACTATGGACTTTGTGTGGTAATGATGTGTCAATGTAGGTCCATCAACTGCAATAGACGTATCATCTGGTGCAGGATTCTGATAGTGGGGAGGCTTGCGTGTATGTGGGGCAGGAGGTATATAGGAAATCTCTGTACCTTCTGCTCAATGTTACTGTAAATTGCTCTAAATATGTCTATTTTTTTTTCAAAAGCAGAGAAAAGTAGGAAAAAACTCATAAGCTTTGTTATTATTTTAAATTCTAAGGAGGACATGAAATCTTTATTAAATAGTTTCCATCACATGATAGGTTTCTATTTCTATTGTGGAGAAAAGATGAGAACTTTTCTATGAGTAGAATTTAGATTAAATATGAATCCAAATGTTTAACTGAACTTTGGCATAATAACAAAATATGTTATAGGTTACCCTTTGCAGCGTATATATTTAAAATAATTTAGATGCTTAAAGTGCTTTGGGAGAAGACTGTAGAAGTCAGGCTGAGAAAATAAAAGAATTGATAGATCATTTTATGTCACATCCTACTCTATCGCTCCTTACTTTCTATGGTTATGAGGGTAGTCTTTGGTTAAATAAGGTTTTGTAATAAAAAAATGACTTATTTTAAAGTCATTTTTAAAATATGAAGTGTTTAATTGAATAATGGAATATTCCAGGACTTTAATCCCTTTAATGAAGTGTTTAATTGAATAATGGAATATTCCAGGACTTTAATCCCTTTAATGAAGTGTTTATTGAATAATGGAATATTCCAGGACTTCCCAGATTCTGAGGCAAAAAGAGGTGATGACTCAGTCTTTGCCCTTAATATCTTATTGTGTCAAAAAAGCAAATCAGTGATTCAAAACTATGAAGAAAGGACCAATATGATCCAAGGTCTGATCAGGGCTGAAAGTAAGGACTTGAATTAAAGGGACTTGCTGTATATTAAGGCTCTGCCATTACAAAGAATGTTACTACCAGGAACAGAAACAAAATCATGAGAGGCAGCCACTTTGGGGGAAAAATGAAGTCTATTTTAGACACACTGAATGTGAGGTGATGACAGGAAAAAAAAAAAAAAGAGCAAGTCAAGTACACAGTTAAAATACAGTCTAAGTGCTGTAATACAGAGCAGTACTATAATGAAGATTCTGAAGAAACAGTTGTATGCCAGACAGAGGTACGATAAAAATGTTTCCTCTTTCTGAATAGCCAGGGATATTTATGACTTAGGACAGATAAATGCATAGATCTCACTCATGGTACCTGAGCCCATGTGTGTTTCTCTTATTAATGTGCAAACTCCTTAGAATGAAGACCTGTTTTCTTCTTCTATAGGATCTAGCACAGTGCTTTGCACAGAGTAAACATATACACAAAATAATGATACACATATATTGCTTTCCCATTACGCCTGATATATGGAAGATGGTCAATAACAGTTCAGTTTCTTTTCACTTGAGAAGTGGTGTATAAATTTTAGCATGCATAATTTCATGTCTTTGTATGATTTTGTTTCTTTGTTTTGTTTATTTCTAAAAAGAGTAAATCATGAGGAATTTCTTGTACTTGCTGGGATTAAAACCTGATTCTTTGGTTTTAATAATACAGTGAGCCCTTTGTATTTGTGGATTCTGCATCCTTGGATTCAACCAACCAACAGCAGATCAAAAACATTTGGGGGGAAAAAAACTCCAGAAAGTTCCAAAAAGCAAAACTTGAATTTGCTGAGTGATGGTAACTATTTACATAGCATTTACATTATGCTAGGTATTATAAGTAATCTATAGATGATTTAACATATACAGGAGGATGTGCATTGGTTAAATGTTGGTATCCATAGGGTTCTGGAACCAATCCCCCATGAATACCGAGGGACGACACTATTAATAATGTAGTGAGGTTTGTTTGGTATTGAGTCTAAAAGTAGATTGTTTTTAACTTACATAAAATTCAAATTGCATAAGCCTTGGCACAATAATGATAGTATAAAATAGTGTCTGAAATTGCAACCTGTTCTTTTATCAGATTCGTGAACATTAATTAATATGGCCTTATCCACTAGAATGCCGTATAGAAACACATTCACCTGTCAAAACTCTGACTATGCTTTTCATTTTCAAAAGCTGCCTACAATACTATTTTCTCTAGACAATCACCCTAGAAGTAAATGTTTCTTTATGTGAACCACCACAATTCCCTGATTATTCTGTGCTTGAATTACTTATATTTATTTTGCTTATTTGTATATTTATACGTACCACTAGTGTCTAGCCTAGATTGTAAATTCTTTGTAAAGCTAAAATGTGTCTCATTCACTTTGTATCTCCTGTGGTGCCCACCTCAGGGCATGTTATAGGTCTTCACCAAAGGTACTGAGTAAATAAAGGATGAGATATTGGGGGATTTCCTTAGGTAAAATTCCATATATGAAGCTCCAATGAGCCTTTTTCTTGGGTCTCTCCTTCCTTTCCGTGTCCAGGGGCTGGTTTCAGATTTCACCAGATCATCTCCCAAGCTTGCAAACCAGAAGTTCTCCATATCCCACCCTGGGCACATCCAGGAATCAGCTGAGATTTTTGGTGGGGTTTATACACAGTTTTGTGTTTTTTTTTAATTGTAAAGCAACAACAAAACTAAGCACATTTATTATCACACAATGTTATGTGTATACCTACCAGATATGCACAATCTCTATGTCAAAGCACTATTTTCAAAAAGTTAAAAACACAATAATACAAATATAGAACAAATGCATGCCAAAGATTTATAAACCCATTAATGACTGATCCAGTAAAAGAGCATTTTGAGAAACTAGGAATTTACAGGCATTTATAGAAGAACATTAGAATGAGATTGCTAGGTTATGTAAAAACTGATCAATTTCCTACAGGGCAATAAAACCTTCGTAGTTACCATATGTACCTGAAATAAAAAGAAATCATCAATTTCAGGGTCTAAACTCTAATCAAATAGTAAATGGGTTCATACGTCTAGATAATTAAACAATCATGTGGGCCTATTAAACAATGTTCCTGAATAATGTCAAAAGGTCAAACTATAAAAACCTCTTTAAAAAATTTTTTTTTATATTGGAGTATAATTGATTTACAATGTTGTGTTCATTTTTACAGTATTTACAAGTTGTGTATAATTTTTCTTAGCACATAGATTTTAATCTTATGCCATAGACCTCGAACTGGGAAAAACAAGTATGATATTTTGAAGGAACATACTACATAGGTCTAATGCCTTTCAAAATAGGCAGATGTAAATAATTCATGTTTTTTTTTTAACATCTTTATCAGAGTATAATTGCTTTACAATGTTGTGTTAGTTTCTGCTGTATAACAGAGTGAATCAGATATATGTATACATATATCCCCATATCCCCTCCCTCTTTCGTCTCCCTCCCATGCTCCCTATCCCACCCCTCTAGGTGGTCACAAAGCGCTGAGTTGATTTCCCTGTGCAATGCAGCTGCTTCCCCACTAGCTATTTTACATTTGGTAGTGTACACATGTCAATGTTACTCTTTCACTTTGTCCCAGCTTACCATTCCCTCTCCCCGTGTCCTCAAGTCCATTCTCTACATCTACGTCTTTATTCCTCTCCTGCCCCTAGGTTTGTCAGAATCTTTTTTTTTTTTTTAGATTCCATATATATGTGTTAGCATACAGTATTGGTTTTCTCTTTCTTACTTCACTCTGTATGACAGACTCTAGGTCCATCCACCTCACTACAAATAACTCAATTTTGTTTCTTTTTATGGCTAATATTCCATTGTATATATGTGCCACATCTTCTTTATACATTCATGTGTTGATGAACACTTAGGTTGCTTCCATGTCCTGGCTACTGTAAATAATGCTGCAGTGAACATTGTGGTACTTGACTCTTTTTAATTTAAGGTTTTCTCAGGCTATATGCCGAGTAGTGGGATTGCTGGGTCATATGGTAGTTCTATTTTTAGTTTTTTAAGGAGCTTCCATACTATTCTCCATAGTGGCTGTATCAATTTATATTCCTACCAACAGTGCAGCAGGGTTCCCTTTTCTCCACACCCTCTCCAGCATTTATTGTTTGTAGATTTTTTGATGATGGCCATTCTGACTGGTGTGAGGTGATACCTCATTGTAGTTTTGATTTGCATTTCTCTAATGATTAGTGATGTTGAGCATCCTTTCATGTGTTTGTTGGCAATCTGTATATCTACTTTGGAGAAATGTCTATTTAGGTCTTCTTCCCATTTTTGAATTGAGTTGTTTGTTTTTTTCATATTGAGCTGCATAAGCTGAGTGTATATTTTGGAGATTAATCCTTTGTCAGTTTCTTTGTTGGCAAATATTTTCTCCCATTCTGAGGGTTGTCTTTTTGTCTTCTTTATAGTTTCCTTTGCTGTGCAAAAGCTTGGAAATTTCATTAAGTCCCATTTGCTTATTTTTGTTTTTATTTCCATTTCTCTAGGAGGTGGGTCAAAAAGGATCTTGCTGTGATTTATGTCATAGAGTGTTCTGTCTACATTTTCCTCTAAGAGTTTGATAGTGTCTGGCCTTACATTTAGGTCTTTAATCCATTTTGAGTTTATTTTTGTATATGGTGTTAGGGAGTGTCCTGATTTCATTCTTTTTCATGCAGCTGTCCAGTTTTCCCAGCACCACTTATTGAAGAGCCTATCCTTTCTCCATTGTATATTCTTGCCTCCTTTATCAAAAATAAGGTGACCATAGGTGAGTGAGTTTATCTCTAGGCTTTCTAGCCTGTTCTATTGATCTACATTTCTATTTTTGTGCCAGTACCATACTGTCTTGATTACTGTAACTTTGTAGTATAGTCTGAAGTCCAGGAGTCTGATTCCTCCAGCTCCACTTTTTTTTTCTCAAGATTGCTTTGGCTATTTGGAGTCGTTTGTGTTTCCATACAAATTGTGAATTTTTTTTGTTCTAGTTCTGTGAAAAATGCCAGTGATAGATTGATAGGGATTGCATTGAATCTGTAGATTGCTTTGGGTAGTAGAGTCATTTTCACAATGTTAATTCTTCCAATCCAAGAAAATGGTATATCTCTCCATCTGTTTGTGTCATCTTAAATTTCTTTCATCAGTGTCTTATAGTGTTCTGCATACAGGTCTTTTGTCTCCTTAGATAGATTTATTCCCAGGTATTTTATTCTTTTTGTTGCAATGGTAAATGAGAATGTTTCCTTAATTTCTTTTCCAGATTTTTTGTCATTAGTGTATAGTAATGCAAGAGATTTCTGTGCATTAATTTTCTATCCTGCTACTTTACCAAATTCATTGATTAGCTCTAGTAGTTTTCTGGTAGCATCTTTAGGATTCTCTATGTATAGTATCATATCATCTGCAAACAGTGACAGTTTTACCCTTTTTTTCTGATTTGGATTCCTTTTATTTCTTTTTCTTCTCTGATTACTGTGGCTAAAACTTCCAATACTATGTTGAATAATAGCGGTGAGAGTGGGCAACCTTGTCTTCTTCCTGATCTTAGTGGAAATGGTGTCAGTTTTTCACCATTGAGAATGATGTTGGCTGTCGGTTTGTCATATATGGCCCTAATTATGTTGAGGTTGGTTCCCTCTATGCCTACTTACTGGAGAGCTTTTTATCATAAATGGGTGTTGAGTTTTGTCAAAAGCTTTTTCTGCATCTATTGAGATTATCATATGGTTTTTATCCTTCAGTTTGTTAATATGGTGTATCACATTGATTGATCTGCATATTCTGAAGAATCCTTGCATTCCTGGGATAAACCCCACTTGATCCTGGTGTATGATCCTTTTAATGTGCTGTTGGATGCTGTTTGTTACTATTTTGTTGAGGATATTTGCATCTATGTTCATCAGTGATATTGGCCTGTAGTTTTCTTTTTTTGTGACATCTTTGTCTGGTTTTGGTGTCAGGGTGATGGTGGCCTTGTAGAATGAGTTTGGGAGTGTTCCTGCGTCTGCTATATTTTGGAAGAGTTTGGGAAGGATAGGTGTTAGCGCTTCTCTAAATGTTTGATAGAATTCACCTGTGAAGCAATCTGGTCCTGGGCTTTTGTTTGTTGGTATATTTTAATCACAGTTTCAATTTCAGTGCTTGTGATTGGTCTGTTTATATTTTCTATTTCTTCCTGGTTCAGTCTCAGAAGGTTGTGCCTTTTTAAGAATTTGTCCATTTCTTCCAGGTTGTCCATTTTATTGGCATATAGTTGCTTGTAGTAATCTCTCTTGATCCTTTGTATTTCTGCAGTGTCAGTTGTTACTTCTCCTTTTTCATTTCTAATCCTGTTGATTTGAGTCTTCTCCCTTTTTTTCTTGATGAGTCTGGCTAATGGTTTATCAATTTTGTTTATCTTCACAAAGAACCAGCTTAGTTTTATTGATCTTTGCCATTGTTTCCTTCTTTTCTTTTTCATTGATTTCAGATCTGATTTTTTTGATTTCTTTCCTTCTTCTAACTTTCAGTTATTTTTGTTCTTCTTTCTCTAACTGCTTTAGGTGTAAGGTTAGGTTGTTTATTTGAGATTTTTCTTGTTTTGAGGTAGGATTGTATTGCTATAAAATTCCTGCTTAGAACTTCTTTGCTGCATCCCATAGGTTTTGGGCCATTGTGTTTTCATTGTCATTTCTTTCTAGGTACTTTTTGATTTCCTCTTTGATTTCTTCAGTGATCTCTTGATTATTTAGTAGTGTAATGTTTAGCCTCCATGAGTTTGTATTTTATACCGTTTTTTTTTTCCTGTAATTGATATCTAGTCTCATAGCGCTGTGGTTGGAAAAGATACTTGATGTGATTTCAATTTTCTTAAATTTACCAAGGCTTGATTTGTGACCCAAATATTATGTATCCTGGAGAATGTTCCACGAGCACTTGAGAAGAAAGTGTACTCTGTTGTTTTTGTATAGAATGTCCTATAAATATCAATTAAGTTCATTTTGTTTAATGTGTCATTTAAAGCTTGTGTTTCCTTATTTATTTTCATTTTGGATGACCTGTCTATTGGTGAAAGTGGCGTGTTAAAGTCCCCTACTATTATTGTGTTAGTGTCGATTTCCCCTTTTACGGCTGTTAGCATTTGCCTTATGTATTGAGGTGCTCCTATGTTGGGTGCATAAAATTTTATAATTGCTATATCTTCTTCTTGGATTGATCCCTTGATCATTATGTAGTGTCCTTCTTGGTCTCTTGTAATAGTCTTTATTTTTAAAGTCTATTTTGTCTGATATGAGAATTGCTACTCCAGCTTTCTTTTGATTTCCATTTGCATGGAATATCTTTTTCCATCCCCTCACTTTCAGTCTGTATGTATCCCTAGGTCTGAAGTGGGTCTCTTGTAGACAGCATATATACAGGTCTTGTTTCTGTATCCATTCAGCCGATCTATGTCTTTTGGTTGAAGCCTTTAATCCATTTACATTTTAATGTAATTATCGATATGTACATTCCTATTATCATTTTTTAAATTGTTTTGTGTTTGTTTTTGAGGGTCTTTTCCTTCTTTTGCGTTTCCTGCCTAGAGAAGTTCCTTTGGCATTTGTTGTAAAGCTGGTTTGGTGGTGCTGAATTCTCTTAGCTTTTGCTTGTCTGTAAAGGTTTTAATTTCTCTGTCGAATCTGAATGAGATCCTTGCTCAGTAATCTTGGTTGTAGGTTTTTCCACTTTCATCACTTTAAATATGTCCTGCTACTCCCTTCTGGCTTGCAGAGTTTTTAATGAAAGATCAGCTGTTAACCTTGTGGGGATTCCCTTGTATGTTATTTGTTGCTTTTCCCTTGCTGCTTTTAATATTTTTTCATTTTATTTAATTTTTGATAGTTTGATTAATATGTGTCTTGGTGTGTTTCTCATTCAATTTATCTTGTATGGGATTCTCTGTGCTTCCTGGAGTTGACTATTTCCTTTCCCTTGTTAGGGAAGTTTTCAACTATAATCTCTTCAAATATTTTCTCAGACCCTTTCTTTTTCTCTTCTTCTTCTGGGACTCCTATAATTTGAATGTTGATATGTTTAATGTTGTCCCAGAGGTCTCTGAGCCTGACCTCAATTCTTTTCATTCTCTTTTCTTTATTCTGATCATGGTAGTTATTTCCAGTATTTTAACTTCCAGGTCACTTATCCATTCTTCTGTCTCAGTTATTCTGCTATTGGCTCCTTCTAGAGAATTTTAAATTTCATTTATTGTGTTGTTCATCATTGTTTGTTTGCTTTTTAGTTCTTCTTGGTCCTTGTTAAACGTATCTTTTATTTTCTCCATTCTATTTCTATTATTTTGGATCATCTTCACTATCATTACTCTGAATTCTTTTTCAGGTAGACTGCCTATTTCCTCTTCATTTATTTGGTCTGGTGGGTTTTTACCTTGCTCCATCATCTAATGTATATTTCTCTGCGTTCTCATTTCATTTAACTTACTGTGTTTGGGGTCTCCTTTTCGCAGGCTGCAGGTTCCTAGTGCCCGTTGTTTTTGGTGTCTTCCCCCAGTGGGTGAGGTTGGTTCAGTGCCTTGTGTAGGCTTCCTGTTGGAGGGGACTGGTGCCTGTCTTCCTGTGGGTGGGGCTGGATCTTGTCTTTCTGGTGGGCATGGCCACATCCAGTGGTATGTTTTGGGGTGTCTGTGAACTTAGTATGATTTTAGGCAGCCTCTCTGCAAATGGGTTGTGTTGTGTTCCTGTGTTGCTAGTTGTTTGACATGGGTTGTCCAGCACTGGAGCTTGCTGACCTTTGGGTGGAGCTGGGTCTTAATGTTGAGAGAAAGATCTCTGGGAGAGCTCTCACTTATTAATATTACATGGAGCTGGGAGGTCCCTGGTGGTCCAATGTCCTGAACTCGGCACTCCCACCTCAAAGGCTCACAGCTGACACCAGGGCGGAGCACCAAGACCCTGTCAGCCACACAGCAAGAAGAAAAGAGAGAAAAAAAGAAAGAAAATATAAAGGAACAAATGAAAAAAAATTATTAAAATAAAAAAAAATAAGAATTTTTAAAAAAGAGAGCAACCAAACCAAGAAACAAATCTACCAGTGATAACAAGCACTAAAAACTATACTAAGATAAATATAAAAATCAGAAACAAAACAGTTGCAGACAGCAAACTCCAAGTCTACAGTTGCTCCCAAAGTCCACTGCCTCCATTTTGGGATGATTTCTTGTCTATTCAGGTATTCCACAATGCAGTGTACATCAAGTTGATTGTGGTGATTTAATCGCTACTCCTGAGGCTGCTGGGAGAAATTTCCTTTTCTCTTTGTTCGCATAACTCCCGGGGTTCAGCTTTGGTTTTGGCCCCACCTCTGAGTGTAGGTTGCCCTTCCTCTTGGGAAGTCTGAGCTCTTCTGCGAGTGTTCAGTAGGTGTTCTTTAGGAGTTGTTCTACACGTAGATGTATTTTTTATGTATTTGTGGGGAGGAAGGTGATCTCCATGTCTCACTCCTCCATCATCTTGAAGTGAATCCCAATAATTCAGTTTTTAAAAGGTATTCAGTAGCTCTGAAAAACAATATCAAATATTCCCTGCTGCTAATGTACTCCAAGTCTGGGCGGAGAAAAGAAGAGCATCCTGAGAAAGGCTCCTGCAATGGGGTCCAAGTTCACAGTAGCTGGGGCACACCCACTCCCAAACCCAAGGTGTCCAGACAGCTTCTCTGAGCTGGGGTCTGCCTTCTCCCTCCCTCTCTGGGTAGTCAGCACTCCTTCTAACTTGCTCTGCGAACCTGCATACTGTATGCAGTTTTGAGGACTGCCCTCACTGTGGTCTTTTTAATTTGATTTTCTCCTCTCAATTTTCAGCCATTTAGCATCCCAAACTTCCTTCTATGACTTTTGAAGCCAGCAAGTCTGAGCCTTTGCTTGAACGTCAGCCCCCTTCATCCCCCTCCCCAGGTGTTCCCTGGTGGGTGTCCTCAGTGAAAAGCCTGGAAACAAGGATTTCACCTGGTGCAGCTCCTTTCTTTCCTGAAAGAGTCAGATGCCCTCCAGTTTCTTTCTGCATTTGCTCGCTCTCCAGGATTTCCTCAGAGTTACTTTTTATATTTTGTTTGGCATTTTGAATAGTTATAGGTTCAATATAAGTGACTCCATCATTCTCATAGAATAAATTTAATTATGAAGGTTCATATTGTGCTACATCCTTGAAAGAGAAATCTGAAACAAAGAGAGTAAAATAGATTCAACTCTGAGAGTGGCTTTGTTATCAGGGGAGATATAGAATTAACCCAGGAGAAAGAGTCTGCTTTCTCTGAGGGGAATTTAATTTTATTGTATAATGGTATATAAATTGAAATTTAATTATTTATTTGATCAATTTTATTAACATATGTAAAAATAATTGAATATTTTATTAAAGATAAGGAAGAAAGAAGCAGTAAATCAATTTAATAAGCATTTACTGAACACATCCTTGGTCCTTAAAAAAATCACATTCCAGTTCATAAAGAGAAAGCAGAAATGTTCCTAATCGTTCCAGGTTCTCTTCATTATTCAGTTAAAAAAAATAACTCGATTTTGGGAAGATGGAGGCAGTGACCTAAATTTCAGTTCTTCGTGAATCCACAAATGCAGAGTAAGAAAGCCAGCTGGAAAGGATGGCAATCTGAAAAGAGCAGGCATAGCCGGAGGGGTTCTCAGGATCAAATTTACTGGTTAGTGCGTGGAGACTTCTGTAAGGTCTGGACCCTAAAAACTTTTGATGCTAAAAAATAGAAGCTCTCTTTCAGGTCAGTCTTGCTTGAACCAGGAGAAAAGTCTGGGAGTAGAATCCTAACTGAACAGAACAATGACAAGTTCAAAAGAAAATATTGACCTAGGACTCGGGATGGCAAACTTTTTCTTTAAAGGGCCAGCTTTATTTTGGGGCACCTGCGTCTCTGTGCATCATCTTCTTTCATTCTTTCCTTCCTTCCTTTCTTTTCTTTTCTTTTAAATGTTTTAAAAATGTGGAAAACATTCTAAGCTTGAAGGCAGTACAAAAACAAGCCAGAGGTCCATAGGCGGTCGTTTGTCTCCCTTGATCTAGGTGAAAATGAGAAAGGGAAGCAAAGGAAGCCCATCTCAGAAAGCAGGACTCTATATTATTTCAATCACTTTGAGAAAACAACAAAAGAGGGAGCTCTAGAGCCATGAAGTTAGAAAAGATAGCAGGGCTCATTCCTCCTTTCAAAAAGACCCGAACACTCATTTTACTTAAAATTGAGCAATAGAAAAAGGTGAGTTGAACGTCATATCCATTTAAAATAGGAAAAGGGAGAGTAAGGAGCATAAGAACCTCCATACAGATTAGGAGAATTCTCAAGAGATGTGCCCTCAGAGATATGAAAACTGTAACCTAATATTTCAAAACAAAATACATTAAAAACATAATAGAGAATATGGATAAACAACGTAAACTTGAATGATGAAAATGAAGAAATACACTACTCTGAAGAAAACTGTTAGTAAAGTGTTTTTGAATATATATGTAAACTGTTGAATGATGATTTCAAGTCTAATAATGTGGGCATAACAGTAACCTCCCTCTCTAGTACCTTATACCTTAGGAGGGGTCTCTGGTTTTATGAAAGATATAATTTAATACTGCCTTAATTCTCTGTTTCTTCTCTTTCAGACAATCTTCTTATCTTCTTTGAAGCCATCCAACGATTGGGGTATGTACTAAAATGGTAAGAATTTATTTTGTGAGGAATTTTATTGAATAGGTCATGCTAATAGAAATAATGTTTATAATTTCAGAAGTTAGAATAAATAAGCAAATTATATGTGTGAGATGGATGTTATTTGTTACTTTATTGCTGTTTTGATCAAATCTCAGGGGTGATTAAATCTACTGAAATTTATCAAATTTATCATTTATCTGAAAGATGACCTTTTCTAAACTACCTCGTGCACTTAATCCATTATACGAATGTACACTATTCCGGGAGGAGAGGATTTCCATTTTTCTAATATTACCCTTCTTGCAATCAATGCTATTCTCAAGAGGATTTTTGTTTCATGGACTGGATGTTCTTTGTAAATTCTCAACATGACCTGATATAAAAATCAATGCATCTTTAGGTAAGTTCATTTCTATTATTAGATCTCACTGTAGCTTCACGCTAACGTGTTTCGAAATATAAGCAGCGCCCTACCACAGGGTATGGCTTTTTCCTGGTAATGCATTAAATTTCATTATGGTAAAAACCATTATAGCAACAATAAAATCCACCACATGTTTAAAAAAAGTCTCTCAGCTCCAGCCGATTGCCAATAATATTTGTGCTTTAATGGTCTAATTACAATACTGGTCTTAATTAAGTTAAAACGTGCTTATTGTCCAGGTTATATCTCTATTTGTGATCTGCCCCCGTGATAACGAAGGCAGATTTTCTAGCTCAGTAAGGACTAAAGGAAGTGCTTTCTGTGAAGAGAGGTAAACAGCTTCTCTGGAAGCCCACAGCAAAAGAGGAAAGCAAAGCAGTGCACATAGCATTGCTTACAGGATAAATCTGCATGAGCAATTTATTTCATGGAATAAAGAGAGGATGATTAATTCTGCATTTTGCATATTCATGAAGTAAACCTACCCAAATTAAAGAAAAGGTGCCAAAAGATGTCCGGGGGCATTTGAGGTCTGTTTTATTTCACTCCGATTCTGATGGAGGAGGTGGTTAATTATCCTGCAACTTGGTTTTTCTAGCCATAGTAATTAGAACATTCCAGCACAAGGAAAGAATTTAGACACTTTGAAGTGGCTGTAGAAGGCTCTGCCCTGCACTATAATTTTTCTAGAGTCTAGAGTACACAGAACACTTCAGTGATTATATTTTCTATTGATCTTACTCTCCCATCAGAGCCCAACTCTTCATAACTCACATGTATTTGGAGCTGTGTGGCTTTCTATTGATCACCTCCTCTTTTCATTATCCATTAAAAAAAATTTCACGTTCATGGTCTAGACTTCTTAATGATGTACTTGATTGAAATAGTCATCTTATGCTTTTCAAGTTTAGCATAGCAAGAAGAGAGATGCTTTTGAAGCAAAACCATTATTATACATATTCAAAAGACGTGTGAGTCAGCAAGGTTGCAGCAATTCTTTGGGCCTGATCACAATGCCAGTCAAGTGTTCTCATGATAAGTTAGAAAGTGTTGTAGAGGCATTTGTGGGACACGATGGAGAAAATAAAGCTTTATGGTAAAATTTCAATACCTAGTTTGAAGTATTTCCAGAAAATTATACATGCACAAAGTAACTACATATAAGAATGGTCTGAAAAGACAAGTAAGTCATGGTTGGGTTGTCCACCAATTTGGACAATAAGAGCTCCTGTGTCCTTTGATGAGCACTATTTACAGTTTTAGGCCACTGTTGAAAACATATTTTTTTCTCAATGGTTAGTGTCCTAACCTTACAATTTTGTAACATCATTTTGAATCTTAAAAACATCCATATACAAAATGTGCCTTACATTTCCATTATTGGATGCAATGAGCAGCTTTTTAACATTTCATATTCTGTTGTTTAAGGCAAAAGCATTGTGAAAATCATAACCTTAACGTTAATTACTCACGGGAAACATGGAGCAATATTTTTTATACTCCAACATGGCTGTTTAAAATAAGGAAGAAAATTCCCATGGCTGTCACAGGAGGAATGTGAGGCTCCTTATGAGAAAGTGGAGTGAAAGTGGAAAGAAGCTCTTTCAATATCTTCAGGAGTCCTTTGTTTTAAGGCTTCTTTCTCCGAGTAGTGGAGATTTCAATGATTGTCCCTTTTTGTATTCTCTAGCTTTGCATCAGAATGGCTAGCAAATTCTCCAGTATGGTACAATTCGTCTTGACCCTCATGAACAAATAAATGAGCAATAGCAAAGATTACTGAAATCTATTACAAATCTACAGAGCCTGAAAACTTGAGGACTATAGTCCCTTCAACGAGAGCGCTAGATGCTACGGGGCCTTCAGTAGCTATTTATTTGAGGGGACCTTTTTTTAAGGAGAAAGGAGATAGGAGTAAGTTTCAGGAGCCTGGTGGTTTTAATCCCAATTTGCCTATTACCAATGATATAACTTCGGGAAAGACCCTCAACATTTTCAGGTTTCTATTACATAAAGGGTCAAACAAGGGGATTTCTCAGGCCACTTTCATGATAACATTCTGAGTGGTTTTTATTTGTTATATTGTTAGAAGATTTGTATATTTTAGTTTATAAGAAAAGATCACATTTTTATTTTATGCAATTCACCTAAGGAAATTGATAAAGGGATGAAGACACAGCCTAAAATAATTCTAGAGAGTTAGGCTGTTTCCCTCCATGTCTCTTCTGGATTCTTTATAGATGTATTTAAGAGATTTAAGAGAGAAGACCAAGCAGAAAACCAGTGTTGTTCAGTGATACATCTTTCAGTATCAAAGAATTATTTAACATTTTGAAGACATTTTCTACCAGAATTCTTGACTGGTCATGGAATGTTATAAAAATTCATCATTCTTCTGGAAAAAGAATGACTTTTATGCTAATCAATGTTCTTTGTTCATTTCCTGGACAGAACTCTTAGCTCTTCGATAACAGGCTTTTCTAATTCTGTTTTGTAATTGCAGTAAGGCATCTTTGAGGATTTATCTCTACTGATGCATGCCAGCAGTATGTGGCCTTTTCTTGAACCCATCAGAATTGTGACTTTTCTTTGAACTCTTGGCTGCTTGGTGCTACTGACCTTGTTGCTCGTTTATAACTTGGGTGCCATTTATCACTCCCAGACTTACAGATATTATTGTGGAAAGGGACTGAATGCAATCATTCATGCTGTTGCGTCTTTCTAGTGGTGCCTTCCAGCTTCCTTCCTTACAGGATAACTGATAGGGAGAGATTAGTGACAAAGCTGTAATTCTATTGAGGGGTTGTGATGTAACTGTATCATAAACCATGAAGTGAGACTCAGGAGGTTTGAGATCACGAATGCAGAGATTAAGTTACAGCAGCCATAGTCAATCTCTGTCAATATGTGTTTTGTGATGGTTTGTAATCTGCCTGTAAGATATTAGCTACCTGTAGAAAAATACCTTTTTTTTCCTTCTAGTATTGACTTTATTACACGGCTTCTGCAATTTCAGAGCTTAAAAGAAATATTGATTTTTATTTTTACAAGTACATACAGACATTTTACAGGCCATTAAAAAAACTTGCTCTTTGTTTTGGTGATATATGTGGTTTTTTTTTTAATCGTAGTATAATTGACATAATGTTATATTAGTTTCAGGTGTACAACATAATGATTCAATATTTGTAGTAATATATGTTTTAACTCTGAAACTTTTTGTAGGTTTGTCATACAACACTTGAAATAGTCAGGTTTTGATATTTTGAAATTGAACTTTTTATACACGTATGAAATTTTAAAAGATAATTTATTGAGGTTGAAATTCACCTAATAAATGGAACCATTTTGACGTAAATAATTCAATGACATTTAGTACATTGATAGTACTGTGTCACCACCACATCTATCTAGTTCAAAACACTTCTATCACCCAAGGTAAAACTCCATACCTATTCAGCAGTTTCTCCCCACTTTCCCCAGCTTTATGTATAAAAATTTTTAACGAAAAAGAAATGAACTGACATTTTACTTGCTTAACACTCAGAAGGAATTTAAGCCATTATTTTGGAATCCATATCATTTCAGTTAACTTGTGCCTTGAGCAGCACTTTTTTTTTTTTTTTTTTTTTTTTTGCGGTACGCGAGCCTCTCACTGCTGTGGCCTCTCCCGTTGCGGAGCACAGGCTCCGGACGCGCAGGCTCAGCGGCCATGGCTCACCGGCCCAGCCGCTCCGTGGCATGTGGGATCTTCCCGGACCGGGGCACGAACCCGTGTCCCCTGCATCGGCAGGCGGACTCTCAACCACTGCGCCACCAGGGAAGCCCTGAGCAGCACTTTTGTAAGTTATTTGGGGGAATGGAGTTTGTCCAGGTGACACAAGTCTGTGGGAGTATTAACAGATGTTTGTTTAGGATGCCAAAGAACCTGGTTAAGTTAGTATACATAGATTTCCTTCCTGCAGGATTTTTTAGAAACCTTTTGCTTATTAATAAACTCTGCTTCTCTTTAGTCTAGAGCAATAGTATACAGCATTACCTGAATTATGTGCCTCATTTTTCCTGGAGCGTTCTGAGTCTACTGTTGAGAACCACTCTTTGTCAAACAGTAATCTAATGTCTAATTGTGATATTGTTAGAGGAGAGTAACAAGAAATAGGAGGGTTTTTTTTTTTTTTTTTTTTTTTTTTTTTTAAGAAATAGGAGGTTTTTACTAAGGGAATTTTTAAAAAATGAATCAGATTTTTAAAGCTTATGCTGACATCCTACGCTTAGTTAGAAAGAGCAAAGAGCTGGGATTTAGGATTTCTGGAATTTCTTCTAGTAAAGAAAAATAAGAGTTAACATTTTAAAAACATTTTTATATATTATCTGTATTTCTATCAATAACCCTGAAAGCTAGGTATTATTGCCCTAATTTTATAGATGGATAAACTGAAGTTAAAGGTTAAATTATTTAATTTTAGTCACATCAAAATATCTTCTTCTGGGATTAAATGATTTGCCCAATATATCATAATTATAAAAGGCAGAGTAGTGATTTGAATTCAGAAGTCTGGGCTTCCACATCCTGCAGCCTTTTTTACTCTGCAGCATCACTGTCTAAACATGAGCCTTAGACTCTGGTTTCCTGGGCCTTGGTTTTCACATTTATGATAATGAAGAGACTGATGATCTGTAAGTTCTGTCCTAGCTTTGAAATCTGTTGCTTAAATCCTGTACTATTTCCTAGCCTGTCTAAAGATTTAGTAAAAAGGAAATTTTATATCCCTACATCAGGAATCCCAAGATCTCAATATAAATGTTAAAATACACTCTCAAATAAATGAGCAATTATGACAGCTGACATTTATACAAACCTCCCAGAACTCAGAATGAGTTATAGAATCAAGGGAGGAACTCTGCCCTGCTTTTATAAATATAGTTAAGACCAATGTAAATATATGACTTGCCTTTAACACTAGGGTGTCTTAGACATAGATTGAGCTTGCAAAGAGGGTATGTGTGTGTTTGCCTTCCCCTGGCCATCCTTGTTCATCAAATAAAGGTGTCAGTTCTGGAGCTGAGGAGGTCTGTATCCAGGTGAGAGAGGAGAGAATGTCAAAATAGATTCACCACCTTTAAATCAGCTCATTTGTTATTTTATTAGAGGAAAAGATTAGAGTAAATAGATTTGGTCAAGCCTCAAATGACCAAATGGAATTTTTTTTTTCTCACCCTTAAATTATTTTTTGCCTGTTTACAAAGACCAGTGTTTCTCTCCCTTTTTCTACACACATGCATTGCAGAAAAAATTCTCAAATTTCCCTTCCTTCTAATTATAATAAAGCTTCTTTAAATCACAGTAGCATATTACCACTTATGAAGATTTTATAAGCTTTATTTTCTATGGTTTGTATTAATAACTGTTACGATATGACAAAGTACTTTTTGTTTGCTTTGTAAAATTTAAAATAAATATCATACTGAATATGTTTTTCAAACCATGTGCCCCCCTTTCCCTCACCCTTCACCCTGATATTCCAGTATCTTCCCTCAATCTTGTTCTATACTGTAAATCACCCCTTTCCAGGGTAGAAAGTAAATTTCTGTTCTCATTTCATTTTCATAAGACTCCTCTCCATTTTTAGATGAGAAACTGAAAACAGAGAGTCTGCATAGAGGAGAGGGATTTGGTAAATCAGGTCGTTGTAGGCTAACTGGATCAACATAGGAATAGGGGGAAATGCTCAAAAGATTTAATTCTTTCAACATGTACACCTCCTACAAAATTATAACAGGTTTCAAACATCTTTTGAAGACCAGTGGGCTTTAAAAAAGCCCACGTTTGACTTTTATGGTTATTAACAGAATTATCTTTGGGAAAAAAGTGGTAGCATCATAACTTTTCCCCAAAGCCTCTCTTAATCTTTTGATACTTAGTCATCTGTTTTGGGGTCAATGTCTTTTCTTCAATTGTTTCCGTGCATATAAGTAAAAGCAGTCCTCCAAAACCACTTTCATGGACTTCATGGAATCCCACATCTTTTGCAAAATGTGTAATTTTGCTTAGCTATCAATGTCCACTGTCATTTCATGACTCCTGACAAAGAACTGATAGACTGGTTTCATTAAATGGTTAGTATGATGGGCAGGAATAGAAGTTAGCATCGGGAAGGAAGGAAAGTTTTCATTAGAGTCTAATTTTTTTTTTTTTTTTTTTTTTTTTTTTGTGGTACCTCACGGGCCCAGCCGCTCCGCGGCATGTGGGATCTTCCCAGACCGGGGCACGAACCCGTGTCCCCTGCATCGGCAGGTGGACTCTCAACCACTGCGCCACCAGGGAAGCCCTAGAGTCTAATTTTTAAGTTATAATTTTATGATATATTTAATTATGCTATGTGACTTTATGAAAGTGGTGGGTCAGAAAAGAAAGATCCAGATATCACAGACACCTTTTAAACCACAGATCCTTCTAAAAAATAACTTTTGTGTATGTAAAATAGTTTATTCTTCATATGTGAATATTTTATTCCTAATAAAACTGCTTCTCTCCTTAGATATCTCACCACCATCCAGATTAAGCACTCATTTCCATTTGTGAGCCCATCTAAATTTATCCCTCATCCATCCCCAAAGAGAGAGGCATCAGAAGTACACAGTTAGGGCCACCAATAACTAGCTCTTGAATATATCCTAGGGTTCACAGCTTACTGACCATAGAATATGTCAAATACTTCATATAAGTAGCCCTGGATATTGACCTTCCTGTTTAAGGACAGGCAGCACTGCAGCTCAGCAGCACCCGGAGGTCTATGAAACCACTTTAGGGACACGTGGCTGGTTCCGACATAGGGAATGGATCTATGCAAGGACTCATAAAATCTGAATGATTTATCCAAAGCAAACACTAGGATATTGCCCCCTCTGGTCCTTTCAATGTAGGGAAGGGATATAACAAGCTACTCTTGCTTTTCACTAGAGGATGTTCATGAAAATTTTCATGACTTGTTTCATTGCCAAAAAGATTGATTTTTCTCACAGGAACAACTGTAATGGGTGGTAGGTGTCATATTTCTGATCAAGGGCCCAACATAAAACTAATCAGAGCAAAACATCTAACAACTATAAAAATCTACAATAATGCAAACTATCAAAATCTTTCTTGAAATAATAGGGAAAAATATACTGAACACATCAGTTATATAAAAAAAACTATCATTATAGATTTGACTAAAAACACATAGCTAGTTGTGATAAACATTCTCTAAGTGACTTTTATTTGCTTGCTTAGAAATTAGAAAGTATTCTTTGATATGATTTTTTTCAGCTAGCTTTAAAAGCTGTCCAGGGAAATCTGAATGCCTTATTTTCCTTTCCTCACTTTTTTTTTTCTGTAGCAAGCAGATGTGTTTTGCAAAAATAATCTAGAGTTCCTTTTATTTTGCCAAGCCAGTGTATCATTAAATATTGAGTGAGACTTCCAAGGGTGTGAAAATTGAATAGGGATAGTGGTGAAGTTTACCAAAGACACTTAGTTGATGGACAGTGAATGCCTCATATAAAAATATTCAGGGAAAAAAAATATTCAGGGAAAGTTCCTTGAAGCAAATTTTTGTGCTTCTTAGTGTCATCTTTGTTTACGGCATGTTCAGGTTACCAGAGCCTTCTCTGGAGATGAGGTGGTCTAAGGAGGCTACCGGGATAATGCTTCCCTGTAGACCTCGGCATTCCGCACCCCCCAGCCCTCCTTGTAGTTGAGTATGTTGGCACTGGCTCAATATTTACTCTCTCCCCATCTTGGGATGGACTACACAGGGTTCTCTGACTGATCCTCATGAGCCAGAGGCATTCTACTCATCTCTCCCAGCCCTTCACTGCCACACCTTTTCTAAAGCATAAGTATGTTCCTTGCCCAACCCAAGGACCTGGTTTATTCAGCTGAACATGCTCATTTTAAAGAAAGAATTAGTGCACAGTAAGTGAAGTGCGGAGTGGGAGTTAGCTTCAGAGATCGTTTCACATGTTAAACCACTGAAGTGTGGAAAGAATCAAATGTGAAATTGAAGCCTGGAGTGATGGATAGAACAGTAGACTAGAATTCAGAAAAGGTGTGCTACTGATAGTTCTGCCACTGCTTTGCTGTGTATCTTTGGGAAAATATTTAATCTCACCGTGTTTCATTTTCCTTATCTGTAAAGTGGACCAACTTTAACATCCATAGCTGTATGTTTGTAGGTGAAATATGTCTTTGTTCCCTTATGCCATACCTCAAATGGCAAATACCAAATGTACAGACTGGATTAAACATGTATAAATATTAACTTAGACATTCTCTTCTTAGTTATCATATAGAATTCTTCATCTTATTTATATCAGTTGTATTAGTCAAGGTGCTCCAAGAAAACAGAACCAATGGAATCTATCTATCTTCATGTATATATATATGAAGATATTTATTATATGAAAGTGGCCCATGAGTGATAATGGAGGCTGAGAAGTCCTAAGATCTGCAGTCTGAAGGCTGTAGACCTGGGAGGGTCTCTGGTGTAGTTCAAGTCTAAGACTGAAGGCCTGAGAACTGATAGATAGACTCAAGACTCAAGAAGAGACAATATTTCAGTCTGAGTCTGAAGGCAGAAAAAAACCAATATTCCAGCTCAAGCCATCAAGCAGGAGGAGTTCCCTCTTACAGGAGGGTCAGCCTTTTTATTCTATTAAGGGTTCTTCAACCCCTTGGATGAGGCCCACTCACATAGGGGAGAGTAACCTGCTTTACTCAGTCTACTGACTCAAATGTTAGTCTCATCCAAAACACTGCCACAGACACACCTAGAATAATGTTTGACTAAATATCTGGGGACCCCATGGCCTGGTCAAGTTGACACATAAAATTAACCATCACATTAGTGAAAAAGGAAACCATATAGGTAGTATGCATTTGTCTCTAATCTTTGGGATTATCTATTGGATATCTATTCTCTAAAAGGCTTTAAAGATGTTTGAGAAACTAAGAACATCAGAATCATAGGGGTCACCCTAAAAGCTCACCTGACTCCAGAGCATTTGACTTTAATAAGACCCCTTATGTGGAGAGGATGACAGCTCCTTTTTTTGATGTGTATCACAAAGAGTAGACACTGGAGGCTCTAAGTATAATTTCCTCTTGATAAAGATCTTTTATCCATGATGTCATTTAAGCTTTCTTGAAGCTCCTAATTTTAATCCTTACCATCTTTCAGGTTGATGAAGCCCACTGAGTGAAAGTGTGCCTTCATTTTCCAAAAATGCCTCCTTCCAGTTTCATGAACATGGTCCCTTACTGGTACACCCTAGACTTGAAAAGAAGCATGCCCTTCATGGTTTCATATTTTTCACATATATCCTTTTCCTGGTCTTTATCTTTTCAAACCAAAAATCTTAAGTTGTCTTTATTCTATTTTCATCTGGAAATTTGTATGTCACATGGCTTAATTGCCCTTGAGTTACGAAAGCCACAATTGCTACTGTACATGAGTAGGTGGAAATTGGGCAACAAGGACACTGGATAGCCAACTGGAAGAGAAGGACAGTGATTTCAGGGTCAGAATCTTGGGTTCATGGTTAGTGTTGTGGGGCTTTGAACTTGAGCACAAATTCTTGCCCACAGTCTTCCCTATCTTGTGAACACTGACTTACTTTGCAAGAGTTAACTCCAGTATTCATGTATATTGTGATGCCTTCCTTCAACTTACCAGGCACAGTTAGTTTTCCTTTCCATATTTCTGTAACATAAATACATATTTACTGTGAAGCAAAACATAGTTCAACCGCAGTTAGTTATGATTTGAGTCTTGTTCCACTCATTGCAGTCACTAGAGCATTTTCAGGATAAGGCTAAGGTGAAGCCATGTTAGCTGTAACAAGGAAATACCTTTTGGAAAGTTTTTCATATAGCAAGTAAGAAATTATAGACTCCTCTTTGGGACATTTTTTTTTTAAATAGGAGAAAATTTACATAAAAATTAATGAAATATGCAAACAAAAGCAAAAGAGAAAGGTGAGAAGGAAAATTAATCAAAATTACTTTGACAATGAGAAGCAAATTGTAACAAAACATGTTCAAAACATATCTAAAATAGTACCTTGTTAAGAGAGAGAGATGTTTTTCCAGGGCAAGGAAATTAATAGCTATAAATTGTTAGATGATCAAATTAGTGAAGAAATGAGTCATATGAACACAGTGGAAAATGACTTAAATTTTTTGCCATTTGGACAAGATTATTGACTTTGATGAAGATAACATGAAACTCCTAATGACATCAAAGTAATGAAGATATCTGCAACAAACTGGTTAATAAATGTTGTCAACTCAGAGTATGTGAGATAGTCAATATGCAGGAATATTCTAAATGCCTGGAATCTTATTTATATGAAAGAAACTTGATAAGTTTTCTCAAATTGGATAACAATCTAAACATTTTTATAACATTACCAATAACAAGTTGTGAAGATAAAATTTTCTAAAATATCAATACTAAAATAACTATTAAATTGTACTAGAGAAAAGACTGAATTTGCCAATCTTGTGAGGTTTATAATATTTTCAGCTTTTTAAATTTTGCAATTTTTTCATGATTTATTTTCTCATTCTAAATATTCACATACTTGCCTAATTTTACCTTTGTAAGTTTATATTCTTTTTCATTAAGAAGTTCCCTCAAGAATGTAAATTGGTACAGCCACTATGGAAAACAGTATGGAGGTTCCTCAAAAAACTAAAAATAGAGTTGCTGTATGATCCAGCAATCTTACTCCTGGGCATATATCCAGATTAAACTCTAATTTGAAAAGATACTTGCACCCCTATGTTCATAGCAGCACTATTTACAATAGCCAAGATGTGGAAACAAACTTAATGTTCATTGACAGATGAATGGATGAAGATGTAGTATATATATATATATATATATATATATATACACAATGGAATACTACTCATCCATAAAAAAGAATGAAATAATGCCATTTGCAGCAACATGGATGGACCTAGAGATTATTTTACTAAGTGAAGTAAATCAGAAAGAGAAAGACAAATACCATATGCTATCACTTATATGTGGAATCTAAAATATGACAAAATGAACTTATCTATGAAACAGAAGTGGACCCACAGATATAGAGAAGACACTTATGGTTTCCAAGGATGAGGGGATATGGGAGGGGGATGAATTGGGAGTTTGGGATTAGCAGATGCAAATTATTATATATAGAATGGATAAACAACAAGGTTCTACTGTATAGCAAAGGGAACTATATTTAATATCCTGTAACAAACTAATGGAAAAGAATATGAAAAAGAATATATATATATATGTATAACAATCACTTTGCTGTACAGCAGAAATTCAACACATTGTAAATCAACTATACCTCAATAAAATAAAAAATATTCCCTCAAATTTCAGGCCCTACAAAACTTGAATCATCCTGCATAGAATACTTCACATTCTAGTAAGCATTTACTTTATTTTAATTTTGCTTTCTGTCTGTTAATCCTTTATGAAGGAAACAAGGACTTTGATCTTTAAAACCTGTGTACCTAGCACAGTACTTGATACATAATTGTAGAAATTGCTTGATAAAGGATTATGGGATGTTTGAGTGTCTGACAGGGATTGGGTTAGAAACTCAAGGTGATTCTCAGAGTCCTCTGCTTTTACTAGTAAAATGATTGACATATTTAAAGGAAAGCCATTATATGATAGCAAGTCATCATTTTGGAAAATTTAGAAAATATTGATTTGAGTAATACAGATAATCAAATCCTCCAATGAAAGCATAGTGTTGTTCAGCTTAGAGAAAACATTTTTAAAGGTATTTGATTTCATCCTTCCCCAGTTGTGATTAAAAACATAAAATTCTATGTCATAAGTAATGATGACTATTTTGAATGTGAAGAGAAATTTCTACTGCAAAAAGACTTTCACCTCAACTTACTTTTGGCTGAGTGCAAATTACAAATAAAGTCTAATAAGATTCTCCTTTAACTTAAGAACACATTTAGATATTCTTAGCATCGTTACCGACGTTCCCGAGATGGTCCCAAACAAGGGTCCTCCTGTCCGATGTCAGTCACGCCTATAGAAGGAGACTGAGTTCGGCTAAGAAGCAAAGGAAAGCTTAATTCTCTGCTCAGAGAATGCAGAGGTGGGAGCTGGTTCTAGACCACACGCTCTCAGGCCGTGGGCGGGGCTGCGTTATAGGAATCCCTCAGTGAGGAGGGGAGGGAGCGGAGTTCTCGCGAGGCCAGTGCAGCTTCGCTGCTCAGGCTCCCGATCGCAGCGCCAGGTGCAGCGCCTCTGCACACGGTCCGCCGCCGCCTCCGCCGCCGCCGCCATCTTTAATTGCCGTGCTTCTGTGTGCGGCTTCTGCACATGGTCCCAAGCTGAGGTGTTGCCGCAGCCGTTTCACGCCAGGAACTTTGGTCTGAAGGGCCGGTGTGAGGCCTCTGCACGGGCACCCTATGAGCAAGTGAGACTAGACTAAGCACCATGGGAAAAAACAGGTTAGACCTTATTTTATTACCCAGATTCTATTTTTATTCCCTGGGAATTGTTAATGGACTTTGCTGGTAACAGTGTTATAATCATTATTATTACTTTTTTAATGTTTGAATATATCTGGAGCAATGAGAGTGAGGCAGTACTTTTGATTATGGAAAGTTAAACACAAATATAAACCAAAGAGAACTCTGAGTCTTGCTTCAATGAAGGTGAGAGGCACTTTCATTTTCAAAGAGTAGAAAATTCATACTGCAAATAAGTTTAGTTTTTTTTTTTTTTTTTTTTTGCGGTACGCGGGCCTCTCACAGCTGTGGCCTCTCCCGTTGCGGAGCACAGGCTCCGGACGCGCAGGCTCAGCGGCCATGGCTCACGGGCCTAGCCGCTCCACGGCATGTGGGATCTTCCCATACCGGGGCACGAACCCGTGCCCCCTGCATTGGCAGGTGGACTCTCAACCACTGCGCCACCAGGGAAGCCCGCAAATAAGTTTAGTTTATTCTGTATGCATAACAAATAAGTTCTAGAAAAAGAAAAATGATAAAGTCAATTAAACATATTCAAACCTCATTCTTAGACGATGATATTTTGTACTACAATAATGAGTGAAGTATGAATTCATGTTGTAGATGTACAATTAAACTAAATACATACAGTTTCTTACCATTTCCTTAAGATTAGACATGATTAAACAAAATTTCTTTAAAATTTATCTTATACAATATTATGTCATTCTCTTTATTTTATTTAAATATCGTGATTTAGAGTATGCAGTTAAAATGCTGTTCAGTGATAGGTATTTCTTCATTTGTTTCTTTTTTAAAAATTGTAATAAAATTTAGAAATGGGGATTTCAGGCAGTATCTATTTCTGAAAGCTTTAGGATTACTTACTTATCTAGGCAGACTTAGATATGCTTCTCTCCTTTTAAATGAGACTTACCGTCCAGGAGAGGATATGATGACTTTTGAATGCCCCCAGAAGAAAACATCATAGGAAAGAAAAAAAATTGCTGCTTGAGTGCTTGGGTTTCAAGACTGGGGGGTACAGAAAATCTGAAAAAGCTCCTCAGTGACCCACTAGAGAAATATTCCCCTCCAGTTTTTTCCCTTCAGCTAGATGTTTAAAAAGATAAGCATTCTCTTTCCCTCTCTCTCCCAAAGCATTATTTTATACAGGTCACACTCACTCAATCAGTAAATATTTACATATTGAAAGCCAAACACTAAGAGTGTCAGATACCATGGTATGTTACAGCAAGCGTATGAAGAAACAGATAAAAACATACCTTGCTCTTGAGTAATTCTTGGTCTAATTTTGGGGAAAATATTATGATAAATGCTAATATTATAAGCAAGAATAGAGTGCTATAAGAGCAGAGGGGGCAATGAACTAACTTGGTTTGAGTGAATCAGGAAAGGAGTCATCAAGCAGGCTGAGCACATGTTTGTGTTAGAGTCATGAAACTTTAGAACTGGAAGGGGATTTATAGATTACCTAACCTACAAATTAGGTATAAATTTTAAAATAAAATATTGAAGTATCCAGTACAAAGTTGAAGCTTTTCATTGATTTATTCAACAAATAAGTGTTGAATACCAACTATGTGCCCAGCATATTTCTAGGCATTGGGATTAACACTGTCAAGAAAACAAAAACCAAAGCAAGTTTATTGGACTAAGGTGATCTAGAGGCTCCTAAACTCCCCTCCTCCCAGGGACACACAAAATATACAGCTACACCTAGAGCAACCACCTGAGAAAGACATCCAGAAACTAGCTAAGTGACTCCTACATATCAAGTGAATTGGAAATGCCTATATCAAAATGGGTAGGAGAGGCTGAGACACACTCTCACCATAAACCTCACCCCTGACAGGGTGCCCATGAGAAACATTTCAGCTTTAAGGATACACACAGACTGAAAGTGAAGGGATGAGAAAAGATATCCCATGAAAAACCAAAAGAAAGAAGGGTTAGCTATACTTGTGTCATACAAAACAGGCTTTAAGCCGAAGACTGTAACAAGAGACAAAGAAGGTTATTATATATGATAGAGTGGTCAATTCATAAGAGGAAATAACAGTAAATATTTATGCACCCAACATAGGAGTACCTAAATATATAAAGCAAATATTAACAGACTTGAAGGGAGAAATAGACAGTGATACAATAGTAGGGGATTTCAAACTCCCACTTTTAACAATGGATAGAGATCATCTAGACAAAAATCAATAAGGAAACACTGGACTTAAACTACACGTTAGACCACATGGACTTACCAGACATTTATAGAACATTTCATCCAATAGCAGAATACACATTCTTCTCAAAGGCACATGGAACATCCTCCAGGAAAGATCATATGTTAGACACGAAATAGGTCTCAATAAATTTATGAAGATTTAAATCGTATCAAGTATGGTTTTTGACCACAATGGTATGAAACTATAAATCAATTACAAGAAGAAAACTGGAAAATTCACAAATATATGGAGGTTAAGCAACATGCTCCTGAGCAACCAATAGGTTAAAGAAGAAATCAAAAGAGAAGTCAAAAAATGTCTTGAGACAAATGAAAATGGAAACACCAATCACACCCAAACTTATGGGATGCAGCAAAAACAGTTTTAAGAGGGAAATTTATAATGATAAATGCCTTCATAAAGGAAAAAGAAAGATCTTAAATAAACAACCTAAATTTACACCTCAAGGAACTAGAAAAAGAATAAACTAAGCCTAAAATTAGTAGACAGAAGGAAATAACAAAGATCAAAATGGAAACAATAGAGACTAAGAAGACAATAGAAAAGATCAATGAAACTATAAGATGGAATTTTGAAAAGATAAGATAGACAAATCTTATATGTGGAATCTTAAAAAAAGTAGAACTCATAGACACAGAGTAGAAAAGTGGTTGCCAGGGGCTGGGGCGAGGGAAATAGGGGGAGGTGCGTAAAAGGGTACAAACTTTCAGTTATGGGAGGATGAATAAGTTCAGAGGTTCTAATGTATAACATGGTGACTATAGTTTGTTGACTGAAAAAAAATGGACAACATGAGAGTTGTGAGTTAAGCTTTATTTGGGGCAAAATGAGGACTATAGCCTGGAAGGCAGCATTTCAGATAGCTCTGAGAAACTGCTCTAAAGAGGTAGGGGGGAAGGTCAGTATATATGTGATTTTGGTGAAGGGGGAGTACCTGCAATCAAGCACATATTTTTTGCAGAAAGTTGCTGATAGTCTTGTGAAGGTTACTGCTAGTTACGAGGAGCAGATGTCACCATGAAGGATTTTAGTGCTTTTCTAGATACAAGGAGATGCAAGAATTGGTCTCATAAAATCTTCTCTTGAAAATATCTAACTATCTGAAGACCTGTTTTTGCCAGTTTTTCCCAGAACACAGAGTGCCTCATTCCTGATCTCCACCCTGATCTCCTTTCAGGGGGTGTTGAAGGTCAGCAGCTGCAGCAGCTCCTGATTTAATCCTTGTAGAGGTAGATGGCAAGTGCCAGTTTGTAGCTGGCAAGTTGATAACACTGTATTGTACAATTGAAATTTGCTAAGAGATTCTAATTTCATCTCTAATTTAAATGTTTTCACCGATAAAAGCTAAATAGTGAGGTAAAGGATTTGTTAACTTGATGCAGGGAATCCTTTCAAAATGTATACATATATATATATAATCACCATGTATACACTTTAAATATCTTACAATTTGTCAGTTATACCTCAATGAAGCTGAAAAAAATAATTAGAACCTTAAGAAAAGCCAAAAAAACAAAACAAAACCCAAAATTTGTGTCCTCATGGCATTTACATTTTAATGGGAGTGAGAGTCACACAATTAAACCTACGGTACATCAGATGGAGATAAGTAAATAACTGTTATGGACCAGCTGCACAGAAAAGGAGTATAGAGACTGAGAGAGGTATTATCATTTTAAATAATCTGGCCAAGTAAGACCATTGAGCAAGACCTGGAGGAATTGAGAGAGAAGAGATCTGGGTGTATTAGAGGGACAGTTGCAAAAGCATTCCTAGCAACAGAAGAGTGCAATACAAAGACCATGATGTGAGATTATATCTTTAGCTTTCAAGAACAGCATGGAGGCCGGTGTGGCTGGAGCATCACATGTGATGGGAAAGCACAGGAAATGAATTTAGACAGGACATAAGGAGTTAAATCACATAGGATCTTGTAAACAATTGTAAATCCTGTCAATTCTACTTTTAGTAAAATGAAATATGAAATTGTTTTGAGTGATGGGAAGACAAAGTATGACATGTATTTTAAAAATGCTTCCTCTGGGGCTTCCCTGGTGGCGCAGTGGTTGAGAGTCCGCCTGCCGATGCAGGGGACACGGGTTCATGCCCCGGTCCGGGAAGATCCCACGTGCCGCGGAGCAGCTGGGCCCGTGAGCCATGGCCGCTGGGCCTGCGCGTCCGGAGCCTGTTGCTCCGCGGCAGGAGAGGCCACAGCGGTGAGAGGCCCGTGTACCGCAAAAAAAAAAAAAAAAAAAAAACCTTCCTCTGGCTTCTATGTGATTGTGGACAATAAGAGAAGAAACGGGTCATTTAAAAGTTGCTTTCGTGACCCTGGTGAGAGATGATGTAAGCTGGATCAGGGAGGAAGCAGTAGAGGTGGTGCGATGTGGTTGAATTCTGGGTACATTTGTAAAGGGAGCATCAACAGGGCTTGCTAAAAGAATGAATGTGGGGTATAAAAGAATGAGTAATCCTAGATGATTCCCAGGTTTTTGGCCTGAAAGCTAGAATGATGGTGAAGATGAGATGGTGAAGACTATACAGACCAAGTCTGGGATAATAATGAATCTTTTTTCATACACATTAAGTTTGAAATGGCTAATAGGTATTAACTGAGATGTCAAGTAGTCAGTTGAGTATAAGGACACTGAGGAGGAGAGAAGGGCTGGAGATTTAAATTTGTTGCTTCTCAATATATAGATGATATTTAAAGCTCCAAGGCTGATTGAGGACCAGAAAGGGAATGAGCACAGAAAAGAGAAGAGGTCCACTGGTTGAGCACTGAACACACTATCGATTGGGCATGGTTGGAAAGGAGAAGCCAGTAAAGGGAAGTGAAAAGGAATAACCACTGGGAAAACTTTACCCTAGAAAAGTGAGTGAACTAAGAGTGTAATGAAGGGAGAAGTGATCAAACTATTGCCAACTGCAGCCAGAACCTGCTAAAGGATCAGGTAGAATGAAGCCTGAGGAATGACCATTTGATCTAGCATCATACAAATTATCAGTGACTTTGAAACAGTTTAAACCAAGTGGTAGTAGTGGAGAAAGTCCAAATGGAGTAAGTTCCAGCGAGAAAGAGAAGTTGGAAATAGCCAGTATAAATCCTTTTTTGAGGAGTTTTGCTATCAAGAAAAACAGAAAAATGAAGTGGTTGTGAGAAAGGGTTGTGGAATTAGGAGAGGTTTTTATTTTTAAGTATTTTAAGAAAGGATAAATAATGGTCTCTATGCTGTCCTGAATATTCAAAAGGAAAATTTACTGATGCAGGAATGAGGATAATTACTCTTAAAATATTTTTGATATGGTCGTAACTTACTTTCACTGGAAGTTAAGGATGTAATTTTTACGTCTCTTGACTGAATCAATTTAGAATCTCTTGACTGAATTTTGAGTCTCTTAGCTGCTTTTTGATTAGTGGGAAAAACTAAAGCAGTGGTTCTCAATCTTTTCTGCCCAGTAGAATCACTTAGGGACATAAAAACAATCAATGCCTAAGCCCCAACTCAGGACAGAGAAACCAGGCTTTCTG
Source organism: Aethalodelphis obliquidens (assembly GCF_003676395.1). Classification (NCBI taxonomy): domain Eukaryota; kingdom Metazoa; phylum Chordata; class Mammalia; order Artiodactyla; family Delphinidae; genus Aethalodelphis; species Aethalodelphis obliquidens. The sequence goes on along the minus strand of NW_020837945.1, from coordinate 27,565,474 downwards.
ATTTATCGCATAGTTTGGAAAGGTCCCTAGGGGATTCAAATCTAAAACTAGCCTTGAGAACTACAGAAGTAAAGGAACTAGAAAATAATTAATAATGAAGATAATAAAATGCACTAGGGCATGGAATTTTTAAACTAAGCCTCAGGCTAACAGAAGTAAAAGCAAGACCACTTATCTGAAATATCTGTAACATAGCATGTCGTCCTGATTTATTTAATTTCAAAGACAATCTAATAATAAACATTTGTTTTTATTATGGTAGATTTTAAGATGATATTTGCTGAATCCTTGCAAATCAAAAGAGGTGATTTCTAAAAAAGTGCCAGGCAAGTAAAAAATGAAATCTTCTGGGTTATTTTGCAGCAGGAAAATTAAATGGAAAGATCTTAGAATGGTTGGAAAAAAAGGAGAAACAGATTCATATTACAAATGAGCTCTCCTATGAAAAAGTTTCTTCTAACTCTAAGCAATTATGAAAATATAATGGTACTATAATTGGTTGAGGATTACCTACATTGCTTTGGGGGATCTGATATACAAAGTGTTTCTACATATTTTGTCATTTACCCTTTTTACAGAGTGGTAAAACCTAGACTCAAACACAAAACTTGGTCTTCCAACTCTGAAGTCTATGCTCTTTGCACAGTTGTTGGCTAATCTTATGAATTAAGCATCAGTCGAGGATGTGGAAATTTATAAAGAAAGCCTCTGACAGAGTTATTGAATGAAATGAATAGTTATTCTTATTTCAAGATTTGTGAATCATAAAATATTCTCCATGTTGCACAAAATTTAACATGCCACAGCTTAAAAATTTGCAAGGACACCTTGGTTTTCATCTAGTCTGTAGTTTGGACATAGTTCATCTATCTAATGAATGTCATGGTTAATCTGTGACATTGTTAGTTTTCATTTATCTGGGAGGAAAATATTTATGATTGCTTGAAGTTTTCAAACCCTAAAGATCAACCCTAACAATTTTCCATAATTTTTCCTTTTTTCTAGTTAATGATCTTTTCTCCTCTTTGGCCATATCATTTCCAAAGTGCTATGACTCCTTTTCTCTTTAATGTTCATCCATTCTTTTCTTTCTCCTATCTCTACCCCATTTCCTTTTTGTCCTTCTTTTGCTCTTTCTCCATTTTCTTGAAGGGAATATTTTGTCTCTATTTTTTTCTATTATGCAATGGTTTATGATATAGTACTGAGTTGTATAATCAATTAACTAGGCCTCAAACAGCATTTTTAAAAAGGAAATAGAAAAGAATATAAAATACCAGACAGTATAGCATGTAGAAGGGTAGGTATTATTTTATGAAACTTTTTTCCATTTTATAATTTCATATAAATATATAAAAATATATGAAGTTTATGTATATATATAAAGCTATATGTAACATGTGTACATACATATATATAAAGATATATATGTACATATATATAGAGAATACATATATATACATATATAGAGAGAAAGATATATACTTGTCCATGATATAAAATATATTTTTTATTGGAAGTCACAGTAAAAAGTTAAAAGGCACTGGAGTAATGAGTGTTAAGGACTTGATAAAATTATGTGGAATGATTTTGAATAGCGTATTTTAAAAACTCAACCAAGTATGGGCCATAAGCCAGGGTTTATGACTATTTTCCTTATGGTGATTATTTGTTTTAAAATTTTTGTGGTAGCAGAATTTGGCCTTATTAACTTTTGCTATAATGTTCATTTATATTAAGTATATTCAGGTTGGAATGGGTTCAGTTCACAGAACAATCTGGCCCTCAGAAAAGAGGTGAAATGAGGAGAGATTTTTTTTATATTCATACCTAAAAGCCCAGGCAACTTTCTCCTCTGCGAGGTGGCTTCCAACTCATTATTCATATATTCTTACACACAAGGTTTATATTAAAAGCCATTTTTTCCTCATGAAGAATTTCCTTGCCAATAATTCATGTACCAACTTACTAAAACTAAATGTTTAACGTGAAAATGATGGGTGTGGTTTTGTATTAATAAAGCAAGATTGTTGCCCACACTTATTTTGGAATTAAATGTTTCACTCTTTCCTTTTCTTTACATTTCTTTTCCAGTAATTGCTATGGGAATAAAAGTGAGAAGTATTATTTAACTCCTTTTTTTATATTTAAGAAATTCATTTCAGAGTTTTGTCTGATATAAAGTAGGTAAAAACTCTATGTCCCAAATAATTACTTGGTTATTTTTAAAGTTGGCTTAGATATTAATCAAGAAGTAACTGACAACTTACTGTCTGAGTAGCAGAATTAAGAGTATGATATAATTCCTACAATGTAAAATTTACAGTCTGGGATAAATCATGTTTATTTTGCATAAATAAAATTAGAGAACTAAATAACACAAGACAATCTGAGTGTAGATATTTTAATATGTGCATCCCTTATTGGCTCTGGTCCACACTTCCCAATTGCTACCAACCTTATACATTCCTTGACATGTTCTGGCAATGAATGAACATGGTCCGTTATTACATGGGGGTACTCAAAAACTTTTGTTGGGAAGGTGGACTTTGTGTGCTCTTGAGACCCAGTAAACATCAGCAGGAACCACACAGAAACACAGAATGTGAGAGTATGAAGAGCCTCAGAGATCCCATTTTAGGGATTTGGACACTGTGATTAAAAACCCAGAGGTTCAGGACCTTACCCACAGCCATGGACTCAGTAGAAGAGGGATCATCAAAACCGGGCCTTCTGTGTCTGGCTGAGGGCTCCTTCTAGTAACCGTTGTTTCAGATGTCTTGAAATATACCAAAATAGACTTTGATCAAGTACCCCCAAGATAATGCTACAAACACAAGTCAACCATTTAGTCATATATCCATTCACAAAATTTCATACAAATGTGTTATTCTACATAATCTGTCTAAATGTTTCAATTATATACAATTGGGTAAATCTTATGTGCCAGGCAGGTGAGCTGTAGTTTTACTCTGACTTGATGAACACCCGGACTGTCACTACATAACCTCTAAGAGTATGTATATGTACTATCCCTTGCTATCTTAAGGGAGAATAAGATAGTAAGAGAACACAAAGAAAAAGAAAATAGGTCATTTCACTTCATTGCGAGATGATGCTTATTCTGTTGTACTTCAAATAGAACCTCTATTTTCATGTCTCTAATCATGATAACATAGTATCATGTGATGCTCCTTTAATTTGTACAGGATCATGTTACACCAAATTAAATTTTAAACTGGTACAGTACACTTTTAAAAGTATGTTTGGTTCATATATCATCTCCTACATAATTTTAGTTGCTGTCTTTTTACTCTGTTTTGATGTCAGAGAACCCAGATATATTTGTATGATTCACCAAATCTCCAATAATCTGCACTTTGAGTAAACTCATCCATCACAGGAGGTGCCTTTTCAAAATTGTACTGACTTGCAACTATCTTTACGAAACTTTTTTTGTAAATCATCACTAACGTTTTTAATAAGTTTTAATTTTTTATGAACTGTTGTTAGTGGCCACCTAGGATTTCAAATAATGCAGGAAGAGCAAAGGAGTTACAATGTGATTGTTAGGGCAAAGAAATAAAACATGTTTTTCAAGGTTCTGTCTATGGTATAATCTCAAGCCAAATCACAAGAGCCTGAGTCTTTTCAAAATGTTTCTGAAGTTAAGTACTCATTTAGTGTGCCCTACTTTTCTACAAGCATAGCATTCATCCCACTTTACTGTACTGGCTTTTTAATTGTTAGTCTCCAGTAAGAGGCTTTACAGTCTATGACCTCAGACCAGGTCCATCTTTTCACTGCTCTATCATTTGCACCTAATATAACACCAAGCACTTTACAGGTAGAAAACAGATTTTGTTGAATTAATGAGGGATACTCTGAGTAGTGGTAAAATTTCACCTATTTCATTTGTATATTTGTTGGGACATAATATTATTTGAGTAGTACCATATTTAGTAATTGAAAACAATGATACTTTGTTGTATTTTTCCAGACTTATTTCTTGAATTATCTAAAAGGCTCTGAAAATATCTACAGTGTCCAAAGAATAGAGCTAGCTGTACTACAGAAAGCCTGCCAATGTTAGAGCTTCTTAGACCCTTTATGATACCAGGTGGGACATACATTCCAAAATGTATGTAAAATCTTTTCCATATGTTCTGTTTAAATTTGTTTGTTTAAAAATAAAAATATATTTCACTATTTAATGTTAATATTGATAGGAGAACATGCATGTGACTTGCAAATAACTATAATACATTGCAGAGCACTTCATTTTTTTGACAAAAGTATGTGATTTAAAAATTTTTGACTATCACTGTACAAGACCACCATAAATACATATCCAGAATACCAAGGTGACATGAAATACTAAACGGTAATGCATTAATATGTTTTCTCTTCATTGACATAAATGAAGATGATGTAAACCATATATACTAAATCTGCGTATATTTTAAACTAACTTTCAGAGATCACATGGTAAGAAAATTCTGAAAACCATAAGAAATGACAAATACACAGGGAAACCAAAGGGAATTGAGGAAGCTACAATACAGGTGAAGTAGAAAGCCAATGACAAAGTGAGATTTCTCAACAAACTGTGGAAAACTCCACAAATTGGCATTGATGAGAGCTTGAGTAGACTGTGAGTTTATGAATATTGGGACAATTTATTGGGAAACTAATTGGAGCCAGAGGCCAATGAAGTATGGAGATGAGTGGTATCAACAACAACAGCAGAAGGTAGAAGACAGGAGAATATTATCTTCAAATAGTGACGGAAAATAATTGTTAACCTGGAATTGTATACCACTGAAGCTTTAAAGGAGAAGGACAAACCAATGATTTCTGCAGACAAAAATGGAGAGCATTTCATACCAGCAGACCTGCTTTAAAGATGAACTAATTTCAAAGGAAGGTCTGAGATGCAGGGAGGAATGGTGAGCAAATAAAATAGAAAATATCTGTGTAACTCTAAGTAAACTTACCATGTGAAATAATTACAAGATTTTCTAATTGATAAGGGTAAAAATCGAGAGAAATTAGTACAGAACAATAAGAGACTATAAGTTGGGAAATGACTGGTTAGCGTTAGTGCATTCTGAGTTCCTTTATTTAGGAGCAGTATAAAAGGGTGGATGAACTTTAATATTTCAGTGAAACATACATGTTAAATTTTCTAAGAAAACAGCTAGTAGAATAGAAACAGAATGTTTAAATACCAAAAAAAAACTGATGGAGGGAGAAAGCTTGGATTTTAAATGAAGTGATTTAACTAATTTAGTTAAACATGCAAAATTATAATACTGACAGTAGAGGGCAGGGTATCCCTGATACTGTGTTGATAGTTTCTTGAAAGTGCAAAGCATATCTAATGTTATCCCTGAAATCTTATGTTTTATGTATTGAGCCGCATATTAGAGATTTTATGCTTAAAAATACTAATGACACAATTTAAGTTTTAATTAAAAACAGAAATCCTGAAATGACCTGTGTAATATTGTCAGCTTCTAGGTGAGGAAATGTCATATTTATTATTAGTCTTCGGATTTAGGAAATCTGTTGAATTTTGCTAGTGCATTTTGAGAGTCATTTCTTTTTTCCTTGAAAATAATTTTGAACTTTCTTGGTTAAAAAATAGAAAAAGAAAAAAGTGATTGTAAAATAAGATGGTGAGAGCCCTAATTTCTAGGATTATAGATAATCCCTAAATGATGGCCAGTATTGTTTCTGGATGTGATTCTCTGGTTTTATGTCTTTCTATCCTATAAATAACTTGAAAAATTATTGCAGTCTGAATCCCTTACACCATCTTTGTGGTTTAGTGAGACAAAACTTGGTTTTTATATCCTGTTGTAACTGTGTTCACATATAGGAAGCACTGGAATGCTTGTTTCTTTCTTAATAAATGAGATTTTATGTTGCTGCCATGTTTCTGTTAATTATTCTAATTGTCAACATACAGAGTATAACTGGACTTTTGCATTCTTGTAATTAGTCACTTAGGATAGCCTAGGTAATCCTGTGGTAGCAAATGACTTAAAGTATCAGTGACCAACAGGAACAAAATTTTACTTTTCACTCACTCTACATGGTGTCACGGGTTGGTCTTAGTGCTGTTTTATGTTGTCTTCATTTGGACCCCAGATGTTGGAGCAGCCCTTATCTGGAATATTCTGGTCTTATAGCGTAGGAGAAAACAGAACCTGGCAAATGACATAGTGGCTTTTAAAATTTCAGCATGCAGGTGACATGGGTCACTTCTGCTCATGTTACAAGAGTCATACAACCGAGGCTGATAGTAGTGGAGTAGGAGGGTATAAACCTTCCGGAGAGATGGGCTGCAAATATTTGTGAAAAATAACACAATCTAATATCACAGTGTCCTTATGATATTTCTTAGAAATTTAACCAAAATGTTAGTAGATTTATTTGTGCAAGCTACCTTTTACAAATAACTTGGTTCAATAAGTACTATTATTGTTTAGTTTTTAGTCACTGAGATTTCTAAAGAAAATGTGTAGGAATCTAATAGACTGAATATTTAGAAATGTTGGTGATTACTAATGGTAAGGAAAATTTTAAAGGTCCTAAAAAATAAAACAGTAGTAGAATTACGGCTTTACTTTGTTTTTTCACAGTGAGGGGCTGGCAAAAATTCTGAACTCTGGGTCTCTTCTGTTTCTGGTGAAAGGGATTATAGATCTGTGAAAGAAGGAAAAACATAAAAGTATTTTCCTTTGTAAAAACAGATTGTATTATAAACCTTAGATGTCTACCTTAATGAATATAGCATTTTAAATTTATAAGATAACTTTATGAATTTTTTTCATATAACTTTCACAATGACCCTGGTATGGTAACAGATGATATAATTACCATTTTTCTAAAGAAGATGCAGAATTGGCTGAAGGTCGTATGACTGGTCCATAGTAACATTAAGACTGAAGTATAAATTTTCTGACCATTCTCCTGCCCAGAGAGCTTGTTACATCTCCATTATTTAAGGAATGTTATGTCATCTTGACTCATTCTGTCATGGATGTGGCTCTCAAATTCTGGTGAAGATCTACTACTAAAAAATCAAACAACTGACTCAATCTGTTCATTAATTTTCATTGCTACTTTATAATTTATAAACACAAGAAAAACTAGATGTGATTAAAATATCTTTCCTCATGACTTCGAATTTTAAACAACTTAAAATGGATATAGCTATATTGCCCAATATTATTGTACTTATGAGACAAATTCACGGATAATAATTTTGAAATTAAGAAAAAAATATAGAGACTTGTTAAACTAAGTATTGCTATATTTTAAAAGAACCCAGAGTCATCTTCTTCTTTCTTCTTTTCCATTTTAGCAGGCTGAGTACTGCCCAAATTTCAGATCTGCACATCTATCCTAACATAATGTTGTTAAATCCACATTCTGTTAGGTGAGCTACCTACCTTGTTTATGCTCTCTGGGCATCCAAATCTTTCTGCTCACCAAATCCCAATAAGTGACAATTCCTATTAACTGGTTAGATTCTTTAGAACAAAACTGTATAGAGAGGCAAAGAATATTTGAAAATTAGTGAACCCATGTTATGGGAGGAGAACCACATTTATTTCATTTTCTCTTATTGTATGGCAGTTTAGTTATTAAAGGCATAGAGTTGAGTTTGAATCTTGCTTTACTACGTTCTATATCAGAGGTTGGCAAACCACAGCCAGCGGACCCACCACCCATTTGTGTAACATAGCCACATTGACTCCTTGAAATATTGTCTGTGCGTGCTTTTGTACTACACAGCAGAGTTGAGTAGTTGTGACCGAGACCTTGTGACTGGCAAGCATAATGTTAACTCTCTGACCCTTTAACAAAAAGTTTGCTGACCCCTGTTCAAGAAGTATGATCTTGGCCAAGTTATCTAAATTTCTGGGCCTCATTTTTCTAATTGTAAAATATGAATAACAGTCTACCAAGTTGGGTTAGTGAGCACTAAATGAGTTACTCTGTATAAAAAGTTAGCATAGAGTAATAACATGGAGAGTAAGTGCATCATAAAGACTGATGAAACTATAATCATATCCAGAAAATATAATATAGCCTATATTTCCTCCACACTAAGGAACTGGTAAAAATTCTTATGAGAGAATAAATCTCTGGTTATGTTTGGTCAAGAATATGGATTCCTTTTGCGTTGTTTCATTTCTGCTGAGTCTATTTTCTGGGTCCCGTGTAATTCTAGCCTCCTACAAGCCTGTTCCGGACTGTCACTTCTTGTAGCCGACCCTTCTTTATTATTTGTGGAAAATTCTCCATGTCTACATCTGGAATTGCTCAAAGGTCAGTGTAAGTACTGAATCTTTATTAATGGTTTGTTCCCATCCAAAATGCTTTCCAAAATGCCTGCAGCCAAGGACTTAGAGCTTGTTCGAAGAGATAGTTTTCTCTCTGTTTTCAGGGATCTCACAGTTTGCTCTTATTTGTTTTATCAGTGGAGAAAAGAAAGGTTTTATCCTGCTTGCTATGAGGCATGAAGATTTTCATGAGTTAAAGCAAGTTCTTTGTTGGGCAAATGTATTTCAGGCCACTACGTTTAAACATTCCAGATTGGAGCACACTAGGAGTTTGCTGTTTTGTAAGTGTACATCTAACATTAGATGACCTGAAGACTTGTTTCTTTGGCTTTGAGACTTACAGTATTTTCTGAGCATATTGTTTATCAGATTGCAAGTAAAATATGCAGAAATTCTAGGAAATTTGACAAATATAGAAGAGCATTAAAGAAGTTTTAGAAATTTAATCTAGTCCTTTCCCTCAGTTTTGACAATTTCTGCCATATATATGTGTGTACATATGTGTATATATTCCTCTCCACATATATAATTTATATAGTAATATATCATATCAATGGTATGCTTTATCTGATACCTTGTTTTACTTGATACAGTCCTATGCCTAGTTTTCCATGTCATTAATTTTTGCAAAATAGTATTTTAGTCTGTGGAAATACCATAATTTATTTAAACATGGTTACATTGCACGCTTAGGGAGAGAGAATAAATTGTTACAACTTTTCTAGAGGGTAATTTATTTATTTATCTTATTTTTTATTCAGCAGGTTCTTATTAGTTATCTATTTTATATAAGTGTATATATGTCAATCCCAATCTCCAAATTCATCCCACCACCACCACCTCCTTCCCCCCTTGGTGTCCATATGTTTGTTCTTTACATCTGTGTCTCTATTTCTGCATTGCACACCAGTTCATCTGTACCATTTTTCTAGATTCCACATATATGCGTTAGTACACAATATTTGTTTTTCTCTTTCTGACTTACTTCACTCTGTATGACAGACTCTAGGTCCATCCACGTCTCTACAAATGACCCAGTTTCCTTCCTTTTTATGGCTGAATAATATTCCATTGTATATATGTACCACTTCTTCTTTATCAATTCGTCTGGCGATGGGCATTTAGGTTGCTTCCATGACCTGGCCATTGTAAGTAGTGCTGCAATGAACATTGGAGTGCATGTGTCTATTTGCATTATGGTTTTCTCTGGGTATATGCCCAGTAGTGGGATTGCTGGGTCATATGGTAATTCTATTTTTAGTCTTTTAAGGAACCCCCATACTGTTCTCTATAGCGGCTGTACCAATTTACATTCCCACCAACAGTGCAGGAGGGTTCCCTTTTCTCCACACCCTCTCCAGCATTTGTTGTTTGTAGATTTTCTGATGATGCCCATTCTAACTGGTGTGAGGTGATATCTCATTGTAGTTTTGATTTACATTTCCCTAATAGTTAGTGATGTTGAGCAGCTTTTCATGTGCTTCTTGGCCATCTGTATGTCTGCTTTGGAGAAATGTCTATTTAGGTCTTCTGACCATTTTCTGATTGGGTTGTTTGTTTTTTTGATATTGAGCTGCATGAGCTGTTTATATATTTTGGAGATTAATCCTTTGTCTGTTGATTTGTTTGCAAATATTTTCTCCCATTCTGAGGGTTGTCTTTTTATCCTGTTTATAGTTTCCTTTGCTGTGCACAAGCTTTTAAGTTTCATTAGGTCCCATTTGTTTATTTTTGTTTTTATTTCCATTACTCTAGGAGGTGGGTCAAAAAAGATCTTGCTGTGATTTATGTCAAAGAGTATTCTTCCTATGTTTTCCTCTAAGAGTTTTATAGTGTCTGGTCTTACATTTAGGTCTTTAATCCATTTTGAGATTATTTTTGTGTATGTTGTTAGGGAGTGTTCCAATTTCATTCTTTTCCATGTAGCTGTCCAGTTTTCCCAGCACCACTTATGAAGAGACTGTCTTTTCTCCACTGTATATCCTTGCCTTCTTTGTCATAGATTAGTTGACCATAGGTACATGAGTTTAACTCTTGGCTTTCTATCCTGTTCCACTGATCTATATTTCTGTTTTTGTGCCAGTACCATATTGTCTTGATTACTGTAGCTTTGTAGTATAGTCTGAAATCAGGGTGTCTGATTCCTCCAGCTCCATTTTTTTCCCTCAAGATTGTTGTGGCTATTTGGGGTCTTTTGTCTCTCCATACAAATTTTAAGATTTTTTATTCTAGTTGTGTAAAAAATGCCACTGGTAATTTGATAGGGATTGCATTGAATCTGTAGATTGCTTTGGGTAGTACAGTCATTTTCACAATATTGATTCTTCAATACAAGAATAGGGTATATCTCTCCATCTGTTTTTGTCATCTTTGATTTCTTTCATCAGTATCTTATAGTTTTCTGAGTACAGGTCTTTCACCTCCTTAGGTAGGTTTATTCCTAGGTATTTTATTCTTTTTGTTGTAATGGTGAATAGGATTGTTTCCTTAATTTATCTTTCTGGTCTTTCATTGTTAGTGTATAGGAATACAGGAGATTTCTGTGCATTCATTTTGTATCCTGCAACTTTACCAAATTCATTGATTAGCTCTAGTAGTTTTCTGGTGGCATCTTTCGGATTATCTATGTATAGTATCATGTCATCTGCAAACTATGACAGTTTTATTTCTTCTTTTCCAATTTGTATTCCTTTTCTTTCTTTTTCTTCTCTGATTGCTGTGGCTAGGACTTCCAAAACTTATGAGTAATAAGAGTGGTGAGAGTGGACATCCTTGTCTTGTTCCTGATCTTAGAGGACATGCTTTCAGTTTTTCACCATTGAGAATGATGTTTGCTTTGGGTTTGTCACCTATGGCCTTCATTATGTTGAGGTAGGTTCCCTCTATGCCCAGTTTCTGGAGAGTTTTTTTTATCATAAATGGGTGTTGAATTTTGTCAAAAGCTTTCTCTGCATCTGTTGAGATGATCATATGGTTTTTATTCCTCAGTTTATTAATATGGTATATCACATTGATTGATTTGCATATATTGAAGAATCCTTGCATCCCTGGGATAAATAAATTCCACTTGATCGTGGTGATGATCCTTTTAATGTGCTGTTGGATTCTGTTTGCTAGTATTTTGTTGAGGATTTTTGCATCTATATTCATCAGTGATATTGGTCTGTAATTTTCTTTTTCTGTAGTATCTTTGTCTGGTTTTGGTATCAGGGTGATGGTGGCCTCATAGAATGAGTTTGGGAGTGCTCCTTCCTGTGCAATTTTTTGGAAGAGTTTGAGAAGGATGGGTGTTAGTTCTTCTCTAAATGTTTGATAGAATTCACCTATGAAGCCATCTGGTCTTGGACTTTTGTTTGTTGGAAGATTTTTATTTATAGTTTCAATTTCATTACTTGTTATTGATCTGTTCATATTTTCTATTTATTCCTGCTTCAGTCTTGGAAGCTTATACCTTTCTAAGAATGTGTCCATTTCTTCCAGGTTGTCCATTTTATTGGCATAGAGTTGCTTGTAGTAGTCTCTTAAGGTGCTTTGTATTTCTGCAGTGTCTGTTGTAACTTCCCCTTTTTTATTTCTAATTTTATTGATTTGAGTCCTCTCCCTCTTTTTCTTGATGAGTCTGGCTAAAGGTTTATCAATTTTGTTTATCTTTTCAAAGAGCAACATTTAGTTTTATTGATCTTTGCTACTGTTTTCTTTGTTTCTATTTCATTTATTTCTGCTCTGATCTTTATGATTTCTTTCTTTCTACTAACTTTGTGTTTTGTTTGTTCTTCTTTTTCTAGTTACTTTAGGTGTAAGGTTAGATTGTTTATTTGAGAGTTTTCTTGTTTTTTGAGGTAGGATTGTATTGCTGTATATTTCCCTCTTTGAACTGCTTTTGTTGCATCCCACAGGTTTTGGATCATTGTGTTTTCATTGTTGTTTGTCTCTAGGTATTTTTTGATTTCCTCTTTGATTTCTTCAGTGATCTCTTGGTTATTTAGTAATGTATTATTTAGCCTCTATGTGTTTGTGTTTTTTACGTGTTTTTTCCTGTAATTGATTTCTAGTCTCATAGTGTTGTGGTTGGAAAAGATGCTTGATATGATTTCAGTTTTCTTAAATTTTCCAAGGCTTATTTTGTCACCCAAGATTTGATCTGTCTTGGAGAATATTCTGTGTGCCGTGAGAAGAAAGTGTAATCTGCTGCTTTTGGATGGAATGTCCTATAAATATCAATTAAATCTATCTGGTCTATTTTGTCACTTAAAGCTTGTGTTTCCTTATTAATTTTCTGTCTAGATGATCTGTCCATTGGTGTAAGTGAGGTGTTAAAGTCCCCCACTATTTTTGTGTTACTGTCGATTTCCTCTTTTATAGCTGTTAGCATTTGCCTTATGTATTGAAGTGCTCCTATGTTGGGTACATATATATTTATAATTGTTATATCTTCTTGTTGAATTGATCCCTTGATCATTATGTAGTGTTCTTACCTGTCTCTTGTAACATTCTTTATTTTAAAGTTTGTTTTATCTGATATGAGTATTGCTACTCCAGCTTTATTTTGATTTCCATTTGCATGGAATATCTTTTTCCATTCCCTCACTTTCAGTCTGTATGTGTCCCCAGGTCTGGGAAGTGGGTCTCTTGTAAGCAGCATATAGATGGGTCTTGTTTTTGTATCCAGTCAGCCAACTTGTGTATTTTGGTTGGAGCATTTAATCCATCCACATTTAAGGTAATTATCGATATGTATGTTCCTATTATCATGTTCTCAATTGTTTGGGGTTTGTTTTTGTAGGTCCTTTTCTTCTCTTGTGTTTCCCACTTAGAGAAGTTCCTTTAGTATTTGTTGCAGAGCTGATTTGGTAGTGCTGAGTTCTCTTAGCTTTTGCTTTTCTGTAAAGCTTTTGACTTCTCCGTTGAAACTGAATGAGATCCTTGCTGGTTAGAGTAATCTTGCTTGTAGGATCTTCCCTTTCATCACTTTAAATATACCTTGCCACTCCCTCCTGGCTTGTAGAGTTTCGGCTGAGAAATCAGCTGTTAACCTTATGGGAGTTCCGTTGTATGTTGTTTGTCATTTTTTGTTGTTGCTTTAAATAACTTTTCTTTGCTTTTAATTTTTATCAATTTGATGACTATGTGTCTCCGTGTGTTTCTCCTTGGATTTATCCTGCCTGGGACTCTTTGCACTTCTTGGACTTGAGTAGCTATTTCCTTCCCATGTTAGGGAAGTTTTCAACTATAATCTCTTCAGATATTTTCTCGGGTCCTTTCTCTCTCTCTTCTCCTTCTGGGACCCCTATAATGTGAATGTTGGTGCATTTAATGTTGTCCCAGAAGTCTCTTAGGCTGTCTTCACTTCTTTTCATTCTTTTTCCTTTATTCTGTTCTGCGGCTGTGTATTCCATCATTCTGCCTTCCAGGTCACTTGTCCGTTCTTCTGCCTCAGTTATTCTGCTATTGATTCCTTCTAGTGTACTTTTCAGTTCAGTCATTGTATTGTTCATCTCTGTTTGTGTGTTCCTTAATTCTTCTAGTTGTTTGTTCTTTAATTCTTCTAGGTCTTTGTTAAACATTTCTTGCATCATCTCCGTCTTTGTCTCCATTCTTTCTCCGAGGTCCTGGATCATCTTCACTATCTTTATTCTGAATTCTTTTCTGGAAGGTTGCTTATCTCCACTTCATTTAGTTGTTTTTCTGGGGTTTTATCTTGTTCCTTCATCTGGTACATAGTCCTCTGTCTTTTCATTTTGTCTGTCTTTCTGTGAATGTTTTCATTCCACAGGCTGCAGGATTGTAATTCTTCTTGCTTCTGCTGTCCACCCTCTCATGGATGAGGCTATCTAAGAGTGTTCTGCAAGCTTCCTGATGGGAGGTACTGGTGGTTGGTAGAGCTGGGTGTTGCTCTGGTGGGCAGAGCTCAGTAAAACTTTAATCCACTTGTCTGCTGGTGGGTGGGGCTGAGTTCCCTCCCTGTTGGTTGTTTGGCCTAAGGTGACCCAACACTGGAGGCTACATGCTCTTTGGTGGGGATAATGGTAGACTCTGGAAGTGCTCATGCCAAGAAGTACTTCCCAGAACTTCTACTGCCAGTGTCCTTGTCCCCACGGTGAGCCACAGCCATCCTCTGTCTCTGCAGGAGACCCTCCAACACTAGCAGGTAGGTCTGGTTCAATCTCTTGGGGTCACTGCTCCTTCCCTTGGGTCCTGATGCGCACACTACTTTGTGTGTGCCCTCCAGGAGTGGAGTCTCTGTTTCCCCCAGTTCTGTCAAAGTCCTGCAATCAAATCTCACTAGCCTTCAAATGATTCTCTCTGGGCACTCCCCATCCTGTTGCTGGACCTTCAGGTTGGGAAGCCTGACATGGGGCTCAGAACCTTCAGTCCAGTGGGTGGACTTCTGTGGTATAATTGTTCTCCAGTTTGTGAGTCACCCACCTACTGGTTATGGGATTTGATTTTATTGTTCTTGCGCCCCTCTTACCATCTCATTGTGGCTTCTCCTTTGTCTTTTTATGTGGGATATCTTTTTTGGTGAGTTCCAGTGTCTTCCTGTCAATGATTGTTCAGCAGTTAGTTGTGATTCTGATGCTCTTCCAAGAGGGAGTGAGTGCATGTCCTTCTACCCTGCCATCTTGATCCAATCTCCCCTAGAGCATAATTTGTTAATATAATGTAAAATATAATTTTAAATACTCTTCAACATGAAAAATTGCATTTCTAGGAATTTTCCTAAGGGAAATAATAGTGCAAGTGCACTCAAATATGTGTACTGAAATGTTCACATTAGAGTATATGATAGGGAAAATAATTCTGCAACCTAAATTTCCATCAGAAGAAGATTGCATAAATAATTATGGTGCATACGTCCAGTAAAATGCAATGTAGTTAAAAGTGAATGAGCTAATTTTTATTTATGTGCATTTAAATTGTTTATATTGTCTTAAGTAAAATAGAGAAAATTTAAAAAAATAGTTTAGCAAATCTTGGTTTGGTAAACACACCAATATATATGAATATAAAAATCGGGGAGAATATACTTCACAATACCTACTGTAGTTATCTCTCATTACTGGCATCATGGGTGACTGTTTCTTTTAAATTTTTTCTGTGTAACATTTGACAGTGAGGCATGGTTACTCTTTTGGTCAGAGAAGAAAAAAAGAGAATTTCAAAAAGAAAAAAAATGGATTTATTAGATAGAAGACTTCATAAATCTGTGTTTCCATTTTTTTATAATAGTTGAGAGAGTACAGGAAACAAATTTTACTTGTTAGTGAAATCTTCATTTCTATTGCACCCACAAAACTTTGTAATTATTATACTTACAGTTCAGTGGTGCTAGGGAAATATTTTTATGCAAGAATTGTTGGACCCATAGACAGATGGGGATATTGGGACCCCTCATAGCAGGTGGACAGTCCTATGGCTAGAAGTACATGCTTCTGGCTATTGCTTAATATGATTTCTCCAGAAAGTTGTTCAATCCATGGGATGAAAGAAGGTGATAAAAAGGAGATTGAGTAGGAGACCTCATGTTGCCATTAAGAAATTCTGTAACCAATAAAGAGCTTATATGACTTTTCCCATTTTTTATTATTCAGGTAAATAATGGGGCTAGGAAAGTGCATATATGTTAAGTAAATCATTATTATGGCTACCCAGAAGTAGTTTCATTCCTGATTCATCTATAAATAGATTTTGGACTAAGAGTTTTAAAATTCAGACCAAACACCACACATCCTTGGTAAAACTTGCTAGTTCTAATTCTATGGTTCATCTCTCTCTCTCTCTTTCTCTTTCTCTCTCTCTCTCCCTCTCTCTCCCTCTCTCTCCCTCTCTCTCCCTCTCTCTCTCTCTCTCTCTCTCTCTCTATATATATATATATATATATAATATGTGTGTCTATGTATGTATGTATGTATGTATGTATCTATCGACATTTGTATGTATGCATTTCATCTTAAGAAATTTTGTCAAATTTATGCCAGTATGCTTTTCCCCCTTCTAGCCATGTATCATGGTATTTATTTCATAATGTTGTAGGGAAAAATAGAATTTCATTGTTTCCCTTTGTATTTCTTTGATTACTAATATGGTTGAATGTTTTTTTTTTGTTATTTTGTTTTTTTTGTTTTTTTTTGTGGCCTCTCCCGTTGCGGAGCACAGGCTCTGGATGCGCAGGCCCAGCGGCCATGGCTCACGGGCCCAGCCGCTCCGCGGCACGTGGGATCCTCCCGGACCGGGGCACGAACTCGCGTCCCCTGCATCGGCAGGCAGACTCTCAACCACTGCGCCACCAAGGAAGCCCTGAATGTTGTTTTATTTACTCTTTTTGGGACCAGTTTATTTAAAATTTTTTGTTACTGTTCTTTGCCCTTTTCTCCTAGAGCAGAGGTTGGCAAACTATGGGCTACAGGCCCGTAGTTATTTATGTAAATAAAGTTTCATTGAGACACAACCAGACCCATTGATTTCTGTATCATATTGTCTATTTTTTTTTCTTGCTACAACAGTAGGGACAAGTAGTTATGATAGGATTGTATGGCCATCAAAAGCTAAAATATGTAATCTCTGACACTCTACAGAAAGAGTTTATGAGTCCCTAGTCATGTTTTCGAGGGATAATTTTTTTAAATTTTTTTGAATTGACGTGAATGAGCTATTTATGTAAGAATTTTTACTTTTGTTTGAAATTTTTCTTGCAAATATTTAATTTCATGTCTTTTGCTTGCTTGATCAGGCCCTGATGGTTTCCATCTCTACTCCCTCTTTCTCTCAAACACCCTGAGCCTGGGGTGCTGGAATGATGAATAATATAGTGTCCTTTGACTTAGAAGGACTATTACCATCCTTTTTACCATGAATGGTGGATGGACCAATTTATTATCTTGGTCATCACTTTCTCACCAAAATGTTTGTAACTCTCATTCTTGACCTAGATGTTAAGGAATATCCATTTCTGAGAATCATTTAGAACACTTCTATTTCTATTCAGCCTTGATGTCCTAACTATGATAAAGCTTTGAAGCTGTAAGTAAATGCTTTATATGGACTCTTTACTTATTATCTTTTTTAAAAATAATACCTTATGTTCTACAGCATTTTAAATCTTTGCTGGATGTTTTTATGTGGCTTTACTCTTACTTTTCTCCTTTTTATTCATCTCTTTTCCTTCGTATTTCCTGTCCCACTTCTTAACTGTTTCTTGCTAGTGACTTAGCTTTATTCAAACATTTGTTTTCCATGTGGTACCATTAGTTCTGAGGGACTTTTTTTTAAAAATTAAGAGCTAATTATATTGTCACATAGCTTTCTTGTATAGCTTATTAGTCAACAGGTGTTTTCAAAATTGAAGAAATGGATCAAATTCCTGCTTCCTATTTACACTTATATGATCCAATTATTTTTTTCAACAAATGTTTCTCCATTACAGTGATCAAATAACATTACTGTGACTTATCTATATTTCCATGTTTATCTGAACATTAAAAGTAGAGGAAGATAGACATAACTAGTCTGTACAATATTCAGTTATCCTCTCCTTCCTAAGCACACTTAAAGACTTCTGAGTCTGTCTTGTCATTAGGGCAGGGTCATATGTCTAACTGTGGACTATGGTTGTGAGAAGAAGTGACACATGTCACTTAAAGTCTGAGACGTTTAAGTGTGATTGTAAGTTCCTTTTGACCTGGCAACCTTGACAGCCATGGATTGAGATGGCCAGCTAAAAAACAGTGGCACCACTGATAGCCTGGTTCCCTGAGTGACTATATAGAGGAGTTCCCTTGAAACGTGTACATTTCACATGAATAAGAAATTAACCTGTGTAATGATAAGATACTTAGATTCTGTGGTTAATTTGCTACCACAAATTAACACACAGTTTTACCTTATCTTTACTCACTAACACAGAAATTAGCTTTAGGAAAGAGGGCTCTACTATAATAAAACAATTGATATGTACTTGTGGACCCGCAGTGGACAGTAAGAAAAATGATCCCAGAGGAGACAAAGAAGAAAATGAATGTTATGTAGCAGTGAAACATTTGGTGAAACTCTTGCATGTCAGAACTTGGAAGGCAGATCATACGCCTAGGTAACTGTTAGCTCCTAGGTAAGATGTAGAAAACAGAACCATAACAGTGTATGCTAACTGCCATTGGCTATGCTTGACAGGGTATCACAAAAATAAAGATGAACTCAGAAAAGAATTAGCTGGTTCACAAGCAGAAATGAAGATATAATGAGGGTCTAGAAATATGGATTCCCTTAGTATTGGAAAAGCCAACTGCTTCTAGACCCAAACTACACTCAAAGGAATTTTACAGAGGCTCTAAGTAACAAACATTCAACAAGACCTTTCAGTTGATTATAGTACTTAAGGCAGAGAAAGTTTTAAAAATCAGGTCTTCTCACCTGTTATTACAGATAAGCTTCAGTTAGCCACTATCAAATTGAGAGAAAAAGACAGAGGTTGAGAAAACAAAGAGCTACTGGAGAT
This sequence comes from Aethalodelphis obliquidens, assembly GCF_003676395.1. NCBI lineage: Eukaryota > Metazoa > Chordata > Mammalia > Artiodactyla > Delphinidae > Aethalodelphis > Aethalodelphis obliquidens. The sequence continues at coordinate 27,546,622 of NW_020837945.1, read as the reverse complement.
TTGAGAACTAGGTATTTGAAAGTGTGGGTGTGGTTACTGGCATGTGGAGCTGACTGGAAACAAATAGAGAAGAAGCCTCTTAAGTATTTGAGAGAAATGTACTGCCAAAGAAACCACAGGCCTGGACTGAAGGGGCCTTTGACTGTAGAAGCTGAAAATGGCCTTTGTGCTCACAACCTTCTGTGAACAAGAAGGAGCCTGAAGAAGCTGTGCAGCCCTGAGACTTATTTCCAGATACAGTCAAAGAAGGGAATGGGAAAAAAAAGGAACTGCCATAGGGTGGCTACTGAAGGCACACGCAGGTAGGGAGCCTCCCATGAGTGTCTCAGCAGGACTTCAGGATTTATACGGGCTGCTGATTATGTCTGATTGTCTTCTTTCTAAAAGTGAGTGTGTTATTGTAATTATCCTGGTCCTGTCACTCCTTTGTTTATTGAGAATGAGAGAGAAAGAGAGAATGTGTGTGTGTGTGTGTGTAGGGACAGGAAAATTCTGCTTTTAAATTCATAGGTCTCCAGACCAAGAGAAGCCACATCTAGGCTTGGTAACTACTGAACTTTCCCTAGACACGTTGGACTTTGAGATTCTGGCACTGATTGAATGAGATTCAGGCTGTCTCCATTTGAGTTGCTGAGTATGTGTTATGTGTGGGAAGAAGAAGGAACTGAATATTTAGAGAATAGAAAGTGATGAGATTACTAGTCTTCACCATAGTTGACTCTTTTCCCTTTGCTTGAAAATTTCCTAATATCCCTTGAAGTTTATGTTGGGGCCATAACTTGCCAGTGAACTGTGAACAGAAATGAATTACTTCTCTTATGAGCAGCTTTGGGTTTTCTAAGCTCTCTCTTCCTTTGCTGTGGCCAATGCCGAAGCATCACAAGATGCAGCATCACCAGATACTGAAGTCTCTGTCAGCCCAGGTCCCTCAAAACACTTGCAGGGGAGAAACCTCTGTTAATCCAAGTCAGATATATATTAGGGTAAGAAGTGACATATACTGTTGTGCTAAGCCAGTGAGATTTGGAGTTAATGATATTTTTTAAGATGAATTTTATAAAACGTTTTCTGTTTGGAAAAGCAGAAAAAATCCCTCACCTGGGATTTTTTCAGTAAACATTGGAGTAGACCACTTAAATAAGAAACCAAAGCTGCTCACAATAAAGACTGTTTAATATAGCTTAAGCTAGGAGAAAGCTGAAAGCTCCTGTTTGCAAATTATGATCCCCTAAAACTGTATCTCATGCCCTAACAATTGTTCCTAAATCATGAGAGGTAAATTATCTGATTTTAAACACATCACATTTTTAATATTTTAACCATCTCAAAAGACTGATTAAAGTTGTATGTATTTTCTTTTCAGTAAACAATATTGGTTTTTATCTATAATGATGAGCAGGTAGAAAGCTACATAGCACCTGATTTAATTAGGCTGGTCTCATTTTCTAAGTTAATTTATTTTTACCTAGAGACATCAGAGTAACTCAAATATTTTTAAAGGATCTGAACAAACAACAGTGTTTGCATTAGAGAAATAAAGCATTCACTATTTAAAATGTTCAAAGGACATAAATCTGCAGTTAACACCAGCATAAATTAGGCACAGGTTTTAAATCTGCAGTTAACACCAGCATAAATTAGGCACAGGTTTAATGTGTGATGATGAGTCAAGAACCTCTATCCAACACACCACACCACGAGAATATTTATTTTTCTGCTTAATTATTGGCATAAAGTTTAATGAGAAATGAAGTTTCATAGGAAAGGTAAATAAGAGTGCTAAAAATGGATAGAGTTCACTGAAAGAGAAGTTGGGAAACTGAAACTTAGTTTTATAGGAACAAAGAAAATTTCAACAAATAAAATTGAACCGTGCTACTTAGGAAATACACACACATCATTTTTGTTTACATAAATGATCATTTCTAACTATATTGTATATAGTGGAGATGGTCAAATTTCCATACTTGCAAATTAAAATTTGCACATGAAATTGCCTGTATGATAGACATTCCCCAAGCTTTTCAGTTTAATTTGCTAATGTTGACTCTTATTTTCTTGTTTAAACTCAACTCTTTCTTTAGAGTAGTCTTTCATCTCTCTGTAGTAGGCTCAGATCTTGTGCTTGACCTGCCCACAAATATAAGACAGATGGAAATAAATAACCCACTAGAAAATTCACTTGACATAAGTACTGCATTTTATGTCATAGAGGACTGGAAATGAGTCTGACTTTGAAGTCATTGACACTTAGAGAAAATAAATCTTTCTTTTTTTCCATTCAGTTGAAGCTCTCTGGCCTTCAAACTCATGTAATAGTAAATTCATTGACACTGCATTTGCAAGGTTGATGTTCCATTTCTAGGGGAAAAAATGTTCACTACAATTAGATAATATGGTTCTCTTTTGGTCAGAGAGGGTTTCTAAAGTGTACTTCACGCAGGAAACAGAAAAGTGAGTATTTCATTTTTAGGAGTAAGTTTGTATTGCTGTTTAGAAATCTGAATTTATTAATGGCTTTATAAATCCAATATTCATGCTAATAAAGATTTTTGTAACAAATGAAAGCAATATTATTTTTTATTACATGAATTACATTAATTGGAAGTGATTTGTATATATTTCCTAGTATGGTAGAATGCTTCTTTCCTTTTCATGGCATCCCACAAATTCTCAATGTAATAATATTGCATTAAGAGTAATTCTTTGTTGAGATGATTTAAATAAATTTCTTTGCTATAGTAATCATTAAAGCTTAGTGATCCACAGTTTTTAAGTCATTGAAAACAAAAGCAAAATTATATTGGAATTTGGGAGAAATATTCCACAAATCCTTTTCACCCTAAAACTTGAAATTAAAGCAACTGATAACAGCAATTAGTGAGCCTACTAAAGAAATATCCCGTGGAGCTAATTTTAGGTAAGAGACAAAGAGTAAGGCAGGCAGATGCTTAGAATAGTAAATTTTCAAGATATTAATATTAACCTTTTTAGATTCATCATTGCTGCTTACTTGAGCATTTTTAGGCAGATAATTTATCTGCATCTTTCCATGTTTAATGAGGAACATCTCTATGTTTTTGGTGAAATGCTTGAAATAGTTTGACTTTGAGGGCTATTTTATCCATGCTCCAAACCCCAAATCAGTTAATAGAGTTAACTGATTAATATGAATATTGGAAGCATAAAGACAAATTAAAACTTCTGTCTCTCAACCAAATTTTTCTAACAAAAATAAGCAAAAGTGTAGAAACACTATGAAAATGAAAATAAGAGAAACAAATGCCGGCTATGCCTTGGACTATAAGCAATTTCTGGAACAATTAATGGAAAAATGATCTGGTTTAATAGATTACTTGAGAGGCTCAGAATATATCACTTATGAATTTTTATGTATTTTACATAAATGAGAAATTCTAAAATCGAAGTAGCTAAAAGATGTTTTCTTACCTCAAAACTCTACACCTGTAACTTACTTGAATCACCTGCAGTCTGTTCTTCCTGCCCTTAGATAATGCCATGAGTTAATTGCTCCCGCTGCCAAAACATTTTAAAAAATGTATTTTAAATTGTTTTAGAAACTGAATTTATAATAACTTCTTCAGATGCTCAAAACCAAGTGCAGGACTGTGTTACATCCTTACGAGATAGCAAAGTTTTCATAAAAATAACTAAAGAATCAGTAAATAATAAACAGGAAGACAATCTTAGAGATACTTCAATTACTTAAAGGAGTTTATGTTGCCAGATGTCACTAAAGGGTATTGAGAAGATTTAGGTTTGAAGAAATCTTTTGATTAAGAAAAGGATTATGAGCAGAGCTGCTCTTCGATAGAGATATTAGTAGAGGCAGTGGTGATATTAGGGTAATAATGTTTCTCGAGCGCTTGCTATGTGCTAAGCACTGTGCTACATGCATTCCAAGAATTCACATTTAATTCAGCCCTTTACAGTCCTGAACTTCATTTTATCCTCATGTTGCAGATAAGAAAACTGAGTCTTAGAAAACCTCACTTGTCCAGGATCACAAACCTAGAGGGCTATGGAGCTGAGACTAGAGCAGCTAAGCCAGTAAAAGTTGCTTAAATTCTCTAGGTCTTAGATTTTTCCTATGTAGAATGAAGATAATAAGACCCATCTTTTATAAGGTTTGTAGTAGAAGATGAGGTAGTAGGTGAAAGCACCTAACTCATGTTTAATGAATATTATTTATCCTCCTTGATTAAGTAGGATTATACATATCGCTCAAACTCTGTCATTTATAACATTGCATTTAAATTTTGTGTATATCCTATTACTAAGCTATGAACTTTGGGAAAACTTGGCTGGAACCATGTTTTATTCCTTCCATGTATCCTTGTCTTGCACCTAGTACATGTCCCAGGACATAGGAAGCATGCAATATTTGTTGCCTGTATGAAAAAGTAATGAGATAGGGCAAGGGAGCACATCCATCTACTTACTGCAGTTTGGAAGGCACCTGGAAACATTTAGATTTTAAAAGACGCTTGCTGTTTGACTCAGCAACTTTATTTCTAAAAATATATCCTAAGGAAGCATTGAGATTTTTGTACCAAGATATATTTTCAATTATAGTCATTAAGACACTGTCTTCAATAGGGAAAAATTAAAAACGTCTTAATTGCCAATTTAAAAATTGTGCAACAGGCATACAATGGAACAGTGTACAAATGCACTTATTAGTGGTGAAAGAGTCTCATGATATATTTGTTGACAAGTGTAAAAAGCTGGTTATGCAACCATATGATCCTTTTTCTGTAACAGACATACAACAGGGCCCAAACGGAGTTGTGTATGCTAAGCCCCACATCACCAAACTGAGACTTAACTATAGTTTTGGCTCTCCTAGAAATGAAATCTTAAACCAGGTGATCAGGAATCACTTAATCAGTACTAGTTAGGTCATCTGCCTGATAGACTCCTGCCATCCTGCAAAGGAAAGGAACTTTGCAATAACCAACCTGCTTTTTTGCCTGGTATAACTTCCTTGTTCCCCTGCACTTCTGTCTTTCATTTTTTACAGGTCCTCAGAGCTCCTTTCTTATCTGCTAGATTGGATGCTGCCCAATTCGAATCAATTTTTCCTCAAATAAAAATTTTAATATGCCCTCAGTCTATCTTTTGACAATATATATGCATGCACACATACATATTATAAAAGTATATAAATAAAAAAAATTAACAACTGTTATATCTGGGTAAAGGATCATAGGTTATCTTTATTTCCCCATACTTTTCTTTATTCCTATGAGTTATTTTGTAGAAAGCACTTTTTTTAATATTTGAGAAAACAATAATTTATTTTAAGAAACGAGGGGAGCATCATTTTCAATAATGACTTTTGATACCGGACCTCAGCAGCAGACAATGTTTCAGGTTTTTAAAATCTTTAGCAAATCACATTTTAAAAAAAATCGTTCAGTATTGTGGAATGATTAAAAGCAACAAGGTCTTTTTGGCTAGTGGCCTCCTTTTTGTTTCTTTGCAAACAACTAAACATAGAAAAGCCTTTCAGTACTTTCTCAGTTGGCCTCTTTTTTACCCTTCATGCTTACATGAGGTCAGATATACAGAACTTTGAATCACTGAGATGGGATTTGTCTGTGTGGTTTAATAATGGGGAAAGCCACAGGATATGTTTGAAAAACTCTCAGGTAAAGCAACAGAATCCCAAGGCACTTCATTCTGATTTTTTAAAGATAAGAGTGCACATTAATATTAAATGGACAGATTTATTTCTGACTATTTCAGAGAAATATTGACAATGGAACACTTGGTTGTATGCAGGTTGTATGTAAGCCCATGTAGGAAGGAGTTGTGTAATTCAAAGTAAAAAAGACTTCCATGTTCCATCTGTGGGGAGAGTGGAGCCTTGTTGTTTGTCATAGTGGACAGAATGAGATACAGAAAGAGAGACCCAAGAAGAGGGGCAGTAAATATGGAAAAGTATGTATATAGTATATGAATATATGAGTAAATGTGATTCCAGAAATCAAAAGTGGGATCAGAATATGAGATTTCAGGAAAACTAGCCTCCTGGGATACCTATAGAATAATTTTTAAACATTCAGTGTTAAATTGTAGGAGTTTTAAGTAATTATAAGGGCGTCTCCAGTGCAAAGGTTTGGGCAAAATTGAAATCAATTGCCCTGTCCCTTGTCCTTAAAGGGAATTTCTTTTCTGGCTTATTACTGCTTATTATGATCTTTGCAGTTGAGAATTCCAAAATGAAGTGGAGCAACTAGAACACAGAATAACTGTGAATATGACTTGGGAGAATTTTGCAACAGTGGTGGTTATCTTCTATACAATTCTATTTTTCTTGTCAAACACTATAATTGCCATTTTTATAAAACATTTTTCTCACAGAGAAACTTTCTATATGAAGAATATAAAACTTAGTTTTGAGTATTAGACCTATGGGATTCAATACTGGAGACCACCAGTTCTTTTTTATTATGTGAAATAAATGAGATTTGCCCTACAGTAGGGTCTGTAATTATTCAGCTCCTCCAAAAGTAGCTCCTGACTTTGATTTTGCAAAACACATTAATATTAATTTTGTTACTTGAACATTTGCTTTTAATATGACAGAATCCACATGCTTGGTTAAGTCCAACATATGCTGTTTATTATTCAGGTTTGTCTGTTCCTGAAGGTGCAGCACATAAATCAAATCTAAATTGAGCCAACACCACTTCTCCCTTATGCCATGATATCTGGGGATGAGGTTGTTGGCTAAGGAATCATGAGGAAGAGTGAGACACTTCTGTGCATTGAATGTGACACAATATATTTAGAATCCTTTGTGAGATATTCTCACTTCTCTCAATAGTGACACCACTACCAGTCAGGAACTTGAAATATTACCACTATAAGTATTCCTGTATATGAAGTTATTTTGCTTAGCTTTTGAAATCTGTTTAGTAGTTGCATATGAGCTTACAAGAAACATGGAATTCAAAAATTAATTTGGTTTAGTGAGACTAAAGGTTTCACACTTATCGGATTGATCTTAACATCTGGGATACAAGAATGCAACATTAATAAAATACATGTTTAAAAAGGTTTGGTGGCCATTTTTATTCCTTTGGTCTTCAGTGGAATAAAATGTTGGTTACAGCAACATTCAGATAGATGTTGGGGCACTTATATAAAAATGGTTTTTTAATCCCAGAACTAAAGAAATATGGGGAGACATCTTTGTTAGCAGTTTCTTAAATTGTCTTTATAATCAAACTACTTATTTTTATATTGAGCTGTTCTGAAGTGAAATTTCTGTGCCAATTTCTCATGCTTCCATATTCTCTATTCAATGTAGAGATATTTATCGAGCTCATGAATGCAACATACTGTTCATTGGAGACCATAGGCCTGACCTCAAGACTCTCCAACTCTGATCTGAAAGACAGACATATTGGCACAACCAATTTGTCAGGTGGACCAGCTTAGTTTGAATATTACCTTCTCCAGAACGCTTTCCTCTATTATTTTGTTTGTTTGTTCACTTGTTCGCTTTCTCTTTCCTGAGCTGACATTTCTCTTCCCTACCTGTCAACTTTCATGATAGCTTTTATCTTTAAGGCTTGGTTGCAAGGAACAGATTCATTCAAGTTACGTAAAAATAAAAGTGAGACTCTTATACGAATTTTTAAGGCCCGGAAATGGAACCTTCTCAGGAGTAGATCAGGCATTCTGGCTCCTTCTCCAGCTTACCTTGGGCCTCAGTGGTTTCTCTACCTGACATTTCTGTCCCTCTCTCCTCTGACTAGCATGGCCTTCGTGACCTGTTTCTCAGTTTCTCTATGTCCTCTCTTCCTGCTCCTGCCCTTACTGCTGGGTTTCTGTTTTTAATTCCCAGTATAAGAATGATCACTTTACTTTCCATGTCAGTTCACCTCCAGGAGTCTCAGAAAGCCCATGGAAGGCTTCACCACAGTTGCCCTGTAGCTTTCACTAATTGCTGACACTCTGGTAAGCATCTGTAATTAGTGAAGCAAAACCGTAAGATTAGCAAGGCCATAATGCACGTTTGGATATTCTGGGAATGCCTAATAAGTGGAAGGTAAATATTTTGTTTATATATAAACAAACGTATTTGTTTATATTTGTTTTTATTTTGTGTATGCATACTAAAAAAAGTGTCCAGGACCTCTGTTTCTGCTAAAGATTGTCAGAAAGCTGGAGAAAAAGAACATAATGATTAGTCAAAATGGACTTAACATTGGGATTAAAATGCTGTCTACTATTCTTTGAAACAGAAATAAAAATATTTCTGTCTGAATAACTGTCAAGATACTTAATGTATCAGAAGCCATTATGATATTAAAACATGGAGAATTGGTTCATTGAATACTGTTAAGTCCTCATCATGTCTGACCTCTCTGTATTTGGTGGTATGGGCCACTCTTCTCCTCTAGACCCTTCCTTTTTCCTTGGCTTCAAAAATGTTACTCTGCCCTGTTTCTCTTCTAACCTTTCTAGCTATTTCTTCACAGAATCTTCTGTTGGATTCTCTCTTTCTTTTTTTCTCCACTCTCCAAGGATTTCTGTTATTCAGGCTATTGTTTTAGACATGTTCGCAATTATACAACTGTCCTAACCAACATCCTTCTTTCATCAGCTGTAATCACGAAATCTAGGTTTCCATCTTCAACTTCTACACTGCTAAGTTTCAAATTACAGGACACTTCTAGCTGGCTACTTACAGACACAGTCAGTCCTGTCTTGCCAAATTGAACTCTGTCTCCACCTCTCACCCTGACACCACTTCTGACTTTTGTGTTTCTTATGTCAGCATTTCCAATTAGCCATTACGTCGGAAAGAGTGACTGTCTACTTCTTACTCTTAACTCCCAGAGTGGATCCGTAATCATCTTATTTACTTACCACTATCATAGTTTAAAACTTCCTCATACCTTGTGTAACTTTTTTCCTGATTTGAGGGTCATTCTTCTTTATTCTACCATCCTTATTGCTTCTAGAGTGAGTTTACTAGACTATAAATATGTCAAGCTATTCCACTACTTAAAACCCTTCAATGGCTTCCCAATGCCTACAAAATCAAACTCCCATGCATTTTGTATGGTGTCAAAGATTTTCAGTGATCAGACCCTCCTCTCACCTTTGTTCTTCTCCTTCTCTTTCACATATTCTTTCCTTCATCTGTGCCTGATGTAAACATACATAAAGTAAGAAAATCTGGTTTGTACAGAAATTAAATAGAATACAGTGTTTCAGTATTCCAATGAAGACTGCAAATTAAAATTTCCATTATAAGCTATGTTGAATTTTTGACTTCTGATAAAACATTTAAGAATATTTTTACTAAAGATAACCATATTCTCTGGCTTACAAATAGTAATGCCAACATATACTTTTAGTTGTGAATTGATTATATGACAAAGAAAACGTATTTATGCTGTGATCTATGAAATATATAAGAAGTATAAACTGTTAACTTGAATTGTATGATCATACCTTAATTTACATGTAGTCATATTAACTAAGAATCAAAATTTTTGTAGGTTGCTATTAAAAGAAAGAAGGCACAATATGTTTTAAAGACTAAATAGAATCCAGCATTCTAGTGCTGCTTGTACTGATTTTAGAGGCTATTTGGGAACCTAATATACTGACTTATGGCCTGCAAGAAGAATCTGTAAAATGAAAAAATGGGGTTTGGATGAGAAAAATAGTTGTGTTCTAAAATATGTAGGGTTTTGAATTAGATATTTTGTGGGAAAGATCAGAAATTTAATTTAAACTTCTATAAATGCTTTTGTTCTATTTCTACTGTATTATCAAAATATGGTTTTCCTCTTCTATCATATAAGTCCTGTATAACTACTTGGACAGCGTGATTGCTAAAATTTACCAAATAAATTATTTAAAATTATTTTTTTTTCCTATTCAGATTTTGTTCTTTACCTAATTGATAAACTTGAGATTTGGTGTTCTTCTAAACACTTTTTTTTAAAAAAAATTACATTAGTTTTCTTCTTAAGTAAACAAAAAATTTCATAGCAAACAAAAAATTCCTCCTTGGAACATAAAAAAACAATCACTAACATTGTTGCAGTAAGAAAAGGTCAATATTTCAATCTTCTTTATTTCAAGTAGCATAAAATGAATTGGCGAAATTTTCATTTAGAAATAGCGTAATTTATCAAGTTAACTATGTAAAAACCTTTAAAAATGTTCAACGACTAAAGGTGTTTCATGTATTTGATAAAATATGTCTATTTTTAAAAGTCTATCTGATAAAAAAATGAATTATTATAAGACTGGATATGATCAAAACATAAAACAGAAATGGAAACAGTGTCCTCCTTTCTCTTGTTTGTTTTATTTTTTTCATTTTACAATATCTCCTTTGTCCATCATGACGTATATTTTAAGTCTTGTTGCTCTTAGCTATTTTCATTTCCTGAGAAGATTTTTAGTTTGTTTTGTGTCTCTCTGAATTCTAAAGAGTTTTATTATTTTTCTGTCATTCTTCCTTAAGTGTTTTTTCCCATAAATAAAATACATTCAGGGTAATAAAATATAGACAACCCTTTCTAATACATTGCCTCAGGAGGAAATATTACTCTATGTGATTTCAAAATTTGGCCCAGTCCATTCCAAAGACCTAAACAGAAAATATAGGCAGAAAGATAGAGGATATATATGCACTTCAGTAACCCACAACTATATTATGACTTTTACTATGTGTATTAGTTTCCTATCGTTGCCATAACAAAATACCACAAACCGGTATGATTCTAATGTTCTTAACTATTTATGTCACACTGTTGGAAAGGTTAAAGATTAGGATGGATTAGTTTGTCACAATAACTGTAGTTATCTGGAATTGCAAAGCATCAAGATCAATGCCATTTGTTAAAAAATACCTGTCCAGTTGCAAAGTAGGAGCTGTCAGTTTCTGGTCCAGGGACCTAAGGGGAAATCAATGAGGGAGAACTCACTACAAAGGCAGCATTATGTAATGATTAAATTAAATTAATTCTGGCCTAGAGCCTAATGTTATGTTTACCTGTTTCTAGAACTACCTAAAAGCACTTGACAACTCCTGTCAGAATGAGACAAAATTCCCTAGGAAGAGGTGCTTACCTCTTTATATCCTAGAACTTAATTTAAGTAAGCCAAGCAGTAAATGAGATGTCTCTATAGGACCCAATATTTAGTGAGCCACCATTCAACGCAGAATCATCAAATCATAGAAGTTTGATGCTACAAGGAATCTTGTAAGACCATCATCCTAAACATGTACAGAGCATGTAGTTTAGGGAAGAAAAAGTCTTGCTCAGAGTCCAACAATGCACTGTAATGGGCACATGGTAGCAAAGTTACAGCTCTACTAGGGTAGGAACACTTTTTGTCCTCTGAAGTTCATAACTTATTGAATGTGACTGTGATTATGGACTCTATATACTATTTATATATATATTTGTATTCAACAAGTTATGAAGCATATATAAAGAATTATTATCATTCTCACTATGTAGCTTTATAACTCTTAGCTGGAGTAGCTAAAGGCTTACTTTTCTGTTCCTCTGATCCTTTCTCTGCTGCTAATTCATGTAATCTGAGCTGAGCTGAATGAGTGCTTTGGCTTCAGGTCCCTAGATACTGATGACAAAAGTTTCTTAATCTTTACTTATGTACTCCTTCAAAGTAGAACTTGGAGCATCAGCTAATAGCAATGAGGTCTTGCTTACATGTTCAATGAATGCTGTGGTTCTTGTTTAATGAACTTCTCTGCCTTCCTACCCATAAAGCACTATGTCTTCACCTGTGTTCTCTCTGGTTCCTTCAGTCTCATGATGGATTTGGTGTTCTGAATCATGTGGGTCACTTCTTACTTGGGGAAGACATCAAAAAAATTCCTCCCCAACTCAAAAGTGTGATGTTACTTTCCATGTATCATCTTAAAAATATCTTCTAAAAGAATAGTGGAGGGAATATTATCATGTGATCACTTTGTGTCCAATATCCTGGAGGCTATACTTGCTCAGTGTAGAGAATAATGAAATTCAGGAATATAAGCTAATTAAAAACCTATAAGCTTACTCCCTAAACACGTTACTGTGCACAGTTTGATGTATTTCCCCTCAGTGTTTGATGTAACTGTAATCACATTACTCTCATTCAGTTCTGCTTTGTTTTTCAAATTTACAAGTATCCATGCCTTATATTTTTAATATTATCTGCATATTATTCCACAAAATAATCTTTTCATAATATATATAATCATTTTCCTCAAGAATTGGAAATGCTGTTTCCTCTCATTTTACCTCTATAACCATCTTTGTACATTGAGTGCCCCTAGTCCCCGTATTTTTGATAATTGCTTAGAAGATATTGTCAGAGTCTATGTGGTAGTTTGCAAAATTGGCCACAATTCTCAATGCCTCCCTCACCCCCTGCCCCTTTGCAGGGTGATTTTACAGCTTCTTCCATCAAGAAGTGAAATCCGTTCCCCACTACTTGAATCAGAACTTGTGACTTGCTTTGGCCAATAAAATGCATCAGAAGTGACTATCATGCCTGTTCCTAGCCTCGGTCTTAAAAGGCCTTGCAGCTTATGTTCTGATTCATCGAATCCTAGCTGCCATTAACCGAGCTGCTCATCCATGAGAGACACGAAACCCATTTGCCGCTGTTGCTCCAGCCAATTGTCAGTCAATTGCAGAAGCAGAGATGCTTCCCTGAGTGGCTACTGAGGCATATGCACAGAGTGAGCCCAGCATGACCAGAACTATCCAGTTAATAGGCTAATAAATGGTTGTCATTTTACATAGCTAAATCTTGGGGTGGTTATTTCATAGTAAAACTAATGTATACAATCTATATTTGGACCAAAAAAATGGACATTTTTAAGCCTTGCAATTCACATTGATAAATTGTTTTCCAAAACTTTTGTAGCAATTTGCTACCCTCTCCAGCTAGGTTTATGATTATTGTAAATATTTGCCAGTGGATAAAAGATAATTGGTGTCGTTTTAATTTTAAGTGCAACATTTTAAAAGCTATTTTTCCTCATTCTGATGATAAAGTCACCATGTTAGCTATCATTTCATTAAAACAAGTCATATTTCAGAGTGAATTGTTTCCCAAATTATTTTCCTAAAATTGAGATAATATTTATCAGGTTTCTTTCCTCTTAAAAGGTGTAGAAATGCAGAACAGATGTTGATTTTCAATTTACTAGGTAATAGTTTTTTGAAGTCTCTTAAGGTCTAACATCTTCCCTCCAATATTTTTTTTTTTTTTTTTTTGCGGTACGTGGGCCTCTCACTGCTGCGGCCTCTCCCGTTGCGGAGCACAGGCTCCGGATCCGCAGGCTCAGCGGCCATGGCTCACGGGCCCAGCCATTCCGCAGCATGTGGGATCCTCCCAGACCGGGGCACGAACCCATGTCCCCTGCATCGGCAGGCAGACTCTCAACCACTGTGCCACCAGGGAAGCCCCCTCCAATATTTTTAATTCAGTAACTATCAAACTTATAAAAGTTAAGTTTTATCTGGAGTTTCTACTGGCCTCATAAGATGTTGTTAGATGTTGATCTCAGTGATTATGACTAAGCTGTTAAAAGTCATGTGATCTTTCTTGTCTCAGAAGAGAAAGCAAGACGGTAAGATATTTATATTCAAATTGGAAAATTGGCTTCTGGGTGAAGCAGATGTGCAGAAAATGTAGACAAATTATTGGCCATTATAGTTGTGGGACTTTGAAGTTTTGCCATCACTCAGTGCTTTCCCATTGTTTCCAGGATAAAAGCACAAATTGCATCATTTATGTTGTCTTTGTAGGTGACAGAAAACCCACCCAAGCAGTGCTAAATTCTGAGACTCACTGCTTGGCTGATATTTAGCTAACTCACACCAGGATAGTTATACTAATTTTTAAAACTTAAAGTATATTTTCATTGGTTGCTAAAAACTATAATAGTAATGGCAATAAGTAGTACAATTAATTAAATAGAAATTAGCTATAAAACTTACACCTGCCATCTATGGCCACAAAAGCTCAGTGGTGTGCAACAATATAATTCATTTAGCTTGTGATTTTCTAAGACTTAGATGATCTCATCTGCTCTTGTGATCTCAGCTGGGTATGTTCATGTGGCTGCTGTCAACTGTGTGTCAGGTGGGGTCTTTCTGATGTTGCCTGGCTTTACCACATCTCTCAGGGATGTCCCTGGCTTGCACAACTGGAGTGACTCAGCTCTGTTCCACGCATAGGCCATCCTCTAGCAGGTTAGCCTCGGTTTGTTCTCATGGTAAAGACAGAGGAGCAAACGCATGCCTATCACACACATACTTTCAAACCTCTGCTTGCATCACACTTACTAATATCACACTACCTAAGCAAGTCACTTGGTGGAGCCCAGAGACAGAATGGGATGGCACTACACAGTTACATGGCAAAAACACCTAGATGCAGAGAATGGTGAAGTAGTGAGTCCATTGATAAAATCAAACTGCAACAAATTTGTTAATCCAAGTTAATTGTCATAGGATGTCACAATATCTATTGATTTCACAATATTGATTGGTAAATAGTTCTCTTCTTATAGTGAGATCCAAAACATTTGCAGTTCTGACTACTAAATAGATCAGTATCATGTAGCGTGCATTCTCTAAAAAGTATTCTGTGTTTTAGGAGAATCAGCGTCTTGTCACTGTCTTTTAATTAATTAATCATTATTGCTTTGAAATACAGGTATCTCTTACTGTAAGAATCTATTGGGATGGTGAGGGTTTGTGTAGCAACAGGTGTTATAAACATGAATCTTTAAAATTTGTAAGAACACAGAAAAGATGCCTCCTGTGACATCTTCTGATGTTAGGGAAAAAATAAAAAGAGTCCAGAATGTATTTTGATAATGTCCAAGAATTAATACAAAAGAAAACAAATCACTTGTATTTCTTGAATAAAATGCAACTTGATTATTTCAACAAAATGTATAAGTAGCGTATCATTGCTTCTGAGTATTAAAAAATGCTAAATTAATCCCACTGGGCATATACCCTGAGAAAACCATAATTCAGAAAGAGTCATGTACCACAATGTTCATTGAAGCTCTATTTACAATAGCCAGGACATGGAAGCAACCTAAGTGTCCATCGACAGATGAATGGAGAAAAGATGTGGCACATATATACCATGGAATGTTACTCAGCCGTAAAAAGAAATGAAATTGAGTTATTTGTAGTGAGGTGGATGGACCTAGAGTCTGTCGTACAGAGTGAAGTAAGTCAGAAAGAGAAAAACAAATACCGTATGCTAACACATATATATGGAATGTAAAAAAAAAAAAAATGGTCATGACGAATCTAGGGGCAAGATGGGAATAAAAAGACAGACCTACTAGAGAATGGACTTGAGGACCCAGGGAGGGGGAGGGGTAAGCTGGGACAAAGTGAGAGAGTGGTAGTGTATATATGGACATATATACACTCCCAAATGTAAAATAGATAACTAGTGGGAAGCAGTCGCATAGCACAGGGAGATCAGCTCTGTGCTTTGTGACCAGCCAGAAGGGTGGGATAGGGAGGGCGGGAGGGAGGGAAATGCAAGAGGGAAGAGATGTGGGGATATATGTATATATATAACTGATTCACTTTGTTATAAAGCAGAAACTAACACACCATTGTAAAGCAATTATACTCCAATAAAAATGTTAAAAAAAAGCTGAATTTTCTGCCAATAAAGGTTGAAAGTGCTAAACACATGTATTTCATCAGAATGTTAATCATGTTTTATTAAAGCTCATGGTTCAAATGGAGAAAATTTGCAAACATCAAAGGGGTAAATCATTACTCAATCATCAGTTCAGTTTCATATAATTTCACATCAAGCATCACATAATAAAACATTTGAAATAATATAAACTGCCAAAAGTATTTTTTTCAAAGAGTATCAATAAAGTAAATTAAAATCATTTAGAAAGTATCATCAGAACTTTATCTATTTTGTATTAAAAATATTCAAACATGTCTAGTTATAAAATATTAATAGCATTTCACAAATAATAATACTAATATGTGCATATTTTTGTAATCCAGATTTATGGCTCCACTTGTGAGGAAACATGTAATTACTTTTGGAAACATACTTGGAACTTTGCCACATTGTTTGAAAAATATGCACAAGACTGGAGAATTTCAATTATCATTGATGAGGCTTCAGTTGTTTCACATAAAAGTGATTAATGATTAACTTAGTAAAGTTAAAGACAGGATAATTTTGTGGTTTTCATTGATTATGGAATTAGAAGGAATATCATCTGGAATAACTTATCAATCTTTATTGTTGGTGCTCAAGAAAAATAACTTAAATGAAAAACATCTGCATGAAAATATGCATGATATATTTTCACGTGGTTGTATCAATGTAATATGAAGGAGAAAATTTGGAGTTTAAGCGGAGTTTTTATTAAAATTTCTGATGTTTTAATTTGGCAGTACATTATCACATTCAGTTATTTCTGGGTAAGGCAATAGAATATGTAAATAACACATCATTAAATTCTTTTCTTGATGAACTTTATCTTTATCATCATATATTAGATACACAGCAGAGAGAATTAAATGACTTACTAACTTGCTGGGAATTGACATCCTGAAAATTGGAAGGGTATTTGTATCTCTGTTGGCAGCCTGTGCCACTAGAGCAGCAAATGTGGTTTGGAAATTTTAAGAAGCTTCTAATAGTCACTTGTAATAGAAATTTTGCAATGGGAATAATTAAGAACTTGGAAAGTGAACTTTTTTCCCAGAGATCTGAGTTTGAATAATAGTACATCTTTTGCTACTTTGTTTAGTTTTACAAGAAAAAAGTTGTTTTATTAAAGCTGTCTGATTAATTTAATGCATGACAAAATTATTAAATATATAAACTAAAGAAAACTAGGAAAGAGAATAAGATATAGAAATAAAGGCATGTGATACAACATTTGAAGCAAAATAATTCTAATAAAAGACTAACATTCATTGATAAATCACATAAAAGTGATATCACAAGTGAAATATTTAAAAAACATCTAAGTTCTTTCAATTTATTGAGTTGAATTCTTTTCAAATAATATTAAGTTTATTTATGGATTGAAGATTAATAAAAATCAATATAACAAGGCTAAGTAATTAAATATTATATTCCAATAAATAATTTTTATGAATTAGTAATAGACATTTAATATATAAAAACTACAGAGTATATAAGTTAGACATGTTTTGAATATAATTTTTGTTAGTTTGGCAGAAACATGGAGAGGATTCAATATAATGAATTACATTTCTCTATTTAGATTATGTCACATAATTTTATGGGGAATTTTTGGAAGAAGTTTCTTTGGTCAAGTATAACTTAAACAGATGCATCATTTAGTCAGAGGCAGCATATCAAAGAAAAGATCATGACAACACTTCCTAAAAATCAAGAAACAATTTGGAAGTTATTAGAATGATTTTATGACTGATATACATTGTTTTATTTACATTACATATATACATATATATATATCATGGCATACAGGTTGTTTCATATTTTGAATATTGCTCTGCTTATTGGTTCCTGTACCTTAAAGTCCAGAGACAGGAAGAAATTTGGGACAGGTGTAAGTCAATTTCTCCAACTGTTTCTCTCTCTTTGGTTCTGCTCTCATCTGTGTGGACTTTATCCTTCAGCAGTAGAGTCCCCAACTGGTGGCAGACTGGTTGAAGCAATACCACATGGTCATCCTCATGCACGACAACCAAAGAATGAGTACCTTGCAGTGGTTCTCTATTGAGATCAAGAAAACTTCATCCCCTTAAGTCCACAGGAAACCCTTGGATCTTGCATCTTTTTCCATACTAGGTCACATACATGTTCTAAGTCAGGTCTCTGGTTAGGGAATGTCATACACAGAATGGCATAAGCTGAGTTCAGCCGATGGCATGCCCCGAGGCCTGATAGGCCGAGCCCTGCACTCTGGGTGTTCGAATGAATAAGCAGTTGGGAACAGCCACCTGTCCTGTACAATGCAAACAACATAGGTTAACATGTAGCACCTTTACGTTTCTGTGACTGGGTACCTGCCTGAATCTCTAGCTGCATGTCCTGCTGCATTTCTCTGGGCCTGTTAAACTCTGAACCAAGTATAGTTCCCTGAACCAACAAAGCAGAATAAAGCTTCTGAGTTCTTTTTCCTCAGTCACCTCAATCTGAAATAAGCTTTTCCACTTCCAATCCATCAAAACCCAACTGCTCTCTTTTGTCTTAAAGTTGATTTTGCTTTGTGATCTGAGACTGTATGGACTTAAAACAACAAGGTGGATCTTTTAATTATACGAAGTTAAGTAACTTATTATCTCTTGCCCTTGGAAAAAAAGGAAGGTCACTTAAATTTGCAATCAGGATATTAAGTGCTTGGTTTAGTATATTGTCAGTTGAGCTTTAATTTCAGCTGTTTCCTTGAGTAAGTAAAAAAATGATTTTCCTGAGAGGGAAGTTGAGATTATACCAAATGTGCCTAATGTGGGTTATTGAAGGTGGAACACCTGCAACTTTGAGGAATATACTGTGAACTCTTGAGGTTTCTTTGACATTTCACTTGGTTGTGCTGCTTGGGTAGTTGTCAAGGAAAGGACTGTGTCCACTCTTGGAATTAATGAGTCAGGAGGTGGATGGGGATTTGTTTCTGGGCACAGTGCAGTTGATGCTATTGTCTGGTATCAGGTTATTCATGATAAATCTCTGAATGAATGCCCTGCAAAATATAGGTAAAATGTTTATCCTTTCCCTCTGCCTACATACACAGCATCGAATATGGTGTTCCACTTCCTCTTTCCTTCGTAATCGGACAAAACCACGTTGCCTCGGATTCTTTAATCTTGGGTGAAGTTCAGCACCCCACCCCCAGTCCAAGTCCAAGTTTGAAGGATTGAGAGACAAGAGTCAAATTTCAAGGAACTAAGAGTAGGGCTGGACAAAGCCTGTAGGCCCTCCCTCTGTTAACCATCTTCACTGCTACTCGGTTCTCCTGCAGTTAACTGCTTAACAAGTTAAGATGTAAAGCTAAAAGGTCTTCTGTGAAAATAAAACAGTGAGAATCTGGGGTTCTAAAATTTGTATTAGCAAAGGGTCTAAAACTCCTTTGTTTTATATTGTCTTAAAATCATTAAAGAATCCAACAACTCTAGAGAATGTTTGCCCAGGGCAAGTCTATATTTTTGGCAAGCTAAAAAATGTTGAATATAAATGAAAATCACCCCTAATCCAAGAATATGCATCTCTACATTGTTATTTCCTTCCAGACTTTTTCCACATTTATACTTTTAAAACATATTTAACATAATACTAAAATTATGTATCTCGAGTTTTCTATACATATGCATGTTTCACAATTTTCCTCTTGGTTGCTATGATCTTCATAATGACTATTAAATGTAACCAATTTTCCAAAGAACACCCTTCAGGTTCTTACTGCTTAATAACTTTGCAATAAACAAATTAATTAATTAGATTTTTTTTCTCCTTTTGGATGTATTTCCTTAGACTAAATTTCCAGAAATAGTATTACTGAATATGGTTATGAAATGTTTATGGCTCATTATATAAAATGCCAAACTTCTTTATAAAAAGGGTTATTAAAATTTAAATCTCTTAATACAGCATATATATTAGTTTTATTTCTAACATTATGTATTAATTGTAATTAATAGTAATTCCATCTAACATTTATTGTTATTTTTACAGTCCCACTTCTATTCTCACAGAAAATCATATGCTCCTAGAGACATAAGACTATGTATTTATTGCTCAACTTTTAATTTTCTGTAGCACTAGAATAATACCTAACACATACTAAATAAATGCTAAATGTTTGCTGCATTGATTTGAATTAATAATACAAATCTTTTTCACAGTTACAATAAATACCAAATTGCTTCATGTTTTGGTGAACTATTTCATTATGATTTTATCATTTTTAAATTAACTGAGACTTGTATTCTGTATTCTTAGTGCATTTTTTAAAAAATGAAATGCTTCATGTTTTTCTGTGTCATTCTTGAAAAGGGACATGTTGACCTTCTCCAGACTGTGCCAAGTTTAAGATATTTTTTGCCAAAGCATGCCTCATTTAATTTTACTAATATAGTAAACAATTATATCACTGACTTTACAATTGAAATATAATTGAGGCTAAACATTTTAATTTGTTTACTAAAATAGTATTCTTTATAATTGTTTGCTCGTTGCTTTGCCTATTTGTATCCTGAGTTTAATTTGTAAAACAGGAATTATAATTAAATTTTAATCTATTTCTGTTACTTTTCCTCTAGATTTTTAAAAGACTTTGAAGTTTTATTTATGGCTATAATTCAGAAATTTCAAAATTTTATATAACTTCACTTGTTTTTCGGGAAGGAAATATGTTTTTTTCTTAGATAGTTCAAAAGTTATTGACTACCACTTCACTTTACCACTCCACTATGGGCTAAATGTCCAGTTTTATTTTATTTGGGGCATTCTGGATATTGTTAAAGTTTTATATAATGATACATAGTGCATGCCAAAATGTTTAGGGATGAGCTATTATTTTTTGTGATCATCTGAATAGATTTTTTCCCCAAGCATACAAAACTATTATCTTATTATTTTAATTCAAAACATTAAAAATAATTTTGATGTATGGGTTAATTTTTACTTTTCCCAACTTTTCAATATAATGTAATGTGTTGATTTTTGTAGTACACTGTTTTAGGTATTGATTAATGCATATTTTAATATCTAATAAATCTAGTTCCCCCATTACATTTCTTCTGAGACTATTCTGAGATATTCTTTACTAATTAATAGTCCAAGTACAATTTATCATCTGAATGTTTTGGTCCAAGAAAGAGCTTTTGATTTTGATTGAGTTTTTATTAAACATTCATATTATTTTAGAAGAGAACCAGTATTATACATGACTGCATCTTCCTATCTGGGAACGTGTCATTTCTTTACATTTTGTCAAATACAGTTTTCTTCCGATAAAGCTTTCTAGTTTTTTCAAAGCATGTCATATATATTCTCATTCAGATTTATTAACTATAATTTATGTTAGTTAATATTGTGATGAAATACATTTTTATTTTTTTACCATCCTATTTGGTTATTCAGGAATGAGTATTGGATTGTTATCTTATACCATATTAACTGCATGTAATAGTTTTATTTCTTGTTAATGATGTGTCTCTTCCTTTCTTGTACATATGTACATTTCCTTTCAGTATATGATGACAGTTGTTTCAGGATAGTCATTCATTATCATGACAAGTAATTAGATTTTATTTCCATTTTCACTGGTTTTTATTTGTAAATAACTTGAATTTGAACAAATGTTTTTTAAATGGTATTTACTAGGATTACTATATTTTTGTAAACATTTCTTAGATTGTTGATTGTGATGTCCTTCCATTGAGCAATTATGGAATTTCTCAGCTAAATTTTCTAAATCATGATATTCTACCATTCTACTCAATATCATATACTTTTTTTTTCTTAATCTGAAAAGAAGGGGAAGGAAAAATAGCTGCAATGAAAGAGGCCTTTCTCAAGTATGTAATAACTTAGGCAATCTATTTATGTCTAAGAGTTTTCCAAAATGCTTATGAGAATCTCTATCTGCTTTGGCAAGGCTTGCTGACTTGTGTTTACTGAAGGGTGGTTAGAAAGGGATGCCCAGTATTCCCAATATGCTGGTCAGTTTTCTCAACACTCTTCAGCCTGAGATAGTTGTCTGGGTAGTGATGGGGTTTGGAGGGGTGGTCTCCTAATTCAGCATGCAGACTTTCACTTATTCCTTCTTTGGCAATACTCTACCTCATCCTTGTTGTCAACTGTTTCTCTGCTCTACGACACAGTTTCTCCAGAAATCGACACTTCAGCTGTGGTGAGGGATGATTAATCACAGCCTCAGAAGGGGCATATAAACAATACTTTTTCTTCAGACTTTCTACCAGTCTTTCTGTTTTATGCTTTACCCCCACACCCCTATATCCCTTCCTCTGGGTACCTTTAATTCCTGAGTCTTTCTAGAGTTTTATGACATAAATTGGCTTATATATCCTGGCTTCTCTCCAAAAAGTCACTTAGATTTCTGTTACTGTTGTTCCATCCATATGCCTCCAAAGTTTTATTGACTTCATTAGAGTGCTTTTATTTCCTTTATCATTTTCTTTCCTTGTGGGTTAATGATTTTATTTTTTTAATCTATGTAAGTGCCATTTCAGTCAGGTTTGGGGAGGGAGCAGAGAGAAATGTGTGTCTGTCATGCTTTTCAGGAAGTCTCTGTCATGATATACTCATATATTATCTATGGTGGACAGAGCCAGTTAACTCCCTGGCATCAATTCTCTCTTTACCCATTGTTAACAGGACTTCAGATTTAACAGCTATGTGGTTTTGAAGGAGAAGGCCCTTATTGACCCCAGGTAATCATCACCATGGCTGGGGTGGAGGGTCAAGAATCTTCCAGTTCTTGACTTCATTTTTCCATATGGAGAGATTTCAGGTGGAGTAACACTCTTCACTCCTCACTCAGTCTTCCCTATGGAAAAAGATAATAGCTGATCGTGAGTTGGAAGGAGAAATCCAGTGTTCTCAACTCACCCTTTCTCTTTCTTGTTAGATATTCTCCCCCTCAGCAAGGCAGCATGGATAACCTTTGTAGTAGAGGTTTTGCCTTAATGAGGGTCTCCAGAGATCTTTGGTTGAAATGTGAGCAAACCCATTGGGCCCCAGCCCCAGCCATATTCTCCATTCAATCTATATAAGTAAAAGGATTGACATTTTGCTCTCCATATGTCTATCCCTTATGTGTTATTTTTCATTTGTTTCTGAACTTGGGAAGGAAATAAAGAGCTATTATTTATTATGTCTACTCTTACCCCTATCCTTGAAACAAACAAACAAAGTAACCCAACAAGCTTAATTCTATCCCCAGTGCAGCAATGTTTGGTTTAGTGATAAACGTGAAGGCTGGGTCTAAACTATCAGTGCATAGCACCCTTTTGACTGGTGACTGTTCAGAGTTGGGTAGCATCTAAGCATCTGTATAGTGAAGACCATGGATTTCATTTGGTATTTTTACTTAAGAGATGTCGACCTTATTCTGGTTGGTTTTATGAAAAGATGTCACACTGAGAACAACTGCAACTAGTTTATACCCATGACAAAACCAGCCAGTACAAAAAACGAGGAATTTAGATCAGAGAACTAAGACAGACCCAGATGGAATTCCACTTGAAGTTCACACTACTTCTAGACTTTTAATTTATGTAGGCTAATAAATTTCTTTTTATGTTTGAGCCAATTTGAGATGGTTTCTCACCATTAAACACATTATAGAACTGTTGAATTTGCTTGTCTAGGATCTCTATAGGATTTTCACATTCGTGAAAAGGTTAGTTCACAGTGTTTCACGGAACATTAGGGTAATGCCCAGTCTGCTTGAGCAGTAGCAGTGCTTTGGGCTTCCAGTTGACTCTTAAATTCACAAGTCAAAATAAGTTTTATCCAGGTCTAAGTTTTCTTAGCATTAGGACAGGATATGTGGCGGCCAACATATCCTGCAGTAATGGCAACAACAAATCAGAGGTCTTGGGATTCCTAGGTATGTCTCCTGATATCCTTACTTCATTGTTGAGATGAATATGGTCACATGAGACAAGATAAGCCAAGTATGAACCACCTCAACTCAGGAAAGTCAGGCTCTGTGAGTTCTTTCATCTTTTATACCTTGAAGATGTACATGACATCTTCCTCGAATGTACATGACTGGCCCCCGTTCTCCAGTGCAGCAGAATCTCAATACTTTTATGTGTTACTCAATAAACAGTATCAATAAAGATGTGCAAGTGTATAGTCTGGAAAATAGTAACCTCAGATAAATTCTTATTAACTTGGGTCTAGTATACTCCTATGATTCCTTGAGTTTATGTGCAAAGAGGATTTTAACAAAGGTCAATCCCTCAACTGTCCCTGAGGCTAAAAGAGAAATCATAGATCTGTTTTAAACTTTCTCCTTCAAATTAGTATCCTATGAATATTAACAGCAACAACAATAACAACAACAGTATTTGCTGGATACAAAGTAGAGTGATATATATACATATTGTTGTATAATGTTAAAAGAACAAAAAACAAGAAACATGGCTGGCCCTTGTTCTTGGGAGGCAATCTCTAATGACTTGGAAGTTCCTGAGTGATAGGAGTGTCTTTGTTATTCGTGATGGGTCCTGGTAGTTTATGATATTGATGTGACTTGTGGAGAGCCCCTAGATAATTTGTGCTAACAAGATGACTCAGGGTAGGAGCTGGCTACTCCAGAAAGACCAACAATGTGATTAGAGGGTTGGGGTTTTGAGCCACATCATATCAGCCTGACCTCCAGGGAGGGGAGGAAGAACTGGAGATTGAGTCTAAGTATATGGCCAATGATTCAATCATTATGCTTACACAATGAAAACCCAATAAAATTTCTGGATATTGATGTTCATATGAGATTCTCTGGTTAGTGATACTCTTTGTGTAGTGTTACTCGTCATGTGCTGGGAGAGTGATGTGTCCTGATTCCATGGGGAGGTGACACTAGAAGCTTCACTTTTCTGTGGGGATGGACCCTCCTAGACTTCCCACATGTGTCTCTTCTTTGTGAAGGTCCTGATTTGTATCCTTTTTGCTATAATAAAACTGTAATTTTAAGTATATTGCTTTCCTGAATTCTGTGAGTTTCTCTAGAAAATTATTGAACCTGAGGGGGTAGTGGAAACCCCCCAAAGTTTAGCCAGTTGGTCAGAAGTGTGGGTGGGTTGGGAACTCTCAGGCTTGTGGCTGGCTTCTGAAGCGAGGGCAGGTGTGTGGAGAACTGCGTCCCTGCCCTGTGAAGTTTGGTCTAACTCCAGGTAGTTAGTGTCAAGTCATTGCACATATACCTATTCAATCTCTTAATATTTCCATGGTGTGGAGATTTTATTCTTGTTTTTACACAGGTTAATAAGGATTCTGGGATCAATAACCTGTTGATAATTGCTAACTATTACATTTCATCTCTTTTTCATAGCTTATGTAATGAACTCCTTTCTCAGAATTTTTACAGCAAAATGCTTATCTGAAGTTTTCTTATGTCTTTTAGAAATGTAAATTATATTGCTTAGTAAAATTTCACTTCCTTCTTAATTTGAATTCTATTTCTTCTAAGTCTAAAACTGTTTGGAAGATTCCAAGGGAGTACAGTAGTATAAATTTAAAGGGTGCCCAAAAGACCTAGATTCAAAACCTAATGACTGTGTTAAGCCAATTTAAAAAATCATTGGAGATCCAATTCCTCATTTCTGAAAATAGAGATAATTATACATATATCAGAATAGTGTTACGAGGAGGTATGAGATAACATATGTAATACATCTAGAAAAAATGTTAGGTCCATTTCCCCTTTAGATTTCAAATAACCTTAGGGTAAGGGCAAGCAATCTACATATTTGTATTAGTATAATCCTTTTATGGATGGTAAAGTTATAGAATGAGATCCACTTCCTTTCCACTCTTCCTCAGGGGCTAATGTTTCAGTGGTTGATATAATGTCAGAACAATATGTGTGTGTGTGTGTGTGTGTGTGTGTGTGTGTGTGTGACAGAGAGAGAAAGAGAGAGAGATGCTTAAACTCATATTTTAAAATAATTTTCTAACAGAAGAAGTTTTTGGAAATACCATTCTAAATTTTTATTAATGCAACTTATTTATTCCTCAGAGCCTTAAATGCTTGGTGATCATGGATTCACAGATCTCCAATCATAGGAAGTGTAACTCACTAAGGGCCCTGGCTCCTGCAGAATCTCCTGCATGTTTGTGATAGAGCCCCACTTTCTATGAGCTGTTCCCAGTCAGTGACTGATAAGGACACAAAGTGAATACAAAGTCAGTGTCCTTCCTGGGAGACAGAGGACTCCTCTAATGGCCATTTGGCTCAAGGACTCCACTCTTTTATTCTACTGCTGATTATTTTCTCTTGTAGTTTACTGTGGAAATTGCAAAGAAGAACTTCTCGTTCTTTGAAAGTTAATGATTTACTTGGGCAGAGTTTGGGGAAAACTCTCCTTGAAATCTATTGAATTGGAAATCAGAGTTTTGATTTTTTTTTTTTTTTGTAATCTGCATTTTATGTTTTGGTGGGGAAATGTGGTCAGGAGGAGACAGAAGATGGTCCAAGTCATTCCCTGTCCTGGGTGTTTGCCACAAGCAAATATTTCACATCACATCCCTTTTATATAGGTATATATATTGATTTGTGAGCAGTATTCATTCTTTTTATATAGTTAAAGTGACTCTACTTTCTCACCAGTTATGTCAGATTAATGAATATTTCTGAGATTTAAATATTGCTCCCCCGAGTCTTTCATGCGTTTTCCCGTGAGATAGGTTTAGGAGTATAGAGATAACCTGCCTTATCTTCTGGTAACCCAGCACAACTGCTACAGATCTGTGTCATCTATTAATGGAAGATGCACAGCCTTTTGATGTTATTGTTGTTCTATAAAGGCTATTTTTATAGATTTTAGTAACATGCTCAAACTTGTATTTAGCAACCTGTCAACTTCAGAAATTAAAAATATTAATTTCCTCTATGGAATTTTAGACAATTAGCACATTTATATTTCCTCTTTTCTTCCCCTCCCTCCCTCAGCATCTCAAGTTTTGTTGATATGCTCTGAGATTTGGGCCTCAGTTTATTTAATTAAAATGATCATTTTTACATTGAATTTTATAATATATGGTGTAATATTTTAATGCTGGCATTTTAGAGTATAACCTTTTTTACATGTGTATTACTTTAAAAAAGTGAGTTCAATACTTGGTTGCCACTGTAAATATATTTACTCAGATGATAAGGCAGAAATAAGACATATCTGTTGAGAGGTATCTGTGATAATTAGATGATAAAGGGAGCAGAGCTGTGGTGCAGGCACAGGGCAGGAGGGAAGATGGTCACTGCCACTCTTCTATAAGTCATGGAGCTTTATGACCAGGGGGTGACTACTACTACTGCTACTACTACTACTACTACCACCACTACTACTACCATTACTCTACTACTACTACTACTATCACTACTATGACCACTACTACTACCATTACTCTATTACTACCATCATTACTACTACTATTACTGCTACTACCACCACTACTACTACCATTACTCTACTGCTACTACCACCATTACTGCTACTACCATTACTACTACTACCACCGTTATTACCATTACTACCACTACTATTGCTGCTACTATTACTACTACTACTTCTTCTTCTTATCATTATTATTATTTAAATAGAGGTTGCCCTCAAGCCATGAAACTATAGACATCCCAGGAAATTATCTCCTGCTGCAAATCACCTGTGGCACAACTACCAACATATTCAGAATTTGAAGATCAAATTCCCTGGAAGTAAGCTGAAGTTGCATCCTGTGTCTACTAAGATCAAAATTCCCTGGAAGTGAGCTGAAGTTGCAACTGTGTCTACTAAGCTGAAGTAGACACAGTTGCAACAAGCTCATTTTTCTTTCCAACCTCTCCCGAGTGACCCCCTCCCCCACCATTTGATACTACTGAATTAAGTTTTTCTCAATTTATATATAAAACAACATAATTTATACTAAAGATCTGATTTAATTTACCAAGACTTTTGTCTTAAAATCCAAACTAACAATTCCATGTAGCAAATTATTATAGAAAAAATTTTATATCAACTTCAAAAATCATTAGTTTTATATTTGGACTCATTCTTAGATTTCTTCAGAGAGTTTTTTTTTCCTCCATAGAAAGGAAACAATGCAGATATATAACTTCTAATTTCTTGTATATTTCAATCTTTTTGTTGCTTTATTAAATAAATGTCAACAGGAATGAGAGTAGAATTCTGGAATCACACCCTGTCAATTATCTCTAGCTGTTAGTTATTTTGTCTTCTGGCATCTAATATTGTACATGGGGAAGTTTGGCACCTGATTGATTTTTGTTCTTATGAGTGTCTTTTTGTTCTGCCAAGTTTCCAAGGAAACGTAGGTGAACGTAGACTTCTAGTAAGTCATACTGATGAGCAGAAGCTTGTAGAATCCTTAATGTATCCTTAAATTTGAATATTTTACCAGACTCTCTAGATTTTGTATTTTATCAATTTTGCCTACCACGTAATGAACGCTTTTGATCTGAAGATTCACATTTTCACTTTCTTCAAGATTTCATCTATTATTTAATGGACTATTTTTTTCAGTTCCATTTGTCATGTTTTTTTTTTTTTTTTCAAAAACAGTCATTGTAGGTTCCATCACCATTATGTCTTTCATTTTCATATCTTCTCATAGAACATTTTTAGTTTTTTCATTTTTGTTCCCCTCTGTGTTGTGGAGGATTTCACTCTATGGATTAGGTTTTCTGCAGTATTGACTCTGCATTTTTCCACTTCTATGGCCATTTTCAGTTCTGATACAGGTTTTTTTTTTTTTTTTTTTAACTTTCTTAAATTATTTTCTTAAGTGTAAAATCACTCCTGGTTTGTTCTTATTTATAATAACTTCAGCTCACCCCCACATCTTGCCTTTCTAGTTAAGCATGGGTCTTTGACAATCATGGGACAAATCCAGCCTTCTGATGGGATTATGGGTTAGAGGATGGGCACACGCTCAGGTGCCATGGCCTTGGAAGGCTGTTGATCAGTGGTGGGTAACGGGGAGACTTTCTCTCCCATGTCAAGTGTAACATCCCCTTTTCTTGTTTTTCCAAGCTGGGGTGGGGGGGTGAGTAATTAGTGAGATTCATTGGGACTTTCTCCAGTTATTTTATCATAAAATAAAATGCTTTCTTAAGGAAAGGGGGTGTGTTTCAGGTTACATTATTTTTTTTTCAGTTCAGCCCAAATTGTGCTGTATCTGATAAAATTCCATTTAAGTTTGTGGCATGTGACTTTAATACTTCACTAGGTTCAGTATTGGAGGGGTTTCCCTCTCTTCTAGGTTTTATTTGGTCTTTTCATTTCATTTTTGGCAGAGAGTTTTCTGTCAGCCAGTTCTTAAATTTCTGTTTTTCCCAGAATTCCCTTTCATGAGTTGCGGGAACAATCTTCTGAAACTTGTAACTTGACATGTGTAAATGATGTCTTGTCACAAATGTTTCCTTCGTGTTCTTATTTTTTGGTGTCCTTTTTGACCCAGTTTGTTTTGCTGTAATAACTATTTTGCAATTACTACTAGTTGTAAAAATGAATGAATAGAAATGAAAAAGGTGGAATAAATAAGAAAAAAATATGTGCAATTATCACTTCATTCCCATATTCTATGGGCAAGACAAAATTTCAGGGTTATCTCTCCCCCAGCACGAGATTATCCCTAATTCCTAATTCTCTCTCTGCTAGTCTGAGATTACTTATTGCACACATAAGCCCTCCTGTGGTTTCATTATTGCTGCAAACTATTTTATTTTATTAATTTTTTAAACATCTTTATTGGAGTATAATTGCTTTACAATGGTGTGTTAGTTTTTGCTGTATAACAAAGTGAGTCAGCTATACATATACATATAACCCCATATTCCCTCCCTCTTTCGTCTTCCTCCCATCCTCCCTATCCCACCCCTCTAGGTGGACACAAAGCACTGGACTGATCTCCCTGTGCTATGCGGCTGCTTCCCACCAGCTATCTATTTTACATTTGGTAGTGTATATATGTTCATGCCACTGTCTCACTTCATCCCAGCTTACCCTTCCCCTCCCCGTGTCCTCAAGTCCATTCTCTATGTCTGCTGCAAACTATTTTCGAGTATATATTTTATAGTCTGACGTATTAGAGAAGTGTCAACCGAACTGCTCCTGGTAAAGAAAATGAAGTACATTTGATTTTGAATATGCTTTAAAAAATTTTTTCCCTTTCCTGCTCACATAGATTGATTTTTGTTGAAATCAATATATGGGATAGGCTAGGCACCATTAGTGACTTTTTTCTGTGTTGAAGATCATTGTCTTTTCTGAATACAATATCATGTAATTCCATAGATTTATGAAAGATTAAGTGTAATAGCACAAGGGCTTTTGTATCTTTATTTTATTATTTTCTTATTCTTTATGAACACTAAGGAATTGGGGTTGGAGAAATTTCATTAAAATGAGTCAAAACTTCCTCCTCTTTTTGTGCTATTTTTGTTGTTTTTCCCTTTGTTTTTATTTTGGATCACCTTTCAAAAAATATCAACCAATATCTTTTGTCAAAGTCAATGGATATAATCTCTCTCTTAAATTATGGTGTTTTATTATTTGATTTTTTCCCTAAAAGACAACCTTATGCTAGCATTGTATAACTTAATATTACAAGAGAACTTTCCTTTTTAGCAGTTTCAGAGTGTTTTTTGTTAGCGTTGTATTAATTCCCATAATACACTTCTCAAGGAAGTAGTGGAAACAGCCCTTCAGCACAAGATAGTCGTCATCATAGGGCTCCTTTCTGAGAGACCACACCTCACCCACAGCCTAAAAGGGCTTAGCTCCAATGACCTCACCTTCCCGTCCCACAGCAGATTATTTTAGGGTCGGGGCTTGATGCCAATATGACTAATAAAATTTCCTCTCAAGGGAATTTGGAATCAGGTAGTAACTAAGTCCATTAATTATAGCAGATTGGACTAGAATTACACGTTTCCCTTCATTTCAGGGTAGCCATGATACGGTTCGTATAAAAGTGTATAAGTGAGCTGAGAGCTGGTTTGTAGAAAGAAATGGGAGCAAATGCAGAAAAAATGATGTGGAGATGAGAAAGTAGATAGCCCCAGAGTTGCTGTTTGATAAATTCCTATAGTTTTAAAATATTTTCTGCAATTGTGTTTCTATATTTTCTGCAATTGTTTCTGTATTTTTTTGCAGTTGTGTTCTCTGTACCCTTATGATATATCTTTTTGAAAATCTAATTTGAGTAAGATTTTTTTTCTTTCTGGACCAAATGGTTTATGACAAAGATAACGTTACACTAGAAATAAGAAATCATGTATTCTAGTTCCAGCCTTTTCATAAATTTGCTATGATCTTACTCTGAAGAATTAGGTTTTTCTTTCCTGTTTCCCCTAGTATTATTCATAGCCCTGCTACATTACTTGATACACATACTGTAATTATTGGTTTGAATATGTGTCCCCCTCACAAAAGGGGATGATTTTGTTCTCCTTTTCTTGGTGTCCTCAGCACCTGGTTTTGTGGTTGGCACATAATACGTGCTCAACAGCTTTCGTTAATCAATAAACTAACCACCAACTATGTGGAGTACAAGTCACCTTTCAATTCTTGGGTACAGTTTGCTCAGAAGGAATCAGAATAGAGAATTCCTGAAGTCCCAACTACTTCTAAAGTTTTCCCATTGTTCTCTAGGTTCTTCCTGTTGATCGGGACATCTGTGGAGTGTTTCCTTTCCTGTCTTTAGTGTTGCTTTCTTGAGTGAGTGCATTCTTGTCTATTAGGAAACTAAACACTTTCAGCATTTTGGATATTCTTTCCTTGTTTCTCTCTCTCACATATGTTTACATATGTTATCACTGGAGGTGGTTTAAATAAATGCTCTAGAGTTGCTTCCTTAAAAAGAAAAGAACTATTTTATGAGTGATGAGTATATGAGATAGAGAGGAGAATATAAAAACCCTCCTGTACTCATTTCCCAGTTTCCACAATTATTAACAATGGCTAATTTGGTCTTCTCTACTCCTCTCAATTCCCCCACCTTGTTGGATTATTTAAATTGAACAAATCTTAGATATCATATCAATTTATCTGTAAATATTTCAGTATGCAGCTCTAATATTTAAGGATTTGGTGCTTCCTTTTAAAAAGTCAATTTGGTTTGTAATAATTTAAATATTAGAAAATGAATTTCTAATACTCTTTAGACTTAGGCTAGTATCCTCAGCGATTTCCAAACATAAAAACTAAAATTTAATTGATTTTAGAAAAATGGCAATGATTTGTAGTGAAAATGCAATTATAATTAAAATGTATCAGATATATTTTTCTTAACCTTTTAGTCACTTCTCCTGTTTCTAGTCTCCTTTTTCTGTGCTTGGCTCAGATCAGTGGAGAGCTGCAACTTGTTTCCACTGCTATGCATTCCATTCTAGTGATTATGGGACAATTCTCCAAAAGTTACGTCGAACTTTAAACTACATAGCAAACCTTATTTCAACATAATAATATGAATTCATATTTCACGGACCATAGTCCTTACATATTTCCCTGGAACGTCCTGCTTCAGCTGTTTCAAATTATTTTCATTTCATATGTCATGTTTAATAGCAAGGAGGAGACTATTGCTAATGTTTTTTTCTTAGAAATTAATCTGTCACCCTGGTGAAAATACAGAGTTTGAGCAGATGAGCAGGGATCCTTCAATTTAATATCCTAAGCATATTAATTCACTTAGCGAAAGCATAACAAGATTAAGTAATCGATGAGAATTTCCATTAAGAATGAGAAAATGTAGCACATAGAGAAGGTGATTAACAGCTGGTCAATGTGATGTATTCATAAACTTGTTTAAAAAGATATATTTAGGTTTTAGGTAGTGATGGCTGAATTTTAATGATGTGTCTTGGGGCTGAGGATAGACATATACAGGCAATGTCCAGACTTTAATGTAATATTTCATGATGTAATATTCTATATCGAGCCTGCATGTGTGACCCTGGAATGGGAGGAGATCCTTCCCTGTCAGCCAGGTGTAAAATAAGCTTTCTGTTTCTCTGATGATAATCACTGAGAGGATTTTCACAAGTTGCATTATGTCCTTGGATGGATAAATGTATCCAGGACCCAGAATGCTTTTTATTAATAACCGTAATTCCACTTCTGAATCTAAGGAAGAACAGATGAGGGAGAAAAAGCACAAAATACTTCTTCATTGCAGCATTTTTATGATAACAAGAATTGAAAACCACCCAAATATTACATTACAAGTGAATTGTTAAATAATGGCTAAGTAAATTTTGGGACATACATTCGGTATGCTATTTGTTACTAATTTAAAGTGACAACCAGAGTTATGAAAATTGCTAAATATAATTACTAATATATAAAAATGAGATCTATGGAAGCAAATTTAAGTGTTTAAAAATTTTTAAAACTGTTACTGTGGTTATCTTTGGTGATATAATTATGGATAGTCTATTTCTTCTATTTTCTTTCATTTCCCAGTTTTCTATTACACAAATGTAACACTACCCCTTAAACTCTATCTTGGAGAAGGTTAAACAACTTAATGTAAATTAGTGCCATGCTGTAAGCTTAATTCAATTTATGTGACTTAGAACAGCAGCCTGCCATTAGAAGGAAAATGTAATTATTTAATTATTTTGAGATACATGATATAGTGAATATAGTAAATGTTAATGAGAGAATATTGGTGGGGGAGAACACACTTACTCATTGTAAAATTCTTTCAACTTTGTTGAAACCTTGAAATGTTTTATGGTACAGTGTTAGGGAAAAACAACAAAAACATGCTCTGAGTTTTGGGTTGCCACCTTACAGATAAACTTTTGGAGCATCAATTCTTTGTAAGTTGGTGGATGTGTCGGTGTATGTTCCACTACTATTCATTTTAGAATTCTGTTTTCTCTGGTATAATCTATGTAGATGCAAAATAATCAAATTTTAGGGATTATTCCAGTCAATCTGTAACTTGTAATGGTTTATTTCTTATGCTTTTGGTCTTCTTGACTCTAAGTTTGTTCCTGTGAGTTAAATACAATATTTTATTACATTTTCTCCTAAATATCATCTTCTGTATTATTTGCTTTTAAAATTTTATTCATATGTAGATGTAACATTTGAAGAATTTATATATAGAGAAGCAAAAGTACAACTTTCACAAATACTATTACTATAAATGTATATATATATATCACATGTATGAAATATATTATGCCTATTATATACAGATATACAAATTAAACATTACTAAGAAGATGGTAACCAGCTGCTCTCCCTCCAACGATGCTACAATGAGTAGGAATGGGATAAATGTATGGCAGACAGAATTTCGTTATGCCTTTGTATTTTACTTGGGGATACTACATATTTCAGTGAAGTGTGTGTGTATATACATATACACATACATATATAATTAAATATAGAAACATATATAATTGAATATAGAAATAATTGGCTTGAGAAGTTCTATCTGGGAATACATGTGTACTAAGTTGACATGTTCAAATAAATAATTTTTCTTTTTATGAGCTCATAAATTTGAGTGTAAAAGTCTAGAGGCAGTATATATTCAAGATCCCACTAGGTAAAGGGAAGATAAAATATATATATATCAGTCCTGGTGTGCTGCTTCTTTTAAAATTTTTTAATCATAGCTTTTTTTTTTTTTTTCTAGTACACAGATTAAAAAGATAGATCAGGCTGGTCCTCATCAAGGAGACAGAAGACCTATGCAAAGGCCCATAAAGGAGTTTTTTTTCAGTTGGCATTGTTCTTTGGTCAGTATTTGTTGCTAGCATTTAGACCAATCATTTGAAGCTATGAATTTGTTAAGAGTTTACCGGAAATTCCCTGGCTCCGTTGCTTAGGACTTGGCGCTTTCACTGCCTTGGCCCAGGTTCAGTCCCTGGTGGGGGAACTAAGATTCTGCAAGCCGTGTGGTGTGGCCTAAAAAAAAAAAAAAAAGATTTTACTTTACTCATTGTAGTGATAATGAAGTGAACCAATGACATAAATTTATGTTTAATCTTCTAAATCCAACTTTATCTAGAGACTTCCTTTCGGCTCCTTGCATATAAACACATTAGCTGTCATTATGATAAAGTTCCTCTACTTACAAAAAATATTTTGTACACACAGAGCCAATGATATAAGTTTTTTAAAATATGAAAGTTTAATACTAGTTTATATAATGCAAAAATACATTTGTATTAGTTAGCATTAAATCTGGGTATAATGGGAAATTTCAAATAATCATGGCTTAAACAGACAGAAATATATTTTTATCTCATATTCAAGAAGTGAGTTCAAGCTTGTTTCATTGTTCCAAAAGAGACTCCAAGTTTTTCAATCTCTTTTTTTTTTTTTTTTTTTTTTTTGCAGTACGTGGGCCTCTCATCGTCGTGGAGCACAGGCTCTGGACGCACAGGCTCAGTGGCCATGGCTCACGGGCCCAGCCGCTGCGCGGCATGTGGGATCCTCCTGGACCGGGGCACGAACCCGCGTCCCCCGCATCGGCAGGCGGACTCTCAACCACTGCGCCACCAGGGAAGCCCCAAGTTTTTCTATCTTCTTGTTACACTATACATGGCTTCCATTGCAAAGGTTGACTCTTTGATCCAAGATGGCTGCTGATGTTCCAGCCATTGTATTTGTATTCCAGCCATCAGGATGGAGGAAGTCAGAGGGCATACCAATTTCCCTTAGGCAAACTTCCTGAAATTTTCACAGAGCACTTCAGCTTATATCTCATTAGGCAAAACTTAGTCATATAGTCATACCTAATCACAAATGAGACTGTGGTATGTAATCTTTATTGCCTCTAGCCTTGTACTAAGCTAAAAGTCAGGATTATTTTACTGTGCTAGACAGAATACTATCCCCGACCCCCAAATATATTAATGTCCTAATCCCCATAACCTACAAATATGCTACTTTAGATGAATCTTCAGATGAGATGATTATCTGGGGTTATCCAGGTGGGCTCAATGTAATCACAATGGTCCTGGAATGTGTGCTGCAAGTTCAAAGAAGGAAATGGGTAGTGGAAGCAGAGGTTGAAGTGTTTGAAAATGAATAAGGGGTGAGGACCTAAAGAATGCAGGTGGACTCTGGAAGTGGGAAAAGACAAGGAAATAGAATTTCCCTTGGAGCCTCCAGAAGGAGCCAGTCGTGCAAACACTTTAAGCCCCTTAAAATTCATGTCAACTTCTGACCTCCAGAACCATAAGAGAATAAATTTGTGTTGTTTTAAGCCACCAAGTTTGTAGTAAATATGTACAGCAGCAAAAGGAAACTACTGTACTTACTAAGGAAAAAGACGGGAATGGATATTAGGTCCATTAGCTGTCTGCCATACATTTTCAGTGACATGTCCATATTTTTGATCCCCGGATCTATCTGAATTCTTTTTATGTTTGGATTCAGCAGTCCATGTCATTGGTAAATGAATAAATATTCTAATCTGGTAGCCTGAATATTTAGGTTAGGATTAAATGTTTGGTAATTAAGTACATCAATTATGCAGCCACTAGTGCTGTGGGTAAAGACCTCCCTCAGGTGCTCTGTTTAATATTTGCCTTTACATTCCTGAATCCCAGCATCAGCCAATCAGGTACTAAGACTTAGAATGAGGGCCTGAGAGAGAGCTGTGGCCAGTGAAAAACAAAAGACTTGGGTCTGGTGAGGAAGATGAGGAAGACCAGGGAGTGGCATGGAGTTTGACATCCTGGCCCTTTTTTTGTGTGTGGTACGCAGGCCTCTCACTGTTGTGGCCTCTTCCGTTGCGGAGCACAGGCTCCGGACGCGCAGGTTCAGCGGCCATGGCTCACGGGCCCAGCCACTCCGCGGCATGTGGGATCCTCCTGGACCGGGGCACGAACCCGTGTCCCCTGCATCGGCAGGCGGACTCTCAACCACTGCGCCACCAGGGAAGCCCCTGGCCCTTTTTATTAATGGCCGAAGGTCTGCTTCCCAGGCCTCTCCTGCTGTCTGTCTGACTGAACTATCCGTTCCCATGCCCATCCCCAGGCTGATGATTTCTGTCTGCTAATCTTACTTCAAATGCTACTCACTCCTTTTTGAGGGGGATTTGGGTTGTTATTTTTGAGCCTAGACTATTCCCCAACCCAGATTTTATATATTTGGTGAGTGTTAATTCTGCATTGTTAATTTAAGACGTGTTCCATGTGGTAGGCAGAATAATGGGCCCCCAAAGGTGTCCATGCCCCAGTTCCCAAAACCTGGAAATATGTTACATTTCATCACAAAGAGATATTATGATTGCAAATGGAATTGAGGGTGCTGATCAACAGATGCTGAGGTTATCCTGGATTATCTGGTTGGACCCAATGTAATTACCAGGGTCCTTAAAAGTGAAGAGGGAGGTAGAAGTTTTCAGAGTCTGAGGGAGATGTGATTCGGGAAGAATGGTCAGAGAGATACAGTGTTGTTTGCTGGCTTTGAAAAGGGAGGTAGAGGCCATGAGGCAGGGAATGTGGGTGGGTGGCCTCTAGAAGCTGGAAAAGACAGAAACAGAACAAAACAAAACAAAACCCAGATTCTCCCCTAGAGCCTCCAGGAGAAACAACCCAGCCAGCACCTTGGTTTTAGCTCACTGAGACCCACTTTGAACTTCTCAACTCCAGAACTGCAAGATGATAAATCTGGGTTGTTTTAAGCCACTAAATTTGTGGTAATTTGTGACAGCAGCAATAAGAAATGAATACATTGCCCCATCTATTTAAGAAAAGACTCAAAAGTTTAGAAGATAAAGCACTGAACAAAAGGAGACATTTAAAGGTACAAATATCCCACTGAGGGAAGCAGAGCAAGTACAAACTACAAAACTGGCAAAACACATTTTGCTTCACTATTTCTGACATCAAAGGCAAAAAGAGAAACATTTTTGACTATGTAGTTTTTATATTCTGATGACAGCATCTAAGTACATTCGAAGATATAACATTTTACTTTAGACTGTGCTAGCTTTGGGATTTATTGAAGTGACCTTGCTTAGAAGACACTGAGGAATACAGAAGACCATTCTTTTAACCACAGTTTCGGAAAAGATAAAAAGAGACTTTTCCCATTGGGTCCTAAGGGAGCAAAGTCTCTGTTGTGGATCATGAAGGCATCTCAGGGAGGTTCCAATATTACGTTTTCAGGGACTTCGCTTTTTGAAAGCCTTACTTAATGTGGCGATACCTTCTGGAAAGCGTAGCTGAAAGAAAAGTTGATTCAGCTGATGAAAAATCAATGTTTGGTTTAGGAGAGTAAATCAGGTGCTTTCTCCTTTGGAAAAGAAGTCTTTTAGACAGAGACAGCCTTAATGAATGTGAACACCTGCTCTTGGCAAATCCCACTGAGGAAGAAAGGTAAGGGTTCCCCTCCCCCAACAAAGATGAAGGTGCAATTCCTCATCACTTCAGGCAAGGTAGCCTGAACAGCCATTGCCAGGAGTCGGGATGTTGCCCACAACCATGGTTCCTTTTCTATGTATAGAGTAGGGACAAAACTTTCAGCAGCAAGTCCCAGTGGGTAAAACAAAGCTATAAATTTATCTGCTTTAATATATAATTCTATAGGCTTTATCTACTCTAGGCCGGAGTCTGAAGACCTGAAAAAGGCAAGTTGACTTACACAGTGGTGACTTTTGATTAAGACACTTGGATGGGCTGTTACATCAGCAACCTCTTATGAAGATAAAAGGTTAAAAAAATAAGTCCTTGAAGAGTTAATATCATTCTCAAAATTCAGATGTTGATAAGATCATCTTTGTCCAAATTCTACTTTGTTGATTCAGGTGAGAATCATGTTTTCTCTAAGACTGAAAGGAGGTTCTCAATGTAAGAGCCAGACTGCATCGTTTTCCTGACCTACATATGCTTTAGATGAATTCATGGAAGGGACTAATTCATCTCTTCTTTTAACCCTAAAAAGGATTTTAAAATTTTCTGAGCTTTTATCATACTTCTTCACCACCCTGGTATATTTATCTTCAAAATTCTGAATTAGATAAATAGAAAAAAAATTATTCTAAAAGCTGTTTGAATTAGGATATCGATTATCAGGGAGACTGAGGGAAATGACATACATCAAGTATATATGTTAGGCTGGACATTAAGGAAGATATTTTAACATATTATTTCATTTAATCATCACAATAACATTCTAAAATAGGTTTATTTTCTCTGTTTTATAGATGAATGTGCCACCTCAAAGCCAACATTCAAACCTATGCTTCCTTCCCATGCCTGTGCTTTTCCCATTGTTTTACTTTACTATTTATTTTACTTAATTTCCACCTCAGAAATATTGCTAATTATTTTAGGGAGAAATAAGTGTAGGTAAATACTCTAATTTCTATACCTCCATACTGAAGGAGGAGAATGCTACAAATTTTAACATTTCTTAAATATTAACTGAGGAAATGTCTACATGATCTTAACCATCTGGAAGAATCTGAAAAAAAAAGTGAATAAAATGTTTCCCAATGTTTCCAAATACCTGTACATTTGGCATCATCTAGTTAAATGATGCATATGCTTATGCTTGGTGTCAGTTATTTTTTAATGTTTTACTTGGTTATGTTGTTCTTAAAAATAGTTAATTTTTATATTTTATCCAACTTTATAATTGTTTTCAGCAGGAGAATTGTTCCATGCTAGTTACTCCATCTGTAACCAGAGCTAGAAGTTCCTATCTCAAGTGTTTGGAATTCTGCACTAATATGCTGTGGTGTGAATCCATACTCATGGATTTCTCAGGGAAGTCTTTCTGGAGACTCATGTTCTTTAGTTCCAGAATATTTCCTTGAATTATGTCATTGATGAACTTCCTTCTTAATCTTCTTTATTTCTCTTTCCATGGACTCCAATTGTTTGAATTTTGCATTTCCTAAATTTCTCTTCTTTCTCATAGTTTCTCTTCTGTTGTACATTTGTCTTTTTCTCTTCTTTATGAAAGCATTTTCTCAAGTTTAACTTCCAACTTTTTTAGCTTTTTATTTTCATTATTATGACATTAATTTAATTTTCAATTAAATTAATTTTTCTGATCATATAGATGTTCTTTTTGTGGCATCTTGTTATTATCTCATGGACATAATAGTTTTTTTATATTTTTCTGACAACATTAATGATAGTCCTTTAAAAAGTTTTATTCTTCTTATATAGTCTTATTGCCTCCATTTTGCCTTTTTCCTTGTTACTTGTTTTATTTACTGTCTTCCATGCTATACTTTCAGTGTCCTGTATATTTCTTTTCTGCTTAAGATTAAGAGATAGTGACTATAAAGCTGAAAGAATCTCTGAGTTCAGGAATGAGGCTTATTAACTGTGATTTTCACTATATATAATATGGCTGGTGAAAGTGTGTATATTACTTAGGTATGCTATCTACTGTACCTAGTAAAGCCAAAGTGTTTAATGACTAAAATACACATAAAAATTATTTCTTGCCCATATAATAGTATTGAACCCAAAATTATTTTGGAGAACATCCCTTCTCCACACAATTATTTAGTGGCCTATACCAACAGAGGCTTTGCCATTTTTAATACATGCCGTTCAAGGTCACCTTGGAGCTTGTCTATATTTCAACCAGGTCAAAAGAGAAAGGAACATGCAGGAAAGCTACCTGAAAAGGTTTTATGGACCTGCCAGGCCTAGAAGAGGTGCACATTGGTTCCACTTATGTTTCATCACCATCATTTTGCATATACATTTGTAAGATGATGAGAAATATGACTCTGGCTGGACAGCCCCTTCCCAATGGCAAATCTATGGAAGCAGATGATAATTTTTGTTATATACCTAGTTATCACTTCCACATTGTATGTATATTTTATTTTATTTTATTGCTAAGTCAGATTGCTCAGAAGAGAAGGTATAGAAGCTAGCACTTTGAGACCCAACCTAGTTAGGGAAGAAAATAGTGTGGGAAGAGTCTCAGTCTCTAGAATATATACATTGACTTAAAGCACCTCCTTAGAGTATGGGAATCCATCCTCAAGTATGTCAACTTTTTTTCACCTTCTTTAGATAATAGGACTTCAGTCTTATGTGTAGTGAGAAAGGGGAATTTGCACACAAACATGGAGTAAAGGAAGAGGTATAGGGATTTAACTTGTTTGTAAACATAATCTAACCTTTTTTTTTAAGCTCTATCCCTCTCTGTCCACATTTCCCAAAGCATCTAATGCATCTGCTTCTTTAAAATTTCTTTTGTCTTTATCTACTGCTGGCTTAGGATCTAGTTTTCTCAGATCCTGTACGTCAGTCACCAGTTATCAAACTCTCAAAATTTTGTTCTACTTTGCAAAATTTTGTTTTGTTCTCCTTCTTTATTCTTTTTTTAAAACATCTTTATTGGAGTATAATTGCTTTACAATGGTGTGTATATATCCCCATATCTCCTCCCTCTTGCATCTCCCTCCCACCCTCCCTATCCCACCCCTCCAGGTGGTCACAAAGCACCAAGCTGATCTCCCTGTGCTATGCGGCTGCTTCCCACTAGCTCTCTGTTTTACATTTGGTAGTGTACATATGTCCATGCCACTCTCTCACTTCATCCCAGCTTACCCTTTCCCCTCCCCATGTCCTCAAGTCCATTCTCTACATCTGCATCTTTATTCCTCTCCTGCCCCTAGGTTTTTCAGAACCCCCCTTCTTTTTTTTTAGATTCCATATATATGTGTTAGCATACGGTATTTGTTTTTCTTTTTCTGACTTACTTCACTCTGTATGACAGACTCTAGGTCCATCCACCTCACTACAAATAACTCAAATTTGTTTCTTTTTATGGCTGAGTAATATTCCATTATGTATATGAGCCACATCTTCTTTCTCCATTCATCTCTCGATGGACACTTAGGTTGCTTCCCTGTCCTGGCTCTTGTTAATCGAGCTGCATTGAGCATTGTGGTCCATGACTCCTTTTGAATTATGGTTTTCTCAGGGTATATGCTCAGGAGTGGGATTGCTGGGTCATTTGGTAGTTCTATTTATAGTTTTTTAAGGAACCTCCATAGTGTTCTCCATAGTGGCTGTATCAATTTACATTCCCAACAAAAGTGCAAGAGGGTTCCCTATTCTCCACACCCTCTCTGGCATTTATTGTTTGTAGATTTTTTGATGATGGCCATTCTGACTGGTGTGAGGTGATACCTCATTGTAGTTTTGATTTGCATTTCTCTAATGATTAGTGACATTGAGCATCCTATTGTGTTTGTTGGCAATCTGTATATCTTCTTTGGAGAAATGTCTATTTAGCTCTTCCGCCCATTTTTGGATTGGGTTGTTTGTTTTTTCGATACTGAGCTGCAGGAGCTGCTTGTAAATTTTGGAGATTAATTCTTTGTCAGTTGCTTCCTTTGCAAATATTTTCTTCCATTCTGAGGGTTGTCTTTTCCTCTTGTTTATATTTTCCTTTGCTGTGCAAAAGCTTTTAAGTTTCTTTAGGTCCCATTTGGTTTTTTTTGCTTTTATTTCCATTTATTTCTCTATGAGATGGGTCAAAAAGGATCTTGCTGTGATTTATGTCATAGAGTGTTCGGTCTATGTTTTCCTCCAAGAGTTTTATGGTGTCTGGCCTTACATTTAGGTCTTTAATCCATTTTGAGTTTATTTTTGTGTATGGTGTTAGGGAGTGTTCTAATTTCATTCTTTTATGTGTAGCTGTCCAGTTTTCCCAGCACCACTTATTGAAGAGGCTGTCTTTTCTCCATTGTATATTCTTGCCTCCTTTATCAAAAATAAGGTAACCATGTGTGAGTGGGTTTATCTCTGGGTTTTCTGTCCTGTTCCATTGATCTATATTTCTGTTTTTATGCCACTACCATACTGTCTGGATTACTGTAGCCTTGTAGTAATAGTGTGAAGTCCTGCAGCCTGATTCCTCCAGCTCAGTTTTTCTTTCTCAAGATTGCTTTGGCTATACAGGATCTTTTGTGTTTCCGCACAAATTGTGAAATTTTTTGTTCTAATTCTGTGAAAAATGCCTTTGGCAGTTTGACAGGGATTGCATTGAATCTGTAGATTGCTTTGGGTAGTAGAGTCATTTTCACAATGTTGATTCTTCCAATCCAAGAACATGGTATATCTCTCCATCTGTTTGTAACATCTTTAATTTCTTTCATCAGTGTCTTATAGTTTACTGCATACAGGTCTTTTGTCTCCTTAGGTAGGTTTATTCATAGGTATTTTATTCTTTTTGTTGCAATGGTAAATCGGAGTGTTTCTTTAATTTCTCTTTCAGATTTTTCATCATTAGTGTATAGGAATGCAAGAGATTACTGTGCATTCATTTTGTATCCTGCTACTTTACCAAATTCATTGATTAGCTCTAGTAGTTTTCTGGTAGCATCTTTAGAATTCTCTGTGTATAGTATCATGTCATCTGCAAACAGTGACAGCTCTACTTCTTTTCTGATTTGAATTCCTTTTATTTCTTTTTCTTCTCTGATTGCTGTGGCTAAAGCTTCCAAAATTATGTTGAATAGTAGTGGTGACAGTGGACAACCTTGTCTTGTTCCTGATCTTAGAGGAAAGGGTTTCAGTTTTTCACCATGGAGAACAATGTTGGCTGTGGGTTTGTCATATATGGCCTTTATTATGTTGAGGTAAGTTCCCTCTATGCCTGCTTTCTCGAGGGTTATTATCATAAATGGGTGTTGAATTATCATATATGGCCTTTATTATGTTGAGGTAAGTTCCCTCTATGCCTGCTTTCTCGAGGGTTATTATCATAAATGGGTGTTGAATTTTGTCGAAAGCTTTTTCTGCATCTATTGAGATGATCATATGGTTTTTCTCCTTCAGTTTGTTAATATGGTTTATCACATTGATTGATTTGCATATATTGAAGAATCCTTGTAGTCCTGGGATAAACCCCACTTGATCTTGGTTTATGATCCTTTTAATGTGCTGTTGGATTCTGTTTTGTAGTATTTTGTTGAGGATTTTTGCATCTGTGTTCATCAGTGATATTGGACTGTAGTTTTCTTTCTTGTGACAGCTTTCTCTGGTTTTCATATCAG
Source organism: Aethalodelphis obliquidens (assembly GCF_003676395.1). NCBI lineage: Eukaryota > Metazoa > Chordata > Mammalia > Artiodactyla > Delphinidae > Aethalodelphis > Aethalodelphis obliquidens. The sequence goes on along the minus strand of NW_020837945.1, from coordinate 27,502,792 downwards.
GGTGATGGTGGCCTCACAGAATGAGTTTGGGAGTGTTTCTGGCTCTGCTATATTTTGGAAGAGTTTGAGAAGGATACTCTTCTCTCAGTGTTTGATAGAATTTGCCTGTGAAGCCACCTGGTCCTGGACTTTCGTTGATTGGAAGATTTTTAGTCACAGTCTCAATTTCAGTGCTTATGATTGGTTGGTTTATATTTTCTGTTTCTTGTTGGTTGAGTCTCAGAAGGTTGTGCTTTTCTAAGAATTTGTCCATTTCTTCGTGGTTGTCCTTTTTATGTCATATAGTTGCTTGCAGTAATCTCTCATGATCCTTTGTATTTCTGCAATGTCAGTTGTTACTTATCCTTTTTCCTTTCTACTTCTGTTGAATTGAATCTTCTCCCTTTTTTTCTTGATTAGTCTGGCTAATGGTTTATCAATTTTGTTTATTTTCTCAAAGAACCAGCTTTTAGTTTTATTGATCTTTGCTATTGTTTCCTTCATTTCTTTTTCTTTTATTTCTGATCTGATCTTTATGATTTCTTTCCTCCTGCTAACTTCGGGTTTTTTTTTTGTTCTTCTTTCTCTAATTGCTTTAGGTAAAAGGTTTGGTTGTTTATTTGAGATGTTTCTTGTGTCCTAAGGTAGGATTGTATTGCTATAAACTTCCATCTTAGAACTGCTTTTGCTGCATTCTACATGTTTTTGGGTGGCCGTGTTTTCATTGTCATTTGTTTCTAGTTATTTTATGATTTCTTCTTTGGTTTCTTCAGTGATCTCTTGGTTATTTAGAAGCGTAATGTTTAGCCTCCATGTGTTTGTATTTTTTACAGATTTTTTTCCTTTAATTGATATCTAGTCTCAAAGCATTGTGGTTGGAAGATACTTGTTATGATTTCAATATTCTTAAATTTACAAGGCTTGATTTGTGACCCAAGATAGGATCTATCTTGGAGAATGTCCCATGAGCACTTGAGAAGAAAGTGTATTCTGCTGTTTTAGGATGGAATGTACTATAAATATCAGTTAAGTCCATCATGTTTAATGTAACATTTAAAGCTTTGTTTTCCTTATTTATTTCCATTTTGGATGATCTGTCCATTGGTGGAAGTGGGGAGTTAAAGTCCCCTACTACGATTGTGTTACTGTTGATTTCCCCTTTTTTGGCTGTTAGTATTTGCCTTATGTATTGAGGTGCTCCTATGTTGGGTGCATAAATATTTACAATTTTTACATCTTCTTCCTGGATTGGTCCCTTAATCATTATACTGTGTCCTTCTTTGTCTCTTGTAATAATGTTTATTTTAAAGTCTATTTGTCTGATATGAGAATTGCTACTCCAGCTTTCTTTTGATTTCCATTTGCATGGAATATCTTTTTCCATCCCCTCACTTTCAGTCTGTATGTGTCCCTAGGCCTGAAGTGGGTGTCTTGTAGACAGCATATATATGTGTCTTGTTTTGCTGTTTTTTTGTTTTTAACATCTTTATTGGAGTATAATTGCTTTACAATGGTGTGTTAGTTTCTGCTTAATAACAAAGTGAATCAGTTACACATATACATATGTTCCCATATCTCTTCCCTCTTGCGTCTCCCTCCCTCCCACCCTCAATATCCCAGCCCTCTCGGTGGTCACAAAAACACCGAGCTGATCTCCCTGTGCTATGCAGCTTCCCACTAGCTATCTATTTTGCGTTTGGTAGTGTATATATGTCCATGCCACTCTCTTGCTTTGTCACAGCTTACCCTTCCCCCTCCCCATATCCTCAAGTCCATTCTCTAGTAGGTATGTGTCTTTATTACTGTCTTACCCCTAGGTTCTTCATGACATTTTTTTTTCTTAAATTCCATATATGTGTGTTAGCATACAGTATTTGTCTTTCTCTTTCTGACTTACTTCACTCTGTATGACAGACTCTAGGTCCATCCACCTCATTACAAATAGCTCAATTTCGTTTCTTTTTATGGCTGAGTAATATTCCATTGTATATATGTGCCACATCTTCTTTATCCATTCATCCGATGATGGACATTTAGGTTGTTTCCATCTCCAGGCTATTGTAAATAGAGCTGCAATGAACATTTTGATAGATGACTGTTTTTGAATTATGGTTTCCTCAGGGTATATGCCCAGTAGTGGGATTGCTGGGTCATATGTAGGTCTATTTGTAGCTTTTTAAGGAACCTCTATACTGTTCTCCATAGTGGCTGTACCAATTCACATTCCCACCAGCAGTGCAAGAGTGTTCCCTTTTCTCCACACCCTCTCCAGCATTCATTGTTTGTAGGTTTTTTGATGATGGCCATTCTGACTGGTGTGAGATGATATCTCATTGTAGTTTTGATTTGCATTTCTCTAATGATTAATGATGTTGAGCATTCTTTCATGTGTTTGTTGGCAGTCTGTATATCTTTTTTGGATTGCGTTGTTTGTTTTTTGGATATTGAGCTGCATGAGCTGCTTGTAAATTTTGGAGATTAATCCTTTGTCAGTTGCTTCATTTGCAAATATTTTCTCCCATTCTGAGGGTTGTCTTTTGGTCTTGTTTATGGTTTCCTTTGCTGTGCAAAAGCTTTGACATTTCATTAGGTCCCATTTGTTTATTTTTGTTTTTATTTCCATTTCACTAGGAGGTGGGTCAAAAAGGATCTTGCTGTGATTTATGTCATAGAGTGCTCTGCCTATGTTTTCCTCTAAGAGTTTGATAGTTTCTGGCCTTACATTTAGGTCCTTAATCCATTTTGAACTTATTTTTGTGTATGGTGTTAAGGAGTGATCTAATCTCATACTTTTACATGTAGCTGTCCAGTTTTCCCAGCACCACTTATTGAAGAGGCTGTCCTTTCTCCACTGTACATTCCTGCCTCCTTTATCAAAGATAAGGTGACCGTATTGCATGGGTTTATCTATGGGCTTTCTATCCTGTTCCATAGATCTATCTTTCTGTTTTTGTGCCAGTACCATACTGTCTTGATTACTGTAGCTTTGCAGTATAGTCTGAAGTCAGGGAGCCTGATTCCTCCAGCTGTTTTCCTTTCTCAAGATTGCTTTGGCTATTCGGGGTCTTTTGTGTTTCCATACAAATTGTGAAATTTTTTGTTCTAGTTCTGTGAAAAATGCCAGTGGTAGTTTGATAGGAATTGCATTGAATCTGTAGATTGCTTTGGGTAGTAGAGTCATTTTCACAATGTTGATTCTTGCAATCCAAGAACATGGTATATCTCTCTCTGTATTTGTATCATCTTTAATTTCTTTCATCAGTGTCTTATAATTTTCTGCATACCGGTCTTTTGTCTCTTTAGGTATGTTTATTCCTAGATATTTTATTCTTTTTGTTGCAGTGGTAAATGGGAGTGTTTTCTTGATTTCACTTTCAGATTTTTCATCATTAGTGTATAGGAATGCCAGAGATTTCTGTGCATTAATTTTGTATCCTGCTACTTTACCAAATTCATTGGTTAGCTCTAGTAGTTTTCTGGTAGCATCTTTAGGATTCTCTACGTATAGTATCATGTCATCTGCAAACAGTGACAGCTTTACTTCTTCTTTTCTGATTTGGATTCCTTTTATTTTCTTTTCTTCTCTGATTCCTGTGGCTAAAACTTCCAAAATTATGTTGAATAAGAGTGATGAGAGTGGGCAACCTTGTCTTCTTCCTGATCTTAGTGGAAATGCTTTCAGTTTTTCACAATTGAGGACGATGTTGGCTGTGGGTTTGTCATATATGGCCTTTATTATGTTGAGGAAAGTTCCCTCTGTGCCTACTTTCTGCAGGGTTTTTATCATAAATGGGTGTTGAATTTTGTCAAAAGCTTTCTCTGCATCTATTGAGATGATCATATGCTTTTTCTCCTTCAATTTTTAATATGGTGTATCATGTTGATTGATTTGAGTATATTGGAGAATCCTTGCAGTCCTGGGGTAAACCCCACTTGATCATGGTGTATGATCCTTTTAATATGCTGTTGGATTCTGTTTGCTGGTATTTTGTTGAGGATTTTTGCATCTGTGTTCATCAGTGATATTGGCCTGTAATCTTCTTTCTTTGTGACCTCATTGTCTGGTTTTGGTATCAGGGTGATGGTGGCCTCGTAGAATGAGTTTGGAAGTGCTCCTCCCTCTGCTATATTTTGGAAGAGTTTGAGAAGGATAGATGTTAGCTCTTCTCTAAATGTTTGATAGAATTCGCCTGTGAAGCCATCTGGTCCTGGGCTTTAGTTTGTTGGAAGATTTTTAATCACAGTTTCAATTTCAGTGCTTCTGATTGGTCTGTTCATATTTTCTATGTCTTCCTGATTCAGTCTTGGCAGGTTGTACATTTATAAGAATTTGTCCATTTCTTCCAAGTTGTCCATTTTATTGGCATAATGTTGCTTGTAGTAATCTCTCATGATCTTTTGTATTTCTGCAGTGTCAGTTGTTACTTCTCCTTTTTCATTTCTAATTGTATTGATTTAAGTCTTCTCCCTGTTTTTCTTGATGAGTCTGGCTAATGGTTTATCAATTTTGTTTATCTTCTCAAAGAACCAGCTTTTAGTTTTATTGATCTTTGCTATAGTTTCCTTCATTTCTTTTTCATTTATTTCTGATCTGATTTTTATGATTTCTTTCCTTCTGCTAACTTTGGGGTTTTTTTTGTTCTTCTTTCTCTAATTGCTTTAGGTGCAAGGTTAGGTTGTTTATTTGAGATGTTTCCTGTGTCCTAAGGTAGGATTGTATTTCTATAAACTTCCCTCTTAGAACTGCTTTTGCTGCATCCCATAGGTTTTGGGTCGTCGTGTCTGCATTGTCATTTGTTTCTAGGTATTTTTTGATTTCCTCTTTGATTTCTTCAGTGATCACTTCGTTATTAAGTAGTGTATTGTTTAGCCTCCATGTGTTTGTATTTTTTACAGGTATTTTCCTGTAATTGATATCGAGTCTCATAGCGTTGTGGTCGGAAAAGATACTTGATAACAATTTCAGTTTTCCTAAATTTGCCAAGGCTTCATTTGTGACCCAAGATATGATCTATCCTGGAGAATGTTCCATGAGCACTTGAGAAAAATGTGTATTGTATTGTTTTTGGATGGAATGTCCTATAAATATCAATTAAGTCCATCTTGTTTAATGTATCATTTAAAGCTTGTGTTTCCTTATTTATTTTCGTTTTGGATGATCTGTCCATTGGTGAAAGTGGGGTGTTAAAGTCCCCTACTATAAATGTGTTACTGTCTATTTCCCCTTTTATGGCTGTTAGTATTTGCCTTATGTATTGAGGTGCTCCTATGTTGGGTGCATAAATATTTACAATTGTTACATCTTCTTCTTGGCTTGATCCCTTGATCATTATGTAGTGTCCTTCTTTGTCTCTTGTAATAGTGTTTGTTTTAAAGTCTATTTTGTCTGATATGAGAATTGCTACTCCAGCTTTCTTTTGGTTTCCATTTGCATGGTATATCTTTTTCCATCCCCTTACTTTCAGCCTGTATGTGTCTCTAGGTGTGAAGTGGGTCTCTTGTAGACAGAATATATATGGGTGTTTTTTTTGTATCCATTCAGCCAACCTGTGTCTTTTGTTGGGAGCATTTAGTTCATTTACATTTAAGGTAATTATCTATATGTATGTTCCTATTCCCATTTTCTTAATTGTTTTGGGTTCGTTATTGTAGGTTTTTTCCTTCTCTTGTGTTTCTTGCCTAGAGAAGTTCCTTTAGCATTTGTTGTAAAGCTGGTTTGGTGGTGCTGAACTCTCTCAGCTTCTGCTTGTCTGTAAAGGTTTTAATTTCTCCATCAAATCTGAATGAGATCCTTGCTGGGTAGAGTAATCTTGGTTGCAGGTTTTTCTCCTTCATCACTTTAAATATGTCCTGCCACTCCCTTCTGGCTTGCAGAGTTTCTGCTGAAAGATCAGCTGTTAACCTTATGGGGATTCGCTTGTGTGTTATTTATTGTTTTTTTCCCTTGCTGCTTTTAATATGTTTTCTTTGTGTTTAATTTTTGACAGTTTGATTAATATGTGTCTTGGTGCATTTCTCCTTGGATTTATCCTGCATGGGACTCTCTGTGCTTCCTGGACTTGATTAACTATTTCCTTTCCCATATTAGGGAAGTTTTCAACTCTAATCTCTTCAAACATTTTCTCAGTCCCTTTCTTTTTTCTTCTTCTTCTGGAACCCCTATAATTTGAATGTTGGTGTGTTTAATGTTGTCCCAGAGGTCTCTGAGACTGTCCTCAGTTCTTTTGATTCTTTTTTCTTCATTCTGCTCTGCAGTAGTTATTTCCACTCTTTTATCTTCCAGGTCACTTACCCGTTTCTCTGCCTCAGTTATTCTGCTATTGATCCCATCTAGAGTATTTTTCATTTCATTTATTGTGTTGTTCATCATTGCTTGTTTCATTTTTAATTCTTCTAGGTCCTTTTTAAATGTTTCTTGCATTTTGTCTATTCTATTTCCAAGATTTTGGATCATCTGTACTATCATTATTCTGAATTCTTTTTCAGGTAGACTGCCGATTTCCTCTTCATTTGTTAGGTCTGGTGGGTTTTTATCTTGCTCCTTCATCTGCTGTGTGTTTTTCTGTTTTCTCATTTTGCTCATCTTACTGTGTTTGGGTTCTCCTTTTTGCTTGCTGCAGGTTCGTAGTTCCCATTGTTTTTGGTGTCTTTCCCCAGTGGCTAAAGTTGGTTCAGTGGGTTGTGTAGGCTTCCTGGTGGAGGGGACTAGTGCCTGTGTTCTGGTGGATGAGGCTGGATCTTGTCTTTCTGGTAGGCAGGTTCACGTCTGGTGGTGTGTTTTGGGGTGTCTGTGGACTCATTATGATTTTTGGCAGCCTCTCTGTTAATGGGTGGGGTTGTGTTCCTCTCTTGCTAGTTGTTTGGCATAGGGTGTCCAGCACTGTAGCTTGCTGGTCGTTGAGTGAAGCTGGGTGCTGGTGTTGAGATGGAGATCTCTGGCAGATTTTCGCTGCTTGATATTATTTGGAGCTGGGAGGTCTCTTGTGGACCAGTGTCCTGAAGTTGGCTCTCCCACCTCAGAGGCACAGCACTGACTCTTTGGTGCAGCACCAAGAGCCTTTCATCCACATGGCTCAGAATAAAAGGGAGAAAAAGTAAGAAAGAAAGAAAAAAGAAAGAAAACAAAGAAAGAAAGAAAGGAGGGGGGAGGAGGGAAGGAAGGAAAAAGGAAAGAAAGAAGATAAAATAAAATAAAGTAAGATAAAATAAAATAGTTATTAAAATAAAAAATAATTATTAAGAAAAAAAATTTTTTAAAACAAAGAAAACAAAACAAACAAACAAACAAACAAAAAAACCCCTAAAACGGACGGATAGAACCCTAGGACAAATGGTGGAAGCAAAGCTATACAGACAAAATCTCACACAGAAGTGTACACATACACACTCACAAAAAGAGGAAAAGGGGAAAAAATAATAAACCTTTCTCTCACAGTCCACCTCCTCATTTTGGGATGATTCGTTGTCTATTCGTGTATTCCACAGATGCTGGTACATCAAGTTGATTGTGGAGCTTTAATCCGCTGCTTCTGAGGCAGCTGGGAGAGATTTCCCTTTCTCTTCTTTGTTCTCACAGCTCCCGGGCTTAGCTTTGGATTTGGCCCTGCCTCTGCGTGTAGGTCGCTGGAGGGCATCTGTTCTTCGCTCAGACAGGATGGAGTTAAAGTAGCAGCTGCTTTGGGGATTCTGGCTCACTCAGGCTGGGGGGAGGGAGGGGCATGGAGTGCGGGGCGGCAGAGGCCGGCGGGACATTGCACCAGTGTGAGGTGTACCGTGCTGCGTTCTCCCGGGGCAGTTGTCCCTGGATCACGGGACCCTGGCAATGGCGGGCTGCACAGGCTTCCAGGAAGGGAGGTGTGGTTAGTGACCTGTGCTTGCACACAGGCTTCTTGGTGGCTGCAGCAGCAGCCTTAGCGTCTCATGCCCGTCTCTGGGGTCCATGCTGATAGCCGCGGCTCGCACCCAGCCTTAGCGTCTCATGCCCGTCTCTGTGTTCACGCAGCCAGCCCCAGTCCTCTCCCTGCGCTCCAACCAAAGCCCAAGCCTCAGCTCCCTGTCCCACCCGCCCTGGCGGGTGAGCAGACAAGCCTCTCGGGCTGGTGAGTGCCGGTCGGCACTGATCCTCTGTGCGGGAATCTCTCTGCTTTGCCCTCCGCACCCCTGTTGCTGTGCTCTCCCCGTGGCTTCGAAGCATCCCCCCTCCGCCACCCGCAGTCTTCACCCGCGAAGGGCCTTCCTAGTGTGTGGAAACCTTTCCTCCTTCACAGCTCCCTCCCACTGTTGCAGGTCCCGTCCCTATTCTTTGTCTCTGTTTATTCTTTTTTCTTTTGCCCTACCGAGGTACGTGGGGATTTTCTTGCCTTTTGGGAAGTCTGAGGTCTTCTGCCAGGGTTCAGTAGGTGTTCTGTAAGAGTCGTTCCACATGTAGATGTATTTCTGATGTATGTGTGGGGAGAAAGTCGATCTCCACGTCTTTCTCCTCTGCCATCTTGAAGGTCTCCCCTAGATCACTTTTAAAATGGAGAAATCATGTTTTCTTTGGACATCTGTGCTGTAGTACACATAATTTTTTTACTTCACTACATTTATATTATGAGATACAATTTGATACCTTTTTTATTAATGACAGATTAGGCAACCACTGCATAATATAATTTTGGATTTATCTCATGGCTTGAGTGGAACATTTGTTATTCTTCCTAGATGTTAAAAACAATCTTTACTTAGAAGAAAATCATTATCCAAAGACTGTGAGATAATTCTAGATGCTTGGTGACAACTTCTCAGATGAAAGATTTTCATTTCTCCTTCCAAGACTTCTGCTATTCCTTGTAAATAGAAGCCAAAAAATAATAATTATAAAGCATCATGCTAACAGTTGCTGAAATCTGTGGCTGTTTTTTCTAATAGAACATTTCTCTTAGGTGATTAATTTGCTTGAAGCTTTTCTTTTCTTTTGGATATTTAGATGTCATAATTTGTTATGTTTTCTTCATGAAGTGCACCTTAATTCAGAAAGAGTCCAATGTCACTGCAGCTCTATTTACAATAGCCAGGACATGAAAACAACCTAAAAGTGTTCATCGACAGATGAATGGATAAAGAAGATGTGGCACATATATACAGTGGAATATTACTTAGCCATAAAGAGAAACGAAATTGAGTTATTTGTAGTGATGTGGTTGGACCTAGAGACTATCATACAGAGTGAAGTAAGTCAGAAAAAGAAAAACAAATACTGTATGTTAACACATATATACAGAATCTAGAAAAAAAAAAGGTTCTGAAGAACCTAGGGGCAGGACAGGAATAAAGACACAGATGTGGAGAATGGACTTGAGGATGCGGGGAAACGGAAGGGTAAGCTGGGATGAAGGGAGAGAGTGGCATGGACATATATACACTCCCAAATGTAAAATAGATAGCTAGTGGGAAGCAGCCACATAGCACAGGGAGATCAGCTTGGTGCTTTGTGACCACCTAGAGGGGTGGGACAGGGAGGGTGGGAGGGAGATGCAAGAGGGAGGGGATATGGGGATATATGTATATGTATAGCTGATTCACTTTGTTATACAGCAGAAACTAACATACCATTGTAAAGCAATTATACTCCAATAAAGATGTTAAAAAAAAAAACAAATGGAAATGTTGCAAGAGAAACAAGTTTTAAAAACCGAGGTATTAAGTATTTTCTTCATAGGGTATGCACTGCTAACATTTTTGAGGTCAATATAAACGAGATTAATCATAACTAAGCTCTAAAAAGTATTATTTGGAAACAGATTTATGCACTGCGTGATCCAAAATTGGCACCTTTAAAAATCCTGTGTTTCTCATATCCCATAAACATGATCATTATTAAAGACTTCAAGAATACTCATTTTAAATCCAGCATATAAACACTGACATTTTAAGTTGTGAGTTTATGGGCACAAAAACAGCCAGATATTTAGAACTATTCTGATGGTTAACTGCATCTTGTTTTGGCATCTGGATGCTTGTCATGTGTAGACAAAGACATAAACAGTGGTTTCTTGACGTTGATTACACTATGAATATTTTCCATACTTATTAAAATGGCTTAATTTTTTAAAAAGAATGAGTCACATCAGGAGATTGACAAGTTACTTTTTAATGTATTATTTTTGCATCTCTCTCTAAGTTGGCTCTGCATATAGAATGCCCTTTATTATTTATAAGGTTAACGTGATTGGCTGCTATTTCACATTCTTACAGCCAATTTGTGCTGAGTTGACTCTCTTGGTGAGATCATTGTGATTATAAGTCTAAGGTTATGCTTTTGATCTTTATAAAGAAGTTAACTTAATTCCATTGTCGGAACACAGATGACAGTCATATTCTCCATTCGTTATGTTATAAATGCATGGCTTTGATCTTATGGGAGGATACCATAAATTCCTTATCTTTGGTAAAACTCAACTAATTAAGAATATCCTGTTAGCAGGTCAGAACCATATTTTTTTTTTTTTTTTTTTTTTTTTTTGCGATACGCGGGCCTCTCACTGTTGTGGCCTCTCCCGTTGTGGAGCACAGGCTCCGGACGCGCAGGCTCAGCGGCCATGGCTCACGGGCCCAGCCGCTCCGTGGCATGTGGGATCCTCCCAGACCAGGGCACGAACCCGTGTCCCTGCATCGGCAGGCAGAGTCTCAACTACTGTGCCACCAGGGAAGCCCCAGAACCATATTTTTAATATAGGATGGCAGTGTGATGGGTGGAAATACACTAACTAGTTACTAATTTTCTTTATTTGTCATGTCTAAAATTAATGGATTCAATCTCTAAGATACAGCTTAGGTCTAAGTTCTCTCATTCAATGATTCCAGATAAGATTTTATTGCAAAATTACTTTGGTTTGGGTAGTATGTTAATATCTCACAGTTACATTTTGTATTTGAAGTATGAGAATAGTAAAGCCTAATACTAAAATATTATAAAAAACGCAACGTTGTCTTCAAATATATCTAGTAACTCAAACCACGACAGAATGTTATAATAGGGACTAGGAAGCCTTGCGTGGTTTAATGAATTGTAGTACTTAAGAAAGGCCTCTTTTATTTCTAGTGATCATTGTTTGCAAATCCCTATTTATTTAAGGAGGTCAGATATGGACTATCCACTAAACTTGTTAATAAAATTAATATATTCATCAAAATCCTTTGTATAACAGTGAATTTCCAAGTGCATTCTGTGTTAGTGGAATCTAAATGTATGTGATATTATGAGAGCTTCTCCTATGTTTTGATTTTTACTTAGCAAAATGGATAACAAGCAATTAAGTATTACCTTTTTGATTTTTGTAAGCTTTTTTGTGCAATGACAGATCAAAAATTGAGATAACTAGGTAGAAGAATTGCTAATTCTTACAATAAAAGGACAGTCATGATTTTATATATGTGTATTTCTGTGTGTGTGTGTGTGTGTGTGTGAGAGAGAGAGAGAGAGAGAGAGACGTAGGGAGGGAGGGAGAAAGAGCGGGAAGGAGGGAGAAGGGGACAAGAGAGAGAGGTGTAGATGAGGTTTACATATTTTAATTTGATTAGCAGTAAAATTTTCATGATTTACTTGAAGATTTAGAAAGACTGGCTTTTGATAGGAAAACCATCAACAAGGTGCGGCAAGTAGCTTCTTAAGTTTTTTTGCAATCACTTAGAGAAGAAGCAGCTTACTTTATATATCAAGTAATCAAATTACATCTTTGAGTTTAGGTGTTTTGATTTCAATATATGTAGCAGTTCAGAATTATAGATGTTGCATTTTCTTATATTGTTTGTGTTTTTTATAATCGAGCCTTTTGATCTCTTACTGGTCTAGTTAGGAATTTGCCTCACTTATCCCTCCTACCAAAACTTGATTTTGGGAAAGTGTAGATAGAAGAGTTGTACTTTAAAAAAAAAAAAAACCTTATAAAATACAAAGTCAGCATGAATACATTTTATAATACAAATCTTGCAAACAATAATAAGGGGATGATAAATTATAAATTGATAACATTATTGGGATTCTTTCTCTCTAATGTGGGTGAATTATATGTTATATACATGTATCTGTATGGATATAGATGAGTTACTGTTTCTCCTAATATACCCACTGTAATTATGAATTCCATTCCTAATTAGAGAATCATGAGCTAAAAATAAAAATATATCAATAAAAATAGGTAAAAATTGGTAAAATTCCATCCTAGAATATAATCAATGCTTAAAGCTTAGCTTTTTGATATGGAACAAGAAATATGTAAATTATAAAATAATGAGAAAATACAGAGTTGCTGAGCACACATCATTTTAATAATAGTCTATTAAAATTAGTAGGCAAAAACAAAATGCAATTTTATTTACTTGCAAACACTCAAGCCAGAAATCTCCATTTCAAAATGCTTATTTCTTTACCGTGTGGCTGAATGACCATGAACAATGCAAATTGGTTTTACTTTCTAGGTTCATTATACTTACACATTGTTTGATAGGTTGTCTACCCAGATCCTTTATTATACAATGAGGTAACCCCCAAATGAAACCCCAAGCATCTTCTCTTCCTGGTCATCATATGCTGCCGTTCTTCCCCTAGAAATTAATACACTCTGTATGCTGAATCCTGCCTTTTCATCTCCTGCTGCAGAATCAGCGGTCATAACAGCTATTCTGTTCATGAATATGTAAATACAACATGCATTATATATTAAAAAAATCAGCAGGCGGTTCCCACTTCAGACTGTACCCATCTCTGTTCGACTAATACACGAAAAGCAAAGATTTAATTTTTCAAGCATTTGAGTCAGTGTTGCCAAAAACGCTGTAATTATGTAACATGGAAATTCATAAATGAGACATATGCAGATGCTCAAGACAGTTGGACTCCAAATAAATCGGCATCTAGGCACAGCTGTGGTGATGTGTGCAGATACACTTATTATTTCACTCTAATGCCTAGTGATAAGGGGGAAAATGCCTTAGATGCTCAATAACCTTTTATTTGCTGACTAGGTTCCACTCCCATACCTACTCCAATAAATGACTAAAACAGTGTTTAAATTATACGCATATGCATATACACATACACACACATGAATGTATATGAACACTTTTTTTCTTCTGAAAGGAAGAAGTGATGACTATATCCACTAGAGTGTTCTGGGGGAAGCATTAAGCTCTGGGAAAGAAATAATTGGGGGATTTTATTACTGAAATAAGCAAGCATGTTCATGCATATTTTTACGGCTTGCATGCCCATGCGCCACTCCGTGCAAACAGTGCTATTGCAGCTCAGGCGCGGTAATTAGTTTGATGTAATTATGGCGAAATAAAGACAGCCTCACTGATAATTTCACAGTGAATATTAAAGACATATGTGCCTTCCAGTGTACAATAAATGAACCTGAACTGCTGTCAGGGGCTAGGAGGACAGTGTGGCCAATGCACCTATTGTGTCCCTGCTGCGGAAAGGAGGCTGCCGATTGGCCACTGTCTGCAGCACATAGCACTGGCTGGTTATAAAGGACTTGTCTAGGGGAGAGCCTGTAGGTACTCCATTGTCTGGTAAAGTTCATATGACTGCATTCTTTTTTGCAAGGGGGGTGGAGGGAGAGTGGGGAAGGTGGGGATGTCAGCTCAACTGTAAAAGCTGCACAGATTTTTTTTCTTTCTCTTTCTCTCTGCCTCTCCATAGATCGTTTCTGTTTCATGCCCTGTCTCATTTCGCATAGCTAAAAAAGAATGCTAATTAAGATCCCTTGTCTTAACCTGAAAATAATGACTCGGATATAATTAGAAATCTGATGAGAGTTTAAAATTCTGGGAGAGGACCAAAAACATCAGTTACGGTGCTTAGGAGGGAAATGAAGAATTATTTTTCTGTAATCAAGGTAAACATGGGAGAGGGGGGTTCCCCCTATCTTTTTAAACTAATTTGAACCAATGGTGTTCTACTGCAGATGAGAGGATACTGTATTTCAAAACCTGTTTTAGCCATCAAATTGAAAGGACACAAATCAGTAGCAATAGAAGCCTTCTTAATCCTCCTTAGGATACAATTCAGATGAAAGAACTGCTTTTTTTTTTTTTATTTTTCTTTTTGTATGTGTGTGTTATAGATGGATCTGAGAACGCTGTCTGGGCTTGGTGCCAAGTGCTGGTATTTCACAGCGGCGACCGCCTCACACGGGCTGTGGGAAGCAGGAGGGAGACTCTCTTAGGGTGCCACTACTATGGAGACACAGCTGGGCTGAACAAGATTTGCTTCAAACGACAACAAGAGAGACAGAAAGTATCTGGTTCAACCGCTGCCCAAGCAGGCAGGCACCAGAAGAGCTAGCAGCCAATCCGGCCATGCTCGAAGCCAGCTTTGCAGCTCAGCCAATCAGTGACATCACTGGTGAGAAACTCATTTACATCATGCAGTAATGAACTTTGTTTAACATAGCCTCCCCCCTTTCCTGTTACCCCCCTCCCCATATTAGGTCCTTCCATTAATTATTCTGCCGGCATAATTTAAACCGCTATGCAAAAATGTGGCTGTATTCTCTCTGACAGCCTCCACGTTTTTTTCCCCCCCATTGGTGTCTGCTGTCACTGAAAGTGATTCTGGGTACAATTCTATTTTGTTTTGACCTTGCAATATTACCTTCTTCTAAAAAACCTTAGAAAAAATTAAACCTTTGCTTATTGTATCTGAACCCCACTCCCCCCTTAAGAATAGCATGCTTTCGGCAAGTTGGGATTCAGAATTGTGCAAGGTAATGGAGAATAAGAGGGTGCATTGCCATGGAAGTTGCAATTTTTCCAAGCAATCTGCATCTTAGAGCTTCCTTTAATGTTTCCATGTATTATGCTGCAGTGGCCATTTTTACATATAGTGTTTTTTCCAAAAAGTGCTATGTGCATCTGTTCCAGGGAGGAAAGTTCAACTCTTGTTATATTTTATTCTTCACTGCTCTCAGCCAATGTGTCGTTTTATTAATGAATAGAACTGAGGTCATTTCTGGACAAATCTCTCTCTTCCCATCTTAGCACAATGCACCTGATTTGCATCCATTTACTAGAAAAACTGAATGCAAGAACCAGTTTGAAAAGAAGTTAAGGGACCAGTTCACATATTATTTCAGAATATATTGCAGCAGTTTGTTTTTCAGAATGCGTAATATGTAACATCTACCTTAGTGTTTCTATAAAAATGCTTGATCTCCATTCCCAGTGTAATACCTTTAGCAAATGTATTGCTTTGTTATATAACCAAAATAGACCAAGTGAAATAATATTCAGCAATGAGTTCATATAATCATCAGAAAACCTTTGGAAACACAATTTTGTCTTGTTTGTCAGAGATAAACTCATTTGTTCTATAGATAACTTAAAAAGGCTGGAACATATGACATGTGAAGATTTTCAGGTTGCTTTAGAGAATCCCAAAGAGCGGAAACTGGGTCACACTTAAATGTGATTTCTCTTAAGCCATATCTTTATTGCATATTGGCATTAAAGGGATACAGTTTTCTAGCAGAGAAGGTAGTTTCATTGTCTTATTTTTCAAAGAATATTTTGAATATAATTATTCAGAGACATGGAATTTTAAAAACATCGACAAGGGTTTCATAACAGTGCATGATTCGTTTAAGAAGCTTAAAGAGTACCATGATAGGCAGAGACACTTTTTAAAGCATGTGAAGGATTTAGACACTAAACCACGGCCCTTTTAATTCATGAGGCATTCCATCATCCCATCATCAGCATTCAGGGAGCGACTGTCCTGAATCAGTCATGAGCTCCCCTGCTGCAGATCCTGTAATTTGAATCATGTGTAATAATATATTATCCTACTGGGGGCCTTCTTTCAGTAGGAGAATGGTTTATACATTCTGCTGTAAGAGAACTTTTGGCTCCTAGCCGACTCACAGCCATTAGTCTCATAGGCAATCATGATCATCTTCCTTAAGGAATAACATCTGCACGACCTCCTGCGCCAAAACGCTTCAACCTCCCCCATGTTCTGAATTACGATTTCTTGGAATTGGGAACACTTGACAAAACTGAAAGAGAAAAACGGAAGGTTTAGAGGAACGGAGCACAATTTTATTGAGGCTGCCATGTGGCGAAAGCACAGTTCCCTTTCCTTTGAAATGTTGGAGAATGGTGAGGAAAGGGTGCCCCCAAATAGACCTAGATGTGTTCATTTTGTTTTGAGACACAAGCTGAAATGGAATGTGTTTTATGAAGACGTGGCTGCCTCTGTGTTTTTCTCTGGACATCTTAGCAAGGTCCTGCAAAGGGTGTGGCAACATAAGGGAATAAATGGAGGGTGGAGATGGTTGTGAAGACAGAGAAACCTTGTCTTACCTCAGGAAGGAAGCAATTTGATAGAGCAGGAACCATTTGACCCAGGAGTGAAAAGTTCAAGGAGTGGCTCTGATTCTTTCTCTTGTTCTAACCTTGGTCAGATCATGTTAATGTCTATTTTTTCTTATCTGTGAAAATTCAATACACTGCCAGCACAGAGATGTATGGAATACTCCTCCATCACCACCCCCCCCCCGCCCCCTTCTTTAAACATTTGAAATCCTTCTTTGCTTCAGGGACCAGGTTAAATGTTCCCTCTTCTATGAAATCTTTTCAAATCATTGTGGCCAGAACCTTTCACTTTTCCATCCTTCTCTTTGTGCTTCCATTATTGCATGTGTGGCAGTCAACATTGCTGTAGGGCCGCATGTGTGCATATCTTTACCACTAGACTGAAAGCCCCTTGGGGACAGAGACCATGTTGAATTCACCCTCCACCTCTAGCTCTAAGAATAACATTATGCTCCTAAGTTTTAAATCAGTGTTCTAATTAATGAGTTAAAAGTGCATTGTAAGTTGTAGAGGGAGGGTTAACAAATTCCAGTTACTATTGTTGTCAACGATTACCACCGTGTTCCAGATGATGTCAGTTTTGCCTTGTCAGTCTTATGTCTTTCATTTCACTGGCCCTTCACTATCAAGCTCAGAGTAAATGCTTGTTGCATTATTTTTCTTAAGTAACCAGTTGTAGGGAATTGTAAATTCTTTTATTCATCAAGTGTGGAATTAAGCCAACTTAGCCTGGTGTTTTAAAACTTAAAAATAAATGAAATTGATGTAGATTAATTGTAAAGCAGCTAGGATAAGCAAATTACAGTATCAAGCTCTACTGTTAATGATATGAAAGAATTAATTACTTGGAAGAGGTAAGCAATTAATGTTGAAATGCTCTATAAAGCATAATAAATCAGGAAATATGGAATCCTGAGTCTTAGTGTTATTCTTTGAGATATGTATTTTTAATCTACAAACTAGTATAGTAATCTTTTAAGAGTGTATTTCTATGTGATTTTGATATAATCTGATAACATTATGCCAAAATATAGTTGATTTTATGCTACTCATCTATTTAAGTTTACACTTTTGGCTACTGTACTTACTGCTAAGTGGAAATTAATTTCTTTGCAAACAATGATATTCTTGTTAATATGTTTGCAAGCTGTGTTTAGATTTTAAAAATTATATTTCATAGTGTTTGCCCAGTACATGTTATTAGAAAGGAATGGAATAACTAGAAAATATATACATCTTTGCTTTTTATAACTAGGAAAATAGAAATTTTAGTACTGGAAATCAGCTAAAGTCCATATTTTGTAAAAGTCTTAGAGGGGAAAAATATCTTACCCAAGAGTATGTTCTATCAGTTTTCTGGGACAGCTGAGACTGGTATCCGGAATTCAGAAAGACTGGTTTAATAATTTTTCCAGTCCACCAAATAATCGGTACTTTTAAAATCAGCCAGATAGGATTATACAATTTTACAGGGCTAACATAAATTAAATTCACTTACGTGATCCAACACTGTGTGTATGTAGGATTCCTATTTTATGGTTGAAAACAAGGGGACTGGACTTAGTGAGGTGTATTTTTTTTCCACTACCCAATAAGGATGTAATCAACTACTAATAAATTATCGTTTATATTAGTATTCTTTAAAATAATTTTGGTTTTGATGAAGAAAAAATGGAAACCTGATATCTGAGTTCACATTGTAGTGGTTTTGAATTTAATTAACACAAATATTGTATCTTAAATTACAGGATTGGTTACGTAGATTTGGGTAGGGCCAGTTTGAATTTTTTTTTTTTTTTTTTTAGCCAATGTATTGTGCTGTTATAATTGACCAGTTTTTTTCCCTGCTGAAGTCTCCAGTTATCTCAATGATGGTATCTTCTTCTAACCCAGTATTTAAAAAGAGATTTCTGAATCTTACAAATACTGAGAGATGAATTATGCCCACTTAAGGAATAAATGTTTCTCAAATACAGTAAAAATAGTAAGGGTCTGTCCAGCTTCTTCTGTTCAGAAAATGATTTTTAAGAGCTAGAGAGTGAATGAGTAAATGTGGAACATCTTAATTAAAGAAAAAATGTTTCTTTAGCATCATGGTTTGAGACATGGTAACTGAAAGCCATTTGCATCTGAATAACAGTGATAAATTAGATAAAAGCAATGAAGCATTCTCCTTCATGCTGACAATTTTTGATATCATAATCATATGATTCTTGTTCCAAAATTAACTCTTGATTAGCAAAATGGGGTTAAATATTGGGATCTATTCTTACACAATAAAACTATAAGGTTTTGATTGAGAATCACTTATTTGTAAAATGGCAAAGGAATAGATGAAACTGGCCTAAAAAGTTTGCATATTCTAACATTTTTTTAAACTTAACTCTTAAAACATGCTCAATATCAAGAGCAATATCAAGTACATTTAGGAACTTAATGAGTATTTTCATAACATTGATGATAACGTGTCTTACTGTTAATGAGCAATGACATGGCTTTATAACTGGTTACTGATACAAAAAGAGGAACAAAATGATGAGGATTAATGGCTAATATTCACTGGGTAATGACTTATATGCCATGTGCTACACTATGTACTATGCAGGCATTATTTCATTTAATCTTCAAATCAATCCTTTGGTATTATTATCTTCATTTTGTCAAAGTCACATGACTAAGAAGGAGCAAAAATGGGATTCAATCCAAAGATTCTGACTTGAAGCCCATGTTCTTAATCACTGTGCCCAAACTGAACAATCACTGCACATGCTATTGCTGTTTGGCTGTAGGAATGGAATGTTTTTCCGTATATTATGCCCATAAATAGTTTATCTGGTTCATTTTTTAGATATGCACACATAGTTTTACTTTAGTATTTTATAAATCACTCTGAAAGTTACTGACCTAGCTATAATACCTAGATTAATATTTTCCCTATATTTTTCTATTTATGTAACAATACAGATCACTTAAGGTAATGCATGCAAAAGCAATTCTAAAACAGTAAAGTACTAGATGAATGTAGGGTCTTGACATTATTAAAATGCCTTTGTAAGTGCGAGTCACTAAAAATTATTATTAGACTAAATGTTTCCGTTTCCTCTAGGTATATTATTAAATATGTCACCTATTTTATGTGGAAATTAATGCTTATTGATTTGGCAATTGCAGAATGTTGCTTAACAGTCTCACTAGATCCTGACTATCCTGACACTTAAGGTATTTCAGTTTCTTCAGTCCTGGTTACACATCTCCTGTTTACAACCCACTGAAATCCATGGGATGCTGAAAGAGAAGGATCTTGCAGCTACTATTTGCTAATAAATCCTGTACCTAATGCTAGATTTTCTAGCTTTTACTTAGTGGTCAGAACTAAGGGACATAGTCAACAAGTTGTTGAATTTACAGAATCAGTTCAGTTTTGGGAAGGCAAAAGAGTAAAAGCAGAAGGATGGTTAGTTTTTCCTTTTCGGGATGAGTTATTGTCCAGTTTCTCCTTCAGTTTTCTTACTGTTTCTTTCTCAAACACGTGTCGTGCACTTACCATATGCAGACAATAAACCTATACTCTTGAACTCTAGTTCAACATTCTTATTAATGTTCATTATGGAAATGCTATATATCACTATATATTAGTATAAAATTAGAGTTTAAGTGTTTAGTCTTATTGCATAATGTATGGTCACATCTCCTCAAAAAACCTAGAAAAGCAGTAGTTTTGAGCCCTATGATTCTCATTTGAGTTTATTCCCCTTTATCTGTGGTGTTACAACCCTGACACCTAGAATTTAAGAGACTGCTCCTTGGAAGGTCTAAGGAACGCAGGCAGAAGCAGGGCTAAATCTGTGCTCTGAAAACACTAGGCCCACTCTTGTGGTCTAAAGGCTCATTAGCAGTTTTCAGGGTCACATTGTGATTTCCTATGCCCTGCATTATCCTCCTCTACAGTTAGAGCTTGATAATTATTTTTTTCTCCCAAGGTTTCTTTATTTTAATGTTACTAACAATTTTCTTTGTGGGCAAGAATGAAGGTCAATGTAGCAGTCTCTCTCATTGCTTTCTGAACCCAGAAAGTGTATCACTAGCAAAGTATTTAAGGTGTTTATTTTCAGAATGTTTATTTTTACACAATGAAAAGCAGAGCTAATAATAAGGAAAACTATGTCAATTACTACTTAATTATCCCTTAACTCTGTGGGGCAGTTTAGAAGTGGTTAGGAACACAGGGATCTCTGGTCGAATGCCTGGTTCTGAATCTAGATTCCAATTCTTACTATATATATAACCTTGGACAAGTTATGTAACTTCTCTGTGCCTTGGTTTTTCTCATTTGTATAATAGCACCTACCTTATAAGGTTGTGAGGATCCTGTACATTTTTGCAAAGAATGGTGATATAAAGATGGATAAATTCATGGTTTCTGTTTTTCAAAGTGCAGAATATAGTTGGGGAGTGTGAGTGAATGAGTATGTGTGTGTATATTTAAATAAGTAGTAATATGGTATAGTTCAATATAGTGCAACAGAGATGTGTCCTTGCTTGTGTAAATACTTTTGTTTATTGATTCTACTCCACCTATTCAATTAGCTTTTCCTTTTATTTGAACAAGTTATCAAACTATTGTTATAATTATCAGTTTTATCCCATCAAATATCAGTTTGATTTTAAAAGTTTTTTAAAAGACTGCATAATCTTTTATTGATATTGGTATAATTTTGAAAATCCAGGCAACTAATAATATGTAATTCATGTATTCTACTTTTTCCTTCCTTACTGATTGGAGTTGCCAGGAAAAAAAATGTCCTAAGACATGTAAAAATGCATGAAGGCACTTATTTTGACTTTTTTCAGACTATGATACCCTAGAATGACCAGTGATAAGCCCCTAATCAACGGCATTCTGTACAGAAACTTAACCCACAGTCCAAGTGTCTAATGTTCATGAATCAGATAATTGATACCTATGGACTTCCCTATAGCAATCTCTGTAATGATCAGGAAGAAAAAAATATTGTAATCAGAAGACCTGGGTTAGAACCCTGCGTAAATTCTCTAAGCCTCACTTTTCTTATTATAAGATAGGGATAGTTATAATGACTACCAAAAAAAATAATTGTGTGGGTGAAATAAGAAGACCTGTGGAATGATGTTAGGTTTTCTCTTTTTTCTGTAGGTATTGTAAAGCCTGTTCAAGTGTGTGTTTAAATGTCAATAAGAGCAATATGATTTCAATAAATGCCAGCCTCTAAGGAGATCTCTAGTATTATGTATCCTATAGAACTATAGAATAGAATTCTCTATAGAATAGGAATAAGATTGCTTTTATTTGCAATTCGAATCAAAACTGCCATTAATTTGGATGATTTGGGGGGATTGTGAGCACAACTTAATTAAATCAGGTTTTTAAAAATCTTAACTTGGGAATGACTGAGACTAAACATAGTTGGCATTTTTAAAAGAGGTACAAGAACCTCTCTCTTTCTTCTCCCTCCCAAGGACTTAACATATTTAAGTAGACGAATCAGAAAAGGTTTCTGATGATTGAGGCAGAGAGATGTTCAAAGGCATACAGGTTTGGAGTTGCAACCAATTTTCAGGAGTATCATTAAGGTGCAGAAATAATATGCTGTACTCAATATCATATATGAACTCCTATGTGCCAGTTTTTTGATGTTTTATAACTTCATCTTATCTATTAAGGTTTGTTACTCCTTCCTTCAAGCTCTGTGCATGTTTTTTCATGGTGTCAATAATGATGATGGTGATTGAAAGAACTCTGTCATGGTATCTTGGAAGTATAGTTACTGGTTAAACTATGAGTATAAGAAGAGCAAAGAAATTACACATTGTTTGGGGTATCTTATAGTAATGTTGTCTTTCAATAATCCCTGTTCCCATTTTTCTTATACACAGCAATTAGCTAACATCCTATTAAACATCACACAAAATAGTCTTGAATGTCAGTGTCATTGTGCATTAGGTTCTATTTGGCTTTTCAGTTCTTGAAAGCTATTCATTTTGCTATGGAGTTAAATTTTGCCAGTACCTTCCCAGCAGTGATGGTCTCAGATTCTTCAAAATTTCTTTAATTATTTTTTACCTTTCTTATTTAATAATCTAGAATTGACTGACTGGGATTTTTACTACTGTAGAAACATGCCCTTTCACGAGGTATAGACTTTAGCATGGTGTCTGTGAAAGAGACCATACATACTGTTTCCCCAGGGACACTTCAAGTTAATGTCTGATATCCTGGGGTAATTACTAAGGATGTGCTCTTTCATTTCCATAATGACCCATTTTAGATTAGAAATTATGTGGCCCTACTATAATATAAAGTTAACTCCTGAATTTTTTTGCCAAATTTATATTTTCAGCAACATATTCTGTTACATTCATAAGGTAATTTATACTTTGCAGATCATTCAAACTGAGTTTTTGTTTTGAAAGTGTAGTTGCAATAGTGATAGATAATTTTGTTGACATGTGTTGGACACTCAGTGAGTAATTGATGAATTAAATTCTCTCATTCGAACATCAGGTATCATTAATATTCTGGTCTACGCTAAGAGCAAGAAGGAGTCCAGGATGTTAATTTTTTTGACAGATATTGGTTAAGTACCATGTATGTGCCAATCTGCTATCAGCGCTGAAGGACACAGCAGTAAAACAAGTAGACAAAATCCCATGCTCTCATGAAGATTTTGTTCTTGAGGTCCTCTACAGGGTAATAATATGTTATACTGATGAGATTCTGCTCTCTGATACAAATTGCTTTGATAAAAGGAAAGCTGTATTTTAAACCCAGCCTGTTCTTAATAAGACTGCTTCATGCTGTAGGCTAACTTTATACAATGAATTCCTACTGGGTACATTCTTCTTTCATTCACTCAATAGCTTACCTAACACCTTAGGCCCTCCTGGAGTTGATGGTGCCAGTTGCCTATGATATTTGTATTATAATTTAATAAAAAGAAGCACAGAAAATCAAATTTCTAGCAGTCTTGATATCTTCTATGTTCTAGCCAACATGTAAATAAATGTACATGGATAATTTATTACTTCATCTGTCTTTGAAAATTTTCAGTTTTCCTTACTGAGAAGGAGAGACCTTTGTCATTTTCTACCACCATGTATATAATTCATTTTTAAAATGTGTCCTGGAGCTTTTCAAATGTTTTCTCTTTGGAGAAAGCACCTTCTCTTGTTATTTGGTTCTTCATAAAGCCCTTGAATATTTAAAAATGTTATTGACTATGGGCATAAAAGAAATAATCAGCAGTTTATATAACAACACATACTTATTCAAAATGAGAACAATCGTATAGTAAAATCAGAATCATTTAAGTGTTTGAAACAGACTTAAAATGATTTAGCTTAATTCCCTTATTTTTCAAATGGGTGCAGGAAGTACGGCAAGGAAATGGTATTTGACTCGCCCAAGTTCACAGAATAGTTTGTGGCAGACTCAGAAAAAAGATCCAAGATTTTTTTGTTTTTTGCTTTTTTAAAAAATTTCTGATTTTAAGAGTAATATATTTTTCTCTAATATATAACATTTCTGATTATAAGAGTAAAATTATAAATTTGAAAAATTCAAGAAGAATATGGAAAAAAGTAAAATGTCTAGTTAACTTACTGCATGTAAATTACTGTGGTTACACAGACTTGCTATTTAAATAATAAATATTTAAATGAATAATTTACATCTTTTGAATAATATTGAAGTTATTCCTTATAAACAACTTTATATCTTTCTTTTAAATGCTAAAAGACACATGATATTATGTGGTGTCATATGAGGGATGTACATTTGGATTAAAAATAAAGGAGAGGGCTTCCCCTGGTGGCACAGTGGTTGAGAGTCTGCCTGCCGATGCAGGGGACATGGGTTCGTGCCCAGGTCCGGGAAGATCCCACATGCCGCGGAGCGGCTGGGCCCGTGAGCTGTGGCCGCTGAGGCTGCACATCCAGAGCCTGTGCTCCGCAACGGGAGAGGCCACAACAGTGAGAGGCCCGCGTACCGCAAAAAAAAAAAGTAAAACAAAATAAAAAATAAATAAAGGAGGGAGTAGCTTTTAAGATAGATAGAGAAAAAACCCTGTATTTTTGAATTACGAATTTACAAATTATAATGAGATGATACAGGATAGATGTAGAAGTAAATATAAGTACATCAACATATTTGATAAAACTACTTGTTTTGTGGCAAATTCAAGGGAGATATATCAAAGTGACAATGCTACTACAGATGTGGACACTCCATCTCGCTCCTGGAGAGTGGTGTCTCTTCTCTCCACATGCATTCTGGAATATATATATTCTCTTTAAGTCCTCAAGGAACTTGTGCCACTGATGATCCTTCTTTCCCTTGTATCATCATTTCCCTTTCAACCAACTCCTTCCCAGCACACAAAAAATCCCCAATTTTCACCCATCATAGACAAACAAAACAGTAACGACTGCTTCCCATAAACCTGTCTCCTCTTTATCTCTCACTCTTGCATCCTATTGCTGGACAGGAGGTCAGGAGAGTGGAGAAACATTGTAACTAACCTGGGACAAGTAGTGTAACTTCTCTGCATGCCAGCAGAGTTAATAGTTTTATGTTTTATAAAACCTGACATAATTTTTTAAAAGATGGTCTTATTAAATGATTTGTGATATCTCTTTAACCTCTAAAATTAAATGATTCTAAGGGAGAAGAGAGGCAATACCCCACAGAAGCTACTTATTCATAGTATAACTACAATTTACAGCCATGATTTCATTTGCATTGATGTGTTTTGAGATTCTGTCCCTACTCAGGTTTCTAACGGTGTAAGGGAGATAGTAGAGTCACGTTATTTTAAATAAGGATCAAGGAAATACTCTATTTTTAAATGAAATAAGCTCTTTGTGCTACTGAAAAAGAGCACTGGACTTGAAGTCTATTGGACTTGAAGTTACCCCCAAAATTATTTGAATGAGAATAGGAATCAAAATATCTCTGTTCTACTGCTAGCTAACCCCACTAGCCATTTGTGTGACATTAGAAAAATAATGGCATATCTATTTATACAGTGATGAACATGAGACCAGATAAGGTCTTTCACCATTACTTTTCCTTTTTAGAAGTGAAATCCTTTCTTCAAGTGAAATTGAGTTAGAAGCCCAAAATATAGGATAAAATTGCAGTGCTCTATTGGATTAGAGGTGGAACCTCGGAGCCATAACCTTTCACCCCTCTCACACCTCACGTGGTGCCCAAGGTGCCTTGGTGAAGCCTCGGAACTCCATGAGGCTGAAGCCACTGGAGTAGGTAATCATCTAGGTTCCGTGGAGTTTGAACTTAGACTGACAGTAATTTTCATTCTTGTTTGCGCTTTTGTCAGCTGCTAATAAATAAATATAAATAAAATATCCACTAGATGGCAGTAGATCAAATCTTTGTTCTAATAGTTTCAGCTGACAATCTTACAGTCCAATATTTAAGTACATATTTGGATTACTTACAAAACTTTCAGAATAATTCCATTTTATCACAGTTCATATTTTAAAATTCTTCAGCCTCTCAATTTATTTTCACTTGGTGTCCCATTTTCAAGACATTGTAGAATTATTGGTTAGTCCAAACAGTCTTTATGACTTGCTCTGGTCATGGGAATTTTATTTTAATTGCAAAATATTCAAATAAATACATATCCATGAGCATTTAAATTTATTTGTAATATCCACTTGATTTTCCAGCTTTACTAGAAGCCAGTCTTTAACCCAGAATGATGGTGACCTGGTT
Organism: Aethalodelphis obliquidens; assembly: GCF_003676395.1. Lineage (NCBI taxonomy): Eukaryota > Metazoa > Chordata > Mammalia > Artiodactyla > Delphinidae > Aethalodelphis > Aethalodelphis obliquidens. Next base: position 27,476,676 of record NW_020837945.1, on the reverse strand, counting down.
GCTCATCTTTCCTGTCTCATACCATCTGCTCCATTGCACAGCACTGAGCTTCCCATGATAATGGTAGGCTGCATTGTGTTGTGTACTAATGTTTCAAGAAGGAGATGCTGTCAGGTTATACTAGGTGATGGGAGATCATGATAAGGGTAACCAAGCAAGTGAGGTAGCCCAGGACGCTGCTCGATGCTTCCAACATTTAAAGTACTGCAGCCTCATGGAAGATAGAACAATGACTCTTTCCTTCAGGATTCAGCCGGTTTTCTCAGACTCAACAGTTCTGGTAACTTCATGCCAACACTGAGCCCCCCAGAAGTTGCTACCTGGTTTTCTTTTTTGGAATCATATTTATACTCTCCAGGAGAGAACTGGTTGAGTGAATTTGTTGTAATCTTACATAGTGATAAAGTTAATTTATATATTGGGATCCAAAAAATGGAAGCTGCCCCAGTGGCCCAGCCCACATGAGAAATCTAAACCTAAGTCAGCCTAGAAAACCTAACATACATCAATCACAATCCTCCAGCTCAGCTTTAGCTAGTTCACCTTACCCTAAAAATAAGACCTGCTAGCCTTATAAGGAAATCCTCAACCTCCCAGCTAATCATGCCCTGTTTTTTGTTGCCTCTTCTGTAACTCTATGAAACCTATAAAACTCACTCTAGCCCTAAATCCCTCAGGAACAGGGCTTCACTGCTTGTGAGGCAATGTTCTCCCCCAATCCATGGATTGTTTTCCCTTGAATAAAGGACATTAAACTTATTACTCTTATTGTTTTCATCTTGTCATTTGACAGTAGAGCACCCCTTATATGCAGTCTCTAAGTTACCTTAAATCTGGTTGGATCCCATTGAAGGCAGTTTATACGTAGAATGGTCAAGGGAAAAGATCAAAGTTTTGGCCCGTTTTCTAGGTGAAATTAGTAATAGCTCCCTATTTTACTCCCAGGATTGTCCCACTCAGGATGATAAATTACATGATTACCTGAATACGTAGTCATCTTTGTCTTGAGCTAATTCCTGCTCTTTAGGCCAGGGTTATGTGGCATAAGACTTGGCTAATGAGAAAAGCGCTGCCTGAGACTACTTACTTAGGAAGCAGCTATGGGGCACAGACATTTAGAGTTGTGTGGACTACCAGTTGTGCAGTCCTTAGAATAAACGAAAAGAGAATTTAAAGAAGAAAGCTAACTTTAAATTCAAGCTTCTATCTCATTAGTTCAATTTTATCTGCTAGATGCAGTCTCTTTCTAATGCACTGTGGAAACAAGAATATGATTTTCATTAATAAGGAAAATTATAAAGCTAGCAAAGAATTTAAGTGGTTTGCCTTAAGTACCTTTGTGATACTTTGCGTGTATTACATTATAAATATCAGAGAAAATTCCAAAATTAGAGCCTTAAAGATGGTGAATTCACAATCTCTCATGCATAAATGGTAGATTAAGTCTTTTAATTATCACTCTTAATAATAATTAACATCACCACTAAATGTATGGGAAGTAGTTATCTTTCCATCTAAGTCATTACCCAAAATTCTCTTTAATAATCATATCTTTAAATACTTTTTCCCTTGCATTACTCCTCTATCATTTTAATTGAATAGATTTAATATAGCAAATCATGCACTGCAAAATCTATTTTTGCCCTCAGAACAGGTTTATAATGAACAAATGCTAAGGGACAGTTTGAAATGTTTTGCCCAGAGACTGAGGGGCATTGTTTTTCAAAATGTAAAGAGATGTTTTTCAGGGAGGGCTGTGATGAGCTTTTTGCTTATCTCCATGTAGAACGCAGAAAGAGATTAAATGAGATTAAATGATAACTTGGGACATGTTGTTTAGAATAACTTCAGGAATCTTTATTTTCCAGCTATCAGAATAGGCCCATAAAGACATTTGTGCAAAGCTTTTTCTCTGAAAGTCATTTATTTCACTTGTGGTATTTTGGACATTATCATACTGAGTTGAAGGGCAGTGAACATAATGTTCTCACAAATGTTACTGTATTACTTTGAGTAGATAAAGTGTAGAAATAGCTACTTGTTGGGTTGAAAATCTCCTGTGTCTTTCTGAAAGATTCACTTCTGTTCACCAAATAATCCCATTTCTTTTTCTTCCTCTTGAGTGCAAAGAAAGAGTAAATTCCTTAACCCCTTAGAAGTTAGGTGGCACCATGTGACTAGTTCTGGCCAATGAAATGTGATCACTTCCTGGAAGAGCCTTGAGGAGCCCACCCTCCTTGTTCTTCTAATCACAGTGGCAGTGGGATCATGTACTGAGACAGCAGAGCCCTAGGGCAGAGACAGCCTGGATTTCCAAGACTCTGATTACAAAGGAGCTATGCGGAAGTAAAATAGAGTGAAGTGAAATATTCTAAATACTAAATGAAAAAGAAATAATTATATGTCATAAGTCTCTGAAATTTCAGGTTTGTTATCACAGTGTAACCCAGCCTGTTTTGACTAACATAGGGCTTATAGGGAAGTTTAGTTTTACAATTTAATTTTTTTTTCCTGACTTGGATAGTCTTTGCCATGACTGAGTTTGTTTCAAGCAAGTATTAAGACAAGTCATCACTCTGAAGTAAAGAAAACATGAAATTAGACTTTCATATAAATAATTTTTAATTTAAGTAAAATGTGGGAAATTATCCAAAACGTGTAGGATTATTTTAGCCAACAAATATAATCTGTAGGAAGAATCCTTATAAGAAGGGAAGACAAAATCTATAATATTCTATGGTTTGTGGTTTAAAAGATCAATTTATAATTTTATAGTTCTCAGTTTTTATTTGTAAAGTAATAGTGTTGCAGAACTAGAAAAATAAAGTTTCTAAGACACATAAACTGGTTCAGCATAAGAACATATAAATGTTCACGTTATAGATATGCAGCTGTGTCCTGCTTTGCTTGGGACAGTCTCAGTTTATGTACGCTGTCTGGTAATTCATAATAGTGTCCTCTTCATTCAAAGATTGTGCTGAATTGGTGATACATTGTATGTATGTCTATGGGACCAGACTCATCAGGGATAGTTTGGAAAACGTGTGTAGTGCAGCTAAATTTTCTTCTTTCTTAGTTCTGTGGAACATATCATTGCATGAAAATAACATTATATGAGATTGTTAGGTGCCCAGGCCAGCCCACAGAATTTTTTAAATTCATAACTGAGCCAAGCCATAGTGATTAGTAAATGCAAAATAAAATTTTATAGGTTCTTGTGGATTGGCTTAGGCTCCTAATCATCATGTATGTAAAACATTGCATTAAATGAAAAATGTGGTCTAGTTTCCAATAACTAACTTACCAAGGAGTCTAGAACATAGCCACTTTTTCATTTGGGCATAAACAGTGGTTTTTATATGCAGCTTTCCTTATTAGTAGTATTAATATTTTATTTTTTATCATGGAAAATTTTGGAGACACAAAAAGTAAGTAATAGTATAGTAAACCGCTATGCAGCTATTACCCCAGTCCGAACAACCACCGACAAATGGCCAGTGCTATCCTATCCATACCCCCAACTAATTTTTTCCTCCTGTATTATTTTCAAGTAAATCCAGACATCATATCATTTTAGCCTCATACATTTCAACTTTTATCTCCAAATGGTAAGTACTCTTCGATAAACATGGTATTATGTGGTTATCATATAATAGTATGTGTTTAACAAATGTGTGTCAAAATAGGTTTGGGTTGAAGAGTAACATGTCACCATTTAGCCACATTAAATGGATACTATCTCTTGGACTAACAGTCTCCCCATTTCACCTTTATCAGAACAAATTACCTTTAAACATTCCAAAAGTAAACTCTAAATTTCCCTTTAGACAATTTAGAAGTATATGTACACACTCCAATCCAGAGATCAAGGAGCTGTGAAGATGTGTTCTGCAGCTGTCTCCCTTTGAAGTTCTCTGCTCTGACACTTCAGATAACAGTATAACTCAGGTTTCCAGGGAACTGAGCAGTCTACTCTTCAAAGAAGAGGTGAATACCTTAGCTTGACAGGTTAACTTCAAGAAAGGTAATCCTAATAAATGGAACTTACAGAGTAAATGTTAAGAGGACTGAAAAATGGCTTTTGCTGACCTATTTATTGAGACTAGCAGCATGTTATAAACAAATCTTATAAACTAGCAGCATGTTATAAACAAATCTTATTTTCTTTGTGCTAAAGCCATTCCTGCATAATCTTTTTATGTACTTTGCAGGATTTGTAGGAAATGAAAATTATTGCCTTTCTGTTTCATATTTCAGGACGTAATTAAGCTGTATTTCTGATCTGTTTAAAAAGAGAAAGCCAAAACAAGTTTTTCCTTTATTTATCAAATATGTAATTAGAAGAAAAAAGAAGGGAATTTATTTGGTACAGATTATATTTTTAGTAAAATTAGAGAAATTTGGCTGACTGAAACAGATTATTTATATATTGTACCAATTTCCTTGACTCATATATATATTTTTGTTTATATGCAAATGATATAAAATGACTAAGAAGATAGAAGTAGTGTTGCTTATTTGTGGGGGGAGGGAGGATTGGAAATAGGGTTCACCTAACTGGATTACTAGTTTTCCTTTTTTCACCTCTTGTATCAATGACATGTAAATGGCATTTACCTTAATTTAAGCGTTTGATTTAGATTCCAATGCAGGTGTAAGCAGCATATTAAAGGAAACAGTCCTGTTTCTACTATTTAGTAGCCTTATACCCAAGGTCAAACCTTGACTGTCTAATTATGTAATGATAGTAATAACATTTTTAATCTGTAAAGGTACTGAAAGGATTAAATGGGGTCATCTATATAGTTTTTTTTTAATTTGGATCTATTTTTGTATTTATATATAATACTAAAATTTTAAGTGTACAATTTGTTTTTTTGACAAACCTATACATTCATGTGACCAACATCATAATCATGATAGAGAACATTTCCTTCACCTCCAAAAGTTCTCTCATGGCCCTTTATAGTCAGTCCTCTCCACTCACCTTCAGCTTCTGTCAACCACTGATTTGTATTCTGTCCTTACAGGTTTGCATTTTCTGAAATTTCATATAAATGGAATCATGTGGGTATGTGGTAACTCATGTCTGGCTTTTTTTACTCAGCATAATGCTTTTGAGATTTATCCACTTCGTTAAGGATATGAATAGACCATTCTTATTTATTGCTAAGTGCTATTCTGTATTAAATGAATATACAATCACTTGATGGACATTTGGATTGTTTCCAGTTTGGGACAATTAGGAATAAAGCTTCTGTGAATATTCACTTACAGATATTTATGTGGACATAGTTTTTATTTATCATAGGTAAATGCATAGAAATGACATTGTTGGGTTGTATGGTAAGTCCATAATTAACTTATTAAGTAACTCAAAAGCGTTACCTCTTTAAAGTCGCTATACCATTGGCAATCCCTCCAGTAATGAATATATTAATGACTCCAAATTCTCATTTATACTTGGTATTGTCAGTCATTTAAAAAATTTTAGCCCTTCAAGTGTACGTGTAGTGCTATATCATCATGGTTTTAATTGCATTACTCCAAAGGACTAATATCTTTAGCATACTTCCTTGTGTTTATTGTCCATTTATCTTCTTTTGTTATGTGTCTGTTAGAATCTTTTGCCCATTTTTATCACATCTTTTCTTCTTCCTGTTGAGGTTTAAGAATTCTTTAAATATACATGATATAAATCCTTTATCATGTATGTTTGCAAATGTTGCTCCCTATCTGAGGCTTGTCTTATTTCCTTACGTGTTTTTTGAAGAATAAGAGATTTTCATGTTGATGAAGTCCAATTAAACAATTTGTATTTTATAGTTTGTATTTTTTTGCATTGTGAAAATTCTTTGCCTAACCCAGTACCACCAAGACCTTCACTTATATTTTCTTCTAAAAGTTGAATAATTTTAGCAGTTTTATTTAGTTCTATGAACCATTTGAAGTTAGTTTTTGTGTATGGTGTTAAGTCAGGGTCAAGGTTCATTTTTTTGCACAGATGTATGTATTTGTTCCAGAACCATTTGTTGAAGACAATATTTTCCTGTTGAATAACCTAGGCAGCTTTGTCAAAAATCAATTGATTATATGGACACCCTATTTCCTGTTGAATTAATTTATATGTCAGTTTTGACACCAATACCACAATGTTTGGATAATTGTAACTTTATAGTAATTCTTGAAATGAAGCAGTGTAAATTGTCCTCTTTTAAAATTAAGGTTATTCTAGGTTCAATGCTTTGCCGTTTAATTTTAGAATCACCTTGTCAATTTCTACATAAATAACTACTTAGTTTTTCGTTAGAGTTCATGGTGCCATAGATATATACAGAGAAAATTAAAACCTTTGTAGTGTTATGTGTTTTGATTCATGAACATGGCATCTCTTCCCATTGTTTATTCAGCTGTCTTTTAAATCCACTCAGCAATATTTTAGAGATTTCAAGATACAGATTTAACATGCATTTTGGTAAATATAATTTGTAGACCTATATGTTTCATTTTCATTAGTGCTACTGTAAAGAACATTTTAATTTTATTATTTAGTTGTTTGTTATTAGTATATAGAAATATATAACTGATTTTTGTATATTTATCTGGAATCATCTGCCTTTACTACACTCACTTCTTAGTTCCAGTAGCATTTTTTTGCAGATTTCTTTGATTGGTCTACATAAATGATCATGTCATCTGTACATAAAAAGTTTCATTTTTTCCTTTCCAATATATATGACATTTTTAATTTACTTTATTATCAGTTGCACTCTTTTTGCTTCATCGCACTGCAGTGTTGTGCAATGTTTGCACAAAGCTGAACAAAAGGGGTAAGAACAGACTGCTTTGCTCCTGATCTTAGAGGAAAGCATTCAGTCTTTCATAGGAGTGATATCAGTTGCAATGTTTTGGTGGGTATTTTTATCAGATTGATAACAGGGTAACTTCCACTCATAGCTTGAAGGTAATTTTTATTATGGTTGGATTTTGAATGTATCAATTGCTCTATTACACATATGTTAGGATGAGCATATGATCTTTTTTCTATTATTTAATAAATTGTTAGATTACTGATATTGAACCAATCTTAACAGTACTAGAATAATGTGTTTTTCTTTCTATGTATTGTTAGATGTTGTTTGCTAATATTTTGGGTTTTTTTAATTTGTTTATCCAATCTCCCAATGATAGATATTGTATATTTCCATTTTGTTAACAAAAATTCTGCAATATCTATCATTTCACATATTTTCATGTGCACACCCAAGATTATCTCTAGAGTATATGCTTAGACATGGATATATCTCCAGAGTGTATATCTAGAAGTAGGTTATAGAATAAGTTCATCTTCACCTTTATTAGATATTATCAGAGTACCATCCAAAATGTTTGCACAAGCTATGCACTCAACAGCAGTATATTAATCTTCCTTCTTCCTCATAGCCTTACCAATAATCAGAAATATTTGTGTTTTGGCCAAATTTTGATGGGTTTGGAAAGCTAACACATTGTTTAATTGCCTTTTCTTGATTAGTAGTGAAAGAAAGCATAAAGGATTTTCTTTGGCAAATTGCTTACAACCTGTTCAAGTGCTTGCTAATATTTTCTTTGAGGTTTTTGCATCTGTGTTCAGAAAATTTTTTAAAATTACTTAATTTATTATTGGCTGCGTTCGGTCTTTGTTGCCGCACGTGGGCTTTTTCTAGTTGTGGCCAGCGGGGGCTACTCTTCCTTGCAGTGCATGGGCTTCTCATTGCAGTGGCTTCTCTGGTTGGGGAGCATGGGCTCTAGGCGTGCGGGCTCAGTAGTTGTGGTGCACGGGCTTAGTTGCTCCGCGGCATGTGGGATCTTCCCGGACCAGTGACTGAACCTGCATCCCCTGCATTGACAGGAAGATTCTTAACCACTGAGCCACCAGGGAAGTCCCCAGAAAGCTTACTGATCTGTTTTATGTATGTATGTATTCACTTATTTAAAAATTATCTTTGGTTTTTATATCAGATAATTTTGGCATCATAAAATGAGTTAGCAAATATTCTCTCCTCCTCTATTTCCTGGAAGAGTTTGTGCAAAATTGGTGTTACTTCTTCCTTACATAAAATTTATTTGGACAATTTACCAGTGACATCATCTAGGCATGGAACTTCCTTTGTGAGAAGGATTTTATTATGACTTCAATTCCTTTAATAGTTATAAGGCTACCCAGTTACCTATTCCTTGCTGAGGGAGCTTTGGTTGTTTGTATTTTCAAGGAATTATTCCATTTCATCCAAGATGTTCATAAACGTGTAGTTTGTTCATAATATTCTCTTTTTGTCATTTTAATATCAGCAGGACCTATATGTATGTCTATATTTTTATTATTGATATGATTATTTCTGTATTTTCTCTTGTTTCCTGATCACTGTGGTTAATGCTTTAACTTTATTTCTCTGTTCAAAGAACCAGATTTTGAGTTCATTGATTTCCTGTATGTTTTCCTCTTTTCCTTTTCTTTTTTAAAATATTTCATTTCCAAGTATAGTTGATTTACAATCTTGTGTCAATCTCTGCTGTACAGCAAAGTCACTCAGTTATACACATATATACATTCTTTTTTTATATTCTTTTTTTTTTGCAGTACGTGGGCCTCTCACTGTTGTGGCCTCTCCCGTTGCGGAGCACAGGCTCCGGACGCACAGGCTCAGCGGCCATGGCTCACGGGCCCAGCCGCTCCGCGGCATGTGGGATCTTCCCAGACCGGGGCACGAACCCATGTCCCCTGCGTCGGCAGGTGGACTCTCAACCACTGCGCCACCAGGGAAGCCCTATATTCTTTTTTTCACTATAGTTTATCACAGTATATTCAATATAGTTCCCTGTGCTATATATTAGGACCTTGTTGTTTATCCATTCTAAATGTAACACTCTTTTTCTTGATTTTTGCACATACCTTTATTATTTTCTCCCTTCCATTTACTTTGGGTTTATTTTGCCTATCTAATTTTTGTTTTGTACAATGGAAGCTTAGATAATTGATTTTAGCTCTTTCTTAATGCTATAAATAATTGATTTTATAGCTTTCTTAATGCTATACATTTCCCTGTAAGCACTGCTTTAGCTGCATCCCACAAATTTTTATGTTATGTTTTTGCTTAAAAATTTATCTAGTTTATTTTTTACCCATGGTTTATTTAGTGATGTGTTATTTAATTTCCACGTATTTGAAAATTTTAAAAATATTATTTATTTCTAAATTAATTCCATTATTGTCAGAGAACTTTGTATGATATCAGTTTTCTTACATTTATTGAGACTGCTTAATTTGTTATTTGGGAGGGTTTTTAATCTCTTACTGATTTTTCTGGTTGCTTTTCTTTTATTGTTACTGAGGTATATGTGTATATCTCCAAATATGATTTTGGATCTACTTATTTTTCTTTTCATTTCTACATATTATTCTTCATGTATTTTAGTTCTGTTGTTAGTCTATCCACATTTAGGCTTTTATATATATGCTGATGAATTGATCCCTTTATCATTATGAATGACAGTCTTTAAGTTACATTCCTTATAAACTCTGCTTTGTGTGTCTCATATGAATATAGCTACTATAACGTCTTTAAAATATTTGTCTGCTTGGTATATTTATTTTAATCCTTTTGCTTTAAAACTATATATGTCTTTATATTTAAAGTAGGTTTCTGCTAGACTATACCACAGTCGGGTTTTGATTTTTGATTCAGTCTGACAATCTGCTTTTTCATTACTTTTAATTGAAGTGTTCAATTTATATTTAGTATAATTTTAATATAATTGGGTTTATATTTATGATGTTACTATTTGTTTTTCTACTTGTCTCATCTGTTGTTTATTCCTTTTTTCCCTTTTCCTCTTCCTTTATTTGGGTTAAGTAATTGTTGAGAATTATTTTTATTTCCACTATTGGTTTTATCTTTTTGTTTTATTTTTGATTCGTTTCCCTAGGATTTATAATATAAATCTTTACGTTACAACACACTTTGAAATAATATTATACCAGTTTATGGGCATAGTAAGAACCTTGTAACAGTATACTTCTATTCCCCAACTTTATCCTTTGTGCAGTTTGTGTTGAACATTTTATGTCTCCATATGCTATAAACAACACAGTGGTCTTTTAAAGCATTGAATTACTTTCTGTAGTAATTGAAAATTAATTAAAATATAAGGAGTTTATATTTACCCACCCGATTGCCATTTCCAGTGCTCTTCATTCCTTTGGCCAGTTACAGATTTTTTTCTGATATGATTTTCCTTCTCCCTAAAGGTCATTCTATGACATTTCTTGTAGTATAGTTAGCTGATGATTCATTCCCTTGGTGGTTGTTTCTTTGAAAAAAGTCTTAATTTTACCTCAGTTTTGAAGACATCTTTTCTGGGTAAAGAATTATGGGTTAGCAGTTTCTTTTTCTCATTCAGTACTTTAAATATTTCACTCCATTGTGTTTGATTTAAGTAATTTTTGAGGAGAAGTCTGCTATAATTCTTATCTTTGTTCCTCAGTGTGTAAACTGTATTTTTTCTATGGCTGATTTTAAGACTTTCACTTTATCAGTGATTTTCAGTGATTTGATGTTATTATACTAATTTTACTTTTCTTCACTTTTATTCTGTTTGGAATTTGTTGAGCTTTTTGAATCTGTGGTTTGGTAAATATTATCAAATTCAGAAAAGTTTTGGCCTTTATTTCTTCAAAAAGTATTTTCTATTCCCTCTCTCTCTTCTCCTGGTACTCCAATTAGATGTAAGGGATACAATATGATGTTTTCTCACCGGCCACTTTTTTGTTCATTTATTTATTTTTTTAGTCTTGTTCCTCTCTGTGCTTCATTTTGTATGGTTTCTATTTCTATGTCCTCAATTTCACTGTTTTTTCTTTCTTCTGCAATGTATAATCTGCTATTAATCACACCCACTGTATTTTCATTTCAGATGTAGTATTTTCCATCTCTAGAATCCCATTCATGTCTTTTTTACATCTTCCACTTCTCTTGTTATAAGGCTTATATTTTCTTTTTCTTTATCTTCTTGAACATATAGAATACAGTTAACCCTTGAACACCACGGGTTTGAATTGTGCAGGTCTACTTATACACAGGTTTATTTTCATAAATACATACTACAGTACTACATGATCTGTAGTTGGTTGAATCCACAGATGTGGAACCGAATATACAGAGGGCTGACTGTAAAGTTATGTTGTTTGTGACTTGATTTTGTTGTAGTTCTTTAAACAGTGTAAATTTTTATTTTCTGTAGAATTAAGTTACTTAGAATCAGTTGGACCCTATCTAGGTATGCTTTTAAGCTGTTATATACTTTATTTCTGGACCAATAGTGTCACCACTAAAGTGGTGACAGATATTATTCTGAGGATTTTACCCGGTTCATGTGTATTATAAGGAATGTTCACTCTGACTTGTGGGAACGTAATTTATTCCCAGCCCTCTGTGAGCTCCAGAAATTGTTCTGCCTAATCCTTTGTGGTGGTACTTTTTCCAGTCTCTCATAGTTTCCTCTCATGCATGCATGTATCAGTACTTAGCCAAAGATTTAAGGGGATCCCCTCTACACACTCCAGATCTCTCCCTGGATATAACTCCTTCCACAAATTTCAGTGTCTGTGATCTCTTCAATTTCAGTTCCTGGCTCCTCAACTCAGAGAAACTGCCAGGCTCTACTTGGATCTACCCTCTTTGCTCCGTGGCCTGGAAACCACCTCAAAGCAGTAAGCTGCAACAATCTTAGGTCTCACCTTGAATGTTTCCCTTCTATATTATATCACACTCTCATATTACCTGTTGTCCAACATATGAAAATTGTTGTATATATTTTTTCTGGCTTTCTAGTTGTTTAATTTGGGACAGCAAATTAAGTTCCTTTTATCTTGGGCAGAAACTAAAGTCCTGTAAAATAGGTTTATAAACTGTAAACTCCTGTACTGTCATCCATATTATACTTTGTGAATGATGCCTTATAAGTGGTACATCCTCATAACCAGGGTTTCGGTTTCCATGTTTCTTCCCTGCAGTCTGTATCCATATAGCTGTAAAAATGGTTTTTTATAAACGCAAATATGGTCATGCCCCTCCCCTGCTTAAAACCTTCCAATGGCTCCATCATTTTGCAATATATACAAATATAGAATCATTGCACTGTGCACCTGAAACTAACATAATGTTATATCAATGATACCTTAATTAATTAAAAAAATAAAAGTTTTTTTTTTTTTTTTTTTTTTTAAAGAATTCTGGCAGTAATGAATGCTGTAGTCTAAGAACCATGGGTCTCCCTACTTCTTGGACCACATAGGGCTGAGATCCTTATATGATCTTATATGAGCACAGAGCATTTGGGGAAAGCGTCAAAAGTGGATTAATATTGAACTTTCCACAAACTCAGCTATTGTGGTTATGATTTGGAGTTAACGTTATTAAAAAATAATTTATATAAACAACATTACTTGTTTTGCTGGTATCATAGAACAATTCATACCTGGTAAACCTATCTGAATATTTTTTAAAGGCACACATATTTTTAGCTTTCTTCCCAGTAGCAGATTCTTGATAAATAATAATTAAATGAACAAATGGCATATTCTATTTTAATCGTAATAAAAGCAACTATGACACTAATAATAACAACTAACATTTACTGGGTGCTTACTCTAGACCAAGCTCTAGACTCTATGTTTATGAATGAGCTTCATTTAGTTCTCACAACAAACCATAATGGAGGAATGATTTTTTTCCCCATTTTAAAGATAAGGAAACTGAGGCTTAGAAACACTGTCTTGCCCAAGGTCACACAACTAGTCAGAGGATTAACCTAGATAACTTGTCTCCAGAATCCACAGTCCTAATCACTAATTTAGAGTACCTTTATTTTAGCCACGTGAACAAATCAATTTAGTGACCATATTAGTTACAACTCTTGGTACACAGTGTTTGGTTATATAATATGATTGAAATTTTTTCTTTGATCAGATTGCTTTTCATTAGGATTATCAGAGTGATCAGCCTGTTCAATATTTTTCCAGTCATGACGCCTTCCATTTCAAATTCTGCAATGCATAGTCTCAGAGACAAAGAATTGTTTCATAACTGTTAGGCCCAGTCCTTGGAAAGATCAATCCCTCTAATGCTCTTCTTCCTCCCAGTTAGTAAGGCTTGGGTCCTCACATCTCTTTGGATTCTCTTTTCAGAGGCAATAGGAAAGGAAAACGTTTGGGGTTTCGTCCAGTACTTTTTTGATTCTTAATGCTCTTGTTTGTAGTGAGGACAATGTGAAAATAGCAGTGATTATTCATATTTTCATTTTTTCTTTCTAACCCTCTTGGGAGCTACATTTTTCGTTGTATGGGTTTGTCTGTGATGGAGAAAGCTATGGCAAAAGCTATAGTTATCACTCTCTTTACATGGAATGGAAGGATAGATATTTTCCATTGTGATCCAAAATAGGTCACTTCTGACAGAGTTTAAAAGAATTCCCTCACTGTGCTTATCCCATAGCTGCTAATTCATACTACATCTCCATAATCAGAGGATGTTTACTGTGGGTGATCTTGATCATAGTCTCACCTAAAAAAGTTGGGAGGTACAGTGATGCTTCCTCTTTTACTTACTGTATTTCTGCTTTCCTCCCCCCTTTCCTTCCTGGGGGATATGTGAGTGTGTGTGTGGGTCTGTGTCTGTGTCAGTTTCAATGTGTGCACATCTCATAACATAGTCCTTTCATCTCAACCGCCCTATTGTAGCTGGAATTTATCCATCTCTTCATCTCTTCTGTCCCTACTTATTTCAGCCTGATGGATAACCTCTTCATTGGTGTTTCCACTTCTGCTCTTGTTTCTGTATCCATCCCCCACACAACATCCAAAGGATGTTTTCAGAATGAAAATCTGATCATGATATTGCCTCCTGCTTAAAAACATTTGATGCCTGCCTGAAATTCATAATGTCTACTTTTCATGACCTTGCTCCTGCAAACATATGCAGTCACATTCATTTACCAGATAAATAGCTTTTGTGTTTTGATCACAGTAAGAAATGTATTTTGCATCATCATTCAGTACGTATGTACACACATAAATACACACACATATGTGCCTAAAACAAAAGTTTCACAAAAAATACTTAGCTTTTCTACACACGCACATGCACACACACACATACATATGTGACGTGTACTGTGCATGGGTGAATTTTTTATGTATTCTCCCTTACTGCATGAGACCAGGGAATATGTTCTACTTGAGCATTACCTTATGTCCAGTACCTGGAATAGTGCTATATACAGAATAGTTACTCAGGGTATATTTGTTGAGAGAATACATATTAATGTTTGAACTTTATTGAGAAACAATTATCTCCAAAATACTACTTAGTGATGCTGATTTGGTTTATAAGTTCTGATATTTAGGTAAAATAATTGCTAAGTAGAACTTATCAAGAAAAACCATAGAGTTAAATTTATTTCTTTCTCTGATGTTTCTATGAATCAAGAATATTTGTTCTGAACTTTGAATTTTGATTTGGTGAAGGTCTTTGTCAAAATGTATCTTAGCAAGCTCACTGTCAGTTGCTTTTGGAATTTGTATAACAAAGTCCATTAGTAGCTTTCATTCTTTCTATTTCATTTTTAAAGAACGTTGTTTGGAATTACAGTTAACATATAAAGAATCTTTTTCCCTAGGTTTTTTTTTTAAATAAATTTATTTTTGGCTGTGTTGGGTCTTCGTTGCTATGCGTGGGCTTTCCCTAGTTGGGGTGAGCAGGGGCTACTCTTCGTTGCAGTGGGCGGGCTTCTCATTGCAGTGGCTTCTCTTGTTGTGGAGCACAGGATCTAGGGGCGCGGGCTTCAGTAGTTGCGGCACTTGTGCTCAGTAGTTTTGGCTCACGGGCTGTAGAGCACAGGGTCAGTAGTTGTGGTGCATGGGCTTAGTTGTTCCGCGGCACGTGGGATCTTCCCGGACCAGGGCTTGAACCTGTGTTCCCTGCATTGGCAGGCGGATTCTTAACCACTGCACCACCAGGGAAGTCCCCCTAGTTTTCAATATTATATTATAAATAGGAGCTGTAAACTAATGCTATGTCTGTAAAAGCATGTTATAGAAAAGTTTTTTCTGTTGTTTGAAATTAAATAGTTTTCTATAGGAAAAATAAAGCTCAGAAAATACTTCCTGTTTCTACTTATGGATATAACCATTTTATGCATTAACTACAAGGAATTCACACTTGTTATAATTTTCCTTTAAAAATCTGTAATAGTAGCTATTTCAGTGACAGTTTCACATATTAGACATTTTAATGTATACTATAAGATATAGGGAAACAAGTTACATTTAAAAATCTATGTGTTTCTTTGTTTAAAGTAGAACATCACATTTCTTCTGCCTCTAGGCAGACATATATTTTCATTTATTAGATGAGATTCAACATTTTAAAAAGTCCATTAAGCAGTAACTGAGCGTCTAAAAGCTTTAGGTGTTAATAGAAGATGTTTGCAAATCTGAAGAAATGGGGATCCACGCTGAACAGGTAGGGTTTATTAAATTTGAGGACATACTAGAGTCGGCTTTAAGGTAGATTCATCATGATTGTTGCTAAAAACATCCAGTATTTGTAATTGGTGTGGGATAGCATAGATAAACTTCCTTCCTAAGATATTGAACCTTTTAGCTTTCATTGCTGGATATAATTTATATTAGCCTCAAGCACTAAACCAAATGATTCCACATATTAACTATTTGGTGGTCCTAATACAGTCCAGCTTTAGACCAGGACTTGAATGGAGGCAGAAGTACATTAATCTTCAGAGATACCAACACAGCAGATGCTGAGATCGATTTCCTAAAGTCATGTATTATTTGCATTTTTTTTCTCTTTGCGAAGCTCTAATCGCTGTGCTCTGGAAGCACAGATCTGTTTTGAAGTCCTGAGAAACTTCTTGTACCAGATGCTGGAAGGGAAGTTTGCGAATCAGGAGTTCAGTGGACTTCTGATAACATCTAATTTCATGGAGTGCCACAGTATCAGGCCTGTAATGATGAGGTTTCTTCACCCCTCCAGAAGAGGGCAGACTCTTATGAGTAGCGTTTGTAGCCAGTTGCTTCTTCCTTGCTTTACCACTGGTCTGTTTGTATCCTTGGTACAGAGACCTAATTAGAGAGCAACTGTGGTGCAGTGGAGGCTGTGAACACAATTGAAAGATGGCTGACACAGAGCCTACCCCCTAACACTCCCAGCACCACTTCTGTGCCCTGCATCAGCCAATCACACGCCATCTATTGCATTTCTTGATACCAACTGTGGTTATTATCTCTTCTGAGATCACTCAAAAGGAAAACAAGGTTAATTCTTAGTGTTCTTTTTTCTCCCCTTTAAAACAAATATTAGTGCTTTTTATAATTAAAAAAAAAAATGGAGAGGAAAACAGACTCAAAAGGTGATAATGGTTGCAGTCCAGTCCTTACATGTTACTATTCAGCCCTTGAACTCATATGATTCGATAACGTGTCCTTCTTACAATCACTTATTAGTGAGGTATCGACCGAGTTGCAGTGGAATTTTAAAATAATTATGAAAATTTTAAAGAATTCTCAATAAAAGTTACTTTTAAAAATTTTCTAGGTGAATTGAAAGTGTTTATTGTGTGCTTTTTTAATTTGTTGCCCAGGCTTTAAACTTCTGTTTCACAATGGTGGTTTTAATCTTTCTTTCTTAGGAAGGTATAGGCATGATAATTTTTTTTCCCAGTCACATTCCTTATATTTATGACCGTCTCCTGGGTTAGACTGTATTGTTAGTGCTATCTTTGGAACCATGTAGAAGTCTTGGCCATTTAGTGTTAGAAGATGAACTTGGGTGAAGTCATTTATAGAAAGGACAAGGCAACTCATAATCTGAAGAAAAAAGGATTCAGAAGTTCAAGTATTGCTATTTGAAGGTATGCAAGACTTTATCTCTGAAGCCAGTGGCTTCAATAAGTAGGATCGGGCAGTTTCTGGCAAATGTCATTGTAGTAGACGTCCATATTTTTCCTATATCTATCACTGTACCTTCTTGTCTTTGAAGTTCCCCCTTCTACTCCTCTCTGTTCATATTGGCGTCTTAGTAAAACATAATCTGTCTCTCTATATGGCCTCTATTAATACAGGGGTGAATGTTAATCAGTAATGAGCATCTTACCCAATCAAGTTCATTCTCTTCCATTTTGAAACTGGGATTGTGAGTCAGCTTAAGTTTTTCTGAGTGCCTGGGTTGGGACACGTAAAACTGAGGAGCTGTCAAATGCTATAGTTTCTTTTTCTTTTTCTTCCAGTTTTATTGAGATATAATTGACATACAGTACTATATGAATTTAAGGTGTACAGCATAATGTTTTGACTTGCATACATCATGAAATGTTCACTAAACCACTATAAGTTTAGTGAACAGCCATCAGTTCATATAAATACGAAAATAAAAAAATAGAAAAAAAATTTTTTTCCTTGTGATGAGAACTCTTAGGATTTACTCTCTTAGTAACTTGCATATATAACATACAGCAATGTTAATTATATTTATGTTTTATATTACATCCCTAGTACTTTTTTATCTTATAATTAGAAGTTTGTACCTTTTAACTGCCTTCATCCAAACCCCTCTTTCCCCACCCACCCTCGCCTCTGGCAACCACAAATCTGATTTATTTTTCTGTGAGTTTGTTTGTTTGCTTTTGAAGTTTAATTGATCTACAGCACTGTTTTAGTTCTGGTTACACAATATAGTGACTTGAGATTTCTATACATTTCAAAATGATCACCATGATGAATCTGGTTACCATGTATCATCCTATAAAGATATTACATAATTATTAGCTATATTCCCCACATTGTACATATCTGTGACTCATTTATTCTGCAACTAGTAGTCTGTACCTCTTAATCTCCCTCACCTATCTCTCTCCTCTGGCAACCATGTGATTTTTCTCTGTATCTATGATTTTCTTGTGTTTTGTTATGTTTGTTCGTTTGTTTTGTTTTTTAGATTTCACATGTAAGTGAAACCAGACAATATTTGTCTTTCTCTGTCTGACTTTCTCTGTCTGACTTACTTTACTTTAGTATAATATATACTTTATATATATATATATATATATATATATAAAGTATATATATATAATATATACTTTAGTATAATAATACTTTAGTATAATACCCTCTATGTCGATCTGTGTTGTCAAAAATGGCAAGATTTCGTTCTTTTTATGACTGAGTAACATTCCAGTGTGTGTGTGCGTATGTATGTATATGTATGCATGCACACATACACACACTTAAACAGCACATCTTTATCCATTCATCTATTGATGGACACTTAGGTTGCTTCTGTATCTTGGCTATTGTAAATAATGCTGCAATGACCATAGGGGTGCAAGTATTTTTTCAAATTAGTTTTTGTTTTCTTCAGGTAAATAGCCAGGAGTGAAATTGCTGGATCATGTGGTAGTTCTATTTTTAATTTTTTGAGGAATCTCATACTGGTTTCCACAGTGGCTGCACCAATTTGCAACTAATTCCACCAACAGGGCATGAGGATTCCCTTCTCCCCACGTCCTCCCCAACACTTGTTATTTATTGTCTTTTTGATAGTAACCATTCTGACAGGTGTGAGGTGGTATCTCACTGTGGATTTGATTTGCATTTCCCTGATGGTTAGCGATGTTGAGCATCTTTTAACGTGCCTGTTGGCCATCTGTATGTCTTCTTCAGAGAAATGTCTATCCAGATCCTCTGCCCACTTTTAAATTTTTTTTTGGTTTTTTGATATTGAGTTCTGTGAGTTTTTGGTATAAGCTATAGTTTCTAGGTGAATTGGGGACAGAAAAGTCATTCTGCAGCAAAAAGGAGCATAAAGCAGATGAGTAGAAAGGAGAAGAAATGAGCAGTATTAAAAATTCAGAAAAGAAGAATGAGTCCCTGGTTGTGATGTGGATAACGTAGTAAATAAGACATGATCTTTAATTCAACAGTAGTAGATGTGGTTTCCTGTTGGTGATGACTGTGATCTTGTCAGTTTATAAATCTTGGTGGCTAGCATATTAATGTCAGTGATGATGTGGTTCTGGGGCTAGCTGCTATACTGGAAGCTTTCCAATTTGCCAGGCAGCTTCCCATTGTAGAAGCATTAGTTTTCACCATGGCCTAGTTCTGAATTGTGGCTTTAGGAGTACTTCCTGAAAGTTCAGTTTAGAGTGTTTTCTTTTCCAGCCCTCCCAGTAATTCCGTAAGCCATCTAACACCCTGTAATAAGTCATTTGAGGCTCAAAATGCAAAGTGTGGATTCTGTTCCCTGCAACTGAACCAATAACAAATAAGTAAAGAACACTGCTTGTTGCATTGCAAGCACTCAAAATGTATTAGGTGATATTATAAATGTATTCATTCATTTAAATGTGCTTGAGAGTCATTGGTAAACAGACAGAAAGCATGCTCTTATGGAATTTACATGCTAGTGAAATGAGAAAGACAATAATCAATAAACAGAAAAAAGTAAATACATTTTATACCATGTCAGGTGATAAGACCTAAGAGAAAAGAATTGGAGAGGGTGTTTGTAGCATTAAATAGGGTGATCAGGGTGTGTGATATTTGAGTGAAGACTTGAAGAATGTGTCTATTTTTTAAAATATTGTTTTACTATACAAGATTAAAGATGAAACTAATTTCTCTTTGCTTCTTTACTTATAGTGAGACCTTAAATATAACATTAAAGAAAAAACCCATCTTGCTGTCATCTTTGTCAAGTGTCATCATCTTCTTCAGATGATAACTGATATATAGGCTTATAACACAAGTCTTTTCCCCAAATTGACCTGCACAGATTGTCAGGTGGTAGGATTTCCCTCTCTTATGTCTCATTTAGATCCAGAGTGATTGAAGAGTGGCTTGAAACTGAACAAAAACTTACTTAGAGGCCGTCAGGCTAGAGTTGTAGAAGGAACATTTTAAATTTTGGTGAGTATAATAATAACAATAGAGAATTTTCCACAGGATAAGGGTTTCACACAACTGAGTTGCAAGAAACCTCAGAATGCACAAATCTCTTTTTTTTTTTTTTTGCGGAACGCGGGCCTCTCACTGTTGTGGCCTCTCCTGTTGCGGAGCACAGGCTCCAGATGCGCAGGCTCAGCGGCCATGGCTCACGGGCCCAGCCGCTCCATGGCATGTGGGATCCTCCCGGACCGGGGCACGAACTTATGTCCCCTGCATCGGCAGGCGGACTCTCAACCACTGTGCCACCAGGGAAGCCCACAAATCTCTTCTATAACAGCAAAGGATCATTCCAATTTGCCAAAATGTCCCAAATTGAACAAATGTTTCCTTTGTGATTTAAAAAGGCCTATGAAATGGAGTTTTTCCCTTCCCTATTCTGGCCACTCTAGCTTACATTTTTACTAGATATTTTTGCCCCTTTATCACACATCATGTTATTGACCAATATACAACTTGAAATCCACTAAAAACTCTGTCATTCATGCTCACTCTACTGTGCTCTTCTATACCCTTGCAGTTTTCTTTGTCAAATTCTTATAGCTGAATTTTGCAACTTTTTCTGTTAAATTTTATCTTTTTAGATTTGAATGATTGTTCTGACTGTTGAATCTAAGTATGCCCTGACTCATTAAATAAACAATTTTGGTATCTTCCTTTTCCCTCTTTTTCAAGCTCTCTTTCGTTCCTATTTCATGGGACTAATTAATCCTTAAATGTACCAAAACAGAAGAAGTCTGGCAGTATGCTACTAGCAATGTCTCATTGACTGCCCATTGGTTCTACACTTGTGGGAGTGATCATCCAGCCATTTACACATTTGCTGGTATAAAAAGCAGTGTGCGGATTGAGTTAATGAACTGCATCTGGTTCGCCGTGTGTGTTATCTATAGCTCTTTGGCTTTTGGTCTTTAAAGGAGAATCATATCATGAAGCTTGAAATGCTACTATTAGGATTAAATGTTAGTAAAATGCCTGGTGTATAGTAGATATTCTGAGTTTTTCCCATCATTTCTCTCTTTGCCTACCTATTTTCTTATTAAGCTCCACCACCAGTGTTGTCCACAAGAATATAATGATTAAGTATCTTCCTGAAATTTAGATCACAATGACTACAATATTCCTTGTCAAACTGAGTTTTTGAAGTCAGGATTTTAACGTGATCATCCTTCTGTGCTTGACATCAAGGGTAATACTTGTACACAAAGGCAGTGGATGCAGGATGCTCTAGGGATAGACCTTGTCTCTGAGGTCAGGCAGAGCTAAGTTGAAATCCTGTTTCTATTCCTTTACACTAGTCACTGAACTTCTGTCAGCCTGAATTTCCACACCAATGCATGGAGTTAGTAATAGTTTTCTACTTCAAAGATACAAGTACAATCTTTGGCATATAGTCATAATTATGAAATGAATGAATCTTTCCCTTCTTGAATAACATAAAACCTAAGATGACATAACAGCTTTAGCCAAAAATTCATATTTATTTTATTTCGCCAGCTAAAATGTGGTCAGAATTAGGTCACAGGTAAGAATTTGGGCCATCACTTCTCCCACCTTCTTTAATCATTCTCATTTTACAGTGTAGTGGCCTGTGTTGTCACAAGGTCTGATTGTTTTCATTAAATACTCAGTTTAGGAAAGCAGCAAAGTTGACACATCATTTTCTTCATTTGACTTTGTTTTCTCCTCATTTCACAGCTCAGTGACTTCTGATATAAAGGTAAGGGTAAAACTGTAAATTTTTTATTGCATACTTTTTTAATATTTGAGATTTTAATTTTTATAGTATGAGGAAAAACATTTTAAGTATACAGTTTATTTTCTTTTAAAACTTTCTCATCACACACCAGTATTATCTGAAAAAGAATTTAAACACCTAATCTCAAAGCTTTATTTATTTTCTGTTTTATTATTTTTGATTTTTCTTGAAAAATGAATACATGAACAATTAGTCATACAATTAAAATAAATCTCCCTCTTGCTATGGACACTTCTTCTACCAAACTAAAATAAAAATTTATTAGTAGCAGAAAAATGTAGTGGAACACAGAATGTCAGTCTAAAAGTCTTGTCCAGACAACGTCAGATATACGTATTAGTTTTCAGATCAATTTCCTTCATACATATAATTAAGAACCCCTTTTGATGATGTTCTCTTTCTGCATGAAGCACATTGAATCCTGACCACTTTATTTTTTATTCTAAATTTATGAAATAGAACCTCATTTTGTTTGACTTTTAATAGAACTCAAGAAAATAGGTTGCCTTGATTCTTACAGGGCTTGAAATAAAGAAAACAGAAATCAAATTGAAGAGAAGTTAGCTGAGATATGTTTATCAATTTAATTGAAGGGAAGCTACAGTTGGGTTGTTTAACAAAATGGTTTTGGAAATGATAATGTCACAAACCATAAGAGAAATCTCATTCTATGCCATCCCTGAAAAATATTTTTTCCAAAAGTCTAGGGAATTAACTAATTCAGTGAGAAATAGAAACTATGTTTATTAATTATGAATACAAACCGAGAGACTCCTTGCTTGACTTACTGGTTATAAGAACAAGTCCGTCAGAAGGAGTGATCCTCCTAAGCAAACAGGAGGATCCCAAAGATTTCAGGTGTGGAATTTTGAAGTGTGTCTGTATTCCATTGGAGATCAAAGAAGTCTAACTAAAAGAATTGTGGGCTGACTCACATGACAGCTGTGGATTGAGCAAAACTTCTTTTTGAAAGGGCTATCTTATCTTGAAGATTATGACTTCGGAGGAGCTAAGGTGATTGGTAGTGGAAAGAATCAGAACATGTGAAATTCCTTAAAAATTTATTGACTTAAATAATTTTGCCTATGTTACACATAATAAAAAAAAAAACTTTAAAAATAAAAAAAATAAAAAACAGGAAAGGGGGAAGAGTGAGGAATATAACGTTTTCAAGTAAAGTCAACTCTATTTGATTTGAAAGTCAAAGCAAAACCTTTCCAACAACTCAGTAAAAAATTTATGGCCAATTTTTCCTGACTTTTAAATTTCTGTCTTAACCAGAAAGGAATTTAAATTTGATCTAAACAAAACTTAAAGTGCAAAGTGAATTTAGATAAAAATTTATGAGAGGTTGTGTATTTTCACAACTTTGTATTTTTTCTTTCATCTACATTTTAAATTAATGTAATTAAAGGCATCTCATTTCTTCAGTCATTTATGCAACAAATATTTATTAAGCACCCACAATATTCCAGACACTGTTCTAGGCACTGGGAAAACAAATCAGGAATCTCTTTGCCCTCATGGAGCAAAGGGGAGGAAGAACTGTGATCTCCAAATGTACAAGTAAGACATATAATAAATCAGATTCAAATAAGGGCTTTGGAGAGAAACAAAGCAGGAAGGTGAGAAGGGAGGTAAGGGGTGAGGGGCTGTTTCAAACAGGGTAGTTTGGAAAGAATTGAGTAGAGACTTAACAGAGATGAGAGAGAATCATGGAGCTCTCAGGAGGAAGGCTTTGCAGGCAAAGGGAATAGCAAGGACAGAATCTGACACCAGAGGGTACTTGGCAAGTTTAAGTAACAGCAGGAGGCCAGCATGATGACAGGGAAGAGCCACTGGAAATGGGCTCAAAGCAATAATCAGGGTCCAGTCTCAGAGGATCCTGTAGGCCATTGGCAGCAAATTGGTCTTCATTCGGAGGGTTCTGAGGGGTGACATTATCTGACATATTTTAGAAGAATCACCCTGGCTATTGTGCTGAATATAGACTACAGTGGCAGAGGTTTGGGTAAAATTAGGAAGACATATATGTGTGTGTGTGTGTGTGTGTGTATGTGTGTATATATATATATATATATATATATATATATATATAGTT